>NC_133127.1:18046630-18389130 GCF_048418815.1 Hemitrygon akajei | reverse complement strand
TCTAAGAAAGGATATGCTGGCCCAGTGGAGGTTCACAGAATAATCCTGGGAATGGAATGGAAGAGTTTTTGATGGTTCTACTTATATTACCTGCAGTCCAGAAGAATGGGGGGGGGGGGGCAAATCTCACTGAAATCCATCAAATCTTGAAAAGTCCAGTTAGAGCGGACATAGAGAGGACGTTTCTAGAGGGCACAGCCTCACAATACAAGGGCGACCCTTTAGAACAGAGATAAGGAGGAGTTTCTTTAGCCAGAGGGTAGTGAATCTATGGAATTCATTGCCACAGAAGGATGTGGAGGCCAAGTCAGTGGGGGTTGATGGGTTCTTGATTAGTAAGAGTGTCAATGGTTTCAGGGTTAAGGCAGAATAGGAGAATAAATCAGACATGATGGAACGGCGGAGAAGACTCAACGGGCTGAACAGCCTAACTCTACTCCTTGTCTTTTGGTCTTTCTCTGCAGTTGGGAGTAAAATTGCGAATGAGCCCCTTACCTCTCTCAGGCAGGCAAAGCTGTGTTTATTAAGTTTAGATTAATTTCTACATCTGAAAAATTGTTTCTAATTTACTTGAATTGAACCTTGTGTGTGTGCCTTTTCTCCCCCTCTCAGCATTGTTCAAGTAAGGGAGACCCGAGTGGCAGCTCTTGTGGCCCACATACTGGTGGGGATCTCACTCCTGGGGCTACCCATCCCTCTTCAGTGGATTCCAAAGCCTGTCTTGTATGGGCTCTTCCTCTACATTTCTGCGACCTCCATCGATGGCTGTCAGTTTTTCGAGAGATTGGCTCTTCTATTTAAAGAACAGGTAAATAATGAAAAGATAGGAAACTTCTTAGTAAGATTCTCCATCACCCCAAACTGATCAGGGTAGAGGTGCATGAATAGAGTGAGTAGCCAGAGACTTTCTCCAGGTGTAAATGGGTTGTATAAAGGGAGCATAATTTTAAGGCGATCACCGGAAAGTATACAGTGGATGTCAGAGCTAGGTTTTTTTTTACATGCTGTGGTAGATGCACTGCCAGGGGTCGTGGTAGAGCAGATACCAGGGCCATTTAGATAGGCACATGGATGAAAATAAAATTGAGGGCTATGTGAGAGGGAATGGATAGATTGATCTTTCCTGTCCATTTACTGATCCAAATCCTTTTATAAACTCTGTGGCCATTTATTAGCAATCTCCTATAAAGTGGTCACTGAGTGTGTGTTTGTGGTTTTCTGCTGTAGTCCATCCACTTAAAGATTTGACATGTTGTGCGTTCAGAGATGTTCTTCTGCACGCAGCTGCTGTACTTGGGTCACTCTGGCCATTCTCCTCTGACCTCTCTCATTAACCAGGAGTTTTCGCCCACAGGACTGTCACTCACTGGATGTTTTTAAAAAAATCTTTTTTGGTTTTTTGCACCATTCTCTGTGAACTCTAGACTGTTGTGTGTGAAAACCCAGGAGATCTGCAGTTTCTGAGATACTCAAACCAACCCCGTCTGCCTTCAACAATCGTTTCACAGTCAAAGTCACTCAGATCACATTCTGTTGTTTGGTCTGAACAACAATTGAGCCTTTTGACCACATCTGCATGTTTTTATGCATTGAGTTACTGCCACATGATTGGCTGATTAGATATCTGTATTAACGAACAGGTGTACCTAATAAAGTGGCCACTGAATATATATTGTTATTTTTGAAGTTCTGACAGCATCTGTGGGGGGGGGGGGGGGGGAGTGTTTTTAGGGTGATATTTCCCTTCATCGACATGAAATGCTCTTTTCAGAGGCTGCCTGACCTGTTGAATATTTCGTCTTATTTCTTGTTCATTGATGGCCTTTACGACGCATTAGCGAAGGGCTGATTTCTGTCCCCATGCGGTTGACTTCCGGCTGACTTCCGAAATGGTTCAAGAAACAACTCGGCTTTATATAGCATGATAAAAGGCCCTTCAGCCCAACTGACCCATGCAGATCAAGATGTCCCTTTTGCTATTGTTTGGGTCATAACTTCCAAAACTTTCCGATCTACGTACCTGTCCAATCGTCTTTCAAATGGTGTTAATGTACTTCTGGCAACATACATCATATACATACCACCCTTTGTTTTAAACATGGAACTTAGAGTCCAGCACAGTGCAGGCCATCTGACCCATGATATCGTATTGACATTTTAACCTACTCCAAGATCAATTTAACCTTTCCCTACTGCATAGCTTTGCATTTTTCTTCCATCCGTGTGCCTGATCTATCTGCCTCTACCAACACCCCTGGCAGTGCGTTCTCTGTGTAATAAAAAAAAATTACCCCTGACATCCCCCTATGCTTTCAAGTTTAAGTTTTTCGTCATTCAGCCGTACTGCTAAATGAAATATTGTTCCTCTGGAGCCACAGTGCATATGGTCACACACTGCACATATAATTAGGATAGCACCTTACAGACACAAGATAATATTAGCACAAACCCCCAAGTGTCATGGCCTGAAGATTGGTGGTGGATGCGATTTTGTCCTGGAGCCATGTTTCTGCAAGAGCAAGCGCACAGCAGTCCCGCATCTCGTGCAAACAAAGCCAATGCACCTTGTCTTCTGGGAAGTGTGCATCGGCGTGCAGCTCTGACGGAAGAACCAGCCTGCAGGGGCCAGCCCTCAACCCAGCACGGCTTCCAGACCACCCGCTATGCCTCCATCGCCTCCTCCCCTGCATGGCTGCACGAGGGCTCGGCCCGCCAGTGAACAAACCGGACTTCCAGTATTTAGTATTACCGATGTCCGACGAGGTCATGTGATCACAAGAAAAATGTTTAAGACGAACAATTACACCGTTTGTTGGACCCAGAGAGACAGATGCAACCAAGCTCACTGTCATTTTACTGGAAGTTCTCCATTCACCTTAGAATTATGCCCTCTCATATTAGCCATAATATTTTTAAAGAAAATCACCTGCTGAAGTTCCTAATACATGCTTGCATTATCACCTTATGGGTGTTGGGGTGGAGATACATCCCTACCACCCCTCCCCTCCACGAGCTTGCAGATCACCCTTGTAGTACCTGCTAGCCTCCCGATCAGGGTCACGTGAAGCAGTGGGAGCAGGTGGTGGACGGTTGTATGAGCAGCTGGGGCACATCACGTCCTGGCTATGTGACCCTGATGCCAGGCAGACAATCTCTGAAGAGTATTGATGATGGCTGGGGTCAGCCGTCTTGTAAAGACGCTGCGCAGAAGGAGACGATGGCACGCTAATGTAGAAAAAATTTGCCAAGAACAGTCATGGATCTGGAAAGGCCATGATCACCCATGTCATGTGACATGGCACATGATGATAATGATGACCCACCTATGATCACCCTCAGTGTGTGGCTGACAATACAACTTGGCCATGTCAACAATGTCTTGTGAAGTATGAAAGAACATATTATTCTATAGTATTATAAAATATGTAGTAATCTCTAGTGTTTTATGGTAAATTATTTACTTAATTTTTTTATTGAGATACTGCACGGAATAGGCCCTTCCAGCCCTTTTGAGCTGTGCTGCCCAGCAATCTCCTGATCCAATCCTAGCCTAATCACAGGACAATTTACAATGACCAACTAACCTACCAAATAATAAGTCTTGGGACTGTGGGAGGAAATCTAAGTGCGGGTAGGTGGGACTAGGTGAGATTAAGAGTTCGGCACGGACTAGGAGGGCCGAGATGGCCTGTTTCCGTGCTGTGATTGTTATATGGTTATATGGAAAGCCACACGTCACGGGGAGAGCATACAAGCTCCTTACAAGCAGCACCAGCCATTGAACCTGGGTTGGCTGTCCTGTAAAGTTTTGTGCTAGCCACTACGCTACTGTGCCACCCTAATATAATATGAAAGAATGATATAGTATAAGAGTAAATTGTGTAGTATTGAAGAGTAACTTGGTTGTAATCCTGTGGAGTGGCCTTTTCTAATATCTTGTGACGAGGTAGTTAATTATGTCTCATCTCAGTTCTGATCTACACCAAACCCCTGCCTAACCACTGATCTTCATCCCATGGATGCTGATTTAGTGTTTTGTCTCTCTCTCTCTCCCCATTCTGATCTAGACTTCCTATCCACCGACGCACTACATCCGGAGGGTCCCACAGAGGAAGATCCATTTGTTTACCGGCCTCCAGCTAATCGAGATCGCTATCCTCTGCGGCTTCGGAATGGCCCCGTTGCCATACTTGAAGATGGTCTTCCCACCCATCATGCTGGCGATGGTCCCTGTCAGGTTGGTGTTTAGTTCTGTCTCTCAGCTGTGTTGACGCCCTCCTTTCTCAGGCTCCCTTTCCTTGTCCGAGATTGTGAGCAGATTGTAACTTTTAGATTTGGTAGGTCGTTAGTTTAGCTTGAAAGTCGTTGTCTAGGGGAGTGCTGAGGGTCATGATCTCAGAATGGCGGTGCAGGCTCGAAGGTCCGAATGGTCTACTTCTGCACCTATTGTCTATTGGTCAATAGACAGAGAGGTGGACAATGAAGAGGAAGAACCATTGAAAGGATGTGATTGTTATTTTGGGAATCATGGATAAAGCAGCTTGAAATTTGTGGTTTTGTGGGAGCAATGCAGTGCCATACATAAACATAGTTACACGTTGTAATGGGAAATAACAAAAAATGTATCCTGCAATAATAGAGCAAAATAATGAGGTAACACAGACAAAATGCTGGATGAACTCAGCAGGTCAGGTAGCATAAATGGGAATGAATAAGCAGTCAACTTTTTGGGTCAAGATCTTTCTTCAGGACTGAGAAGGAAAGGAGAAGATGCTTGAATAAAAAGGTGGGGGAGGGGAAAGAGGCTAGCTGGAAGGTGATAAGTGAAGCCAAGTGGGTGTGAAAGGGTTGGAGAAGAAAGAACCTAATAGGGGAGGTGAGTGAACAATAGGAGAAAGGGAAGGAGGAGGGCACTTGGAAGTTACAGGCAGTTGAGAAGAAGTGAAAAGGTCAGAATGGAGAATGGGGAGGGGGGGTTAAATTGTTCTCCAGAAGGAGAAATTGATATTCATGCCATCAGGTTGGGGAGTACCTAGACAGAATGTGAGGTGTTGCTCCTCCACCCTGAGGGTACCCTCCTCTTGGCACAAGAGGAGGCCATGGACCGACATGTCAGATGGGAATGGGAGCCGGAGAGGTCATGGTCCATTTAGAAATCTGGCAGCAGAGGGATGAATCTGTCCCTAAGATAATAAGTGTGTGTCTTCAGATTCCTGTGCCTCCTTCCTAATGGAAGTAATGAGAAGAGGGTATGTTCTGGACGAGGAGGGTGCTTAATGATAATGTTCCAGACCCTGGACTTGATGGAAAGTTGTGTGAGCAGTGATAAATGTTCAAAGTCCCACCTTCCTCTCCTCTGTACTCTTGCACAGGTGCCTCATTCTTCCCAGGCTAATTGAAGCTAAGTATTTGGACGCCATAGACGCAGAGCATTAAAGGACAGCAGATGCTGGGCTTTGGACCTTGGAAGCTCGAGATAATGGGACTTATCTAGAGGAGAGTCGGGGTCAGGCCGAATTCTTAGTGCACTGAACGAAGAAAGTGACTGGCCATGGCGGTCATCTTTATCGGGCCCCTATAATTAAAGGGGCCACATCGTATGCTCCTTTCTCTTTTAAATTTTTTGGCAGCACACTTTGGAAATTTCTTCAGATGAGATTGCACAATAGAGATATGGCGTGGAGTGGTGGGATTGAGAGTTGATGGGAAGGACCTTGCACAGTCTGCAGCCTTCCCATTTACCGTCCCATAGCTCAGGAGATTATAGGACTGGTATTTCCA
Organism: Hemitrygon akajei; assembly: GCF_048418815.1. Taxonomy (NCBI): domain Eukaryota; kingdom Metazoa; phylum Chordata; class Chondrichthyes; order Myliobatiformes; family Dasyatidae; genus Hemitrygon; species Hemitrygon akajei. The sequence goes on along the minus strand of NC_133127.1, from coordinate 18,383,349 downwards.
TTTATAACCTCAAAATTGCCCGGGCTTTCGCAACTAGCATCTTTGGTACCATGTGGAAAAAGTGATGGGCCTGCAAGGGCAGGGATGCTCCTTGAAAAGGTGTTGCTCCGTCCATGTGGTGGACTGTTGTGCCCAGTCAGGGGAAGACTGTGTGTTTCACTGCCACTGTTGAACAGGAGAATTCTTGTCCCTCCTCCTGGTGTAAGCCATAAACCAAATCTTAGAGAGTGAGTGAGTGTGTGTGTGTGTGTGTGTGTGTGTGTGTGTGTGTGTGTGTGTGTGTGTGTGTGTGTGTGTGTGTGTGTGTGTGTGTGTGTGTGTGTGTGTGTGTGTGTGTGTGTGTCCCTCTCGCTCACGGTCCCTTTCTTTTGCTTGCTCTCCCTTGCTCTCACTCTCATTCTCCCCCCCTCTCTCTCTATACTGTATGCATCTTCCATGGCTGTAGAGTTGCAAATGGGTTGTACATGTAAAGGGTTTGTTTCTACAATGCGATAACTCAAAGCTTGTCTGATACTGTAATATATCATCATGACACTGATTATTAGTTTTTTGATGTCTGATTGTTATTGGCATTGGTGAAAAAAATTAAAATACTGGAAATGTTTTCTAAAGTATCTCTATTGTCTTTTTTAAAAAATTTGGTATGGGGGGGTGGGGAGCACAAGGATATTGCAGCAAGTAGAGACACTGCTTCCCAGCACAGGAGACCTGGGTTGAATTCCAATCCCTGGTCCTATCCGTAGAAAGTTTACTTTCTCCCTGTGACTGTGTGGATTTCTCCCTCATCCCAAAGACATGCTCAATAGGGGTTTATTGTCACAGGCATAAATCATGAAATGTGTTGCTTTTGTGGCAACAGTGCAGGCATAGCAAATTAGAGTAGGTTACAATATATAAAATAAATAGTGCAAAGGAGTTCATGGTCCACTCAGAAATTTGATGGCGGAGGGGAAGGAACATTGAGTGTGGGTCTTCATGCCCCTGTACCACCTTCCTGATGGTAGTAATGAGAAGAGGACATGTCCAAGATGGTGAGGATCCTCACAATCATTGCAACCTTCTTGAGGCAGATCTTTTGAAGATGTTGTCAGTGGTGAGGAGGCTTGTGTCTGTGATGGAGCTGGCTGTGTTTACAATCCTCTGAAGCCTGTTATGATCCTGTGCATGGCTGCCCAGGCAGCCCTCTAATAAAACCAGAAGACACATACAACCAGCTGACCTATCTCGCTCCTTTACGCCTCCTCATCGTCATCTGAGGTTCTGCCTACAACTTTTGTGTCATTGACAAATTTATTGACAGTGTTTGAGCTGTGCCTAGCTTCACGGTCCTGAGTGCAGGGAGAGTAGAGCAGTGGGCTAAGCATGCATCCTGGAGCTGCGCTAGTGTTCAATAACGATGCCATTTCTGATCCACACGGACTGTGGTCTCCCAATGTGGATGTCAAGGATCCAGCTGCAGAGTGAAGAATAGATGCCCAGGTTTTGAAACTTTGTTGATTAGTACTGAAGGGATGATGGTATTGAACTCTGAGCCACAATCAATAACCAGCAGCCTGGCATGAGTATTGCTGTTGTCCAGGTGATCCAAAGCCAAGCGGAGAGCCAGGGAGACAGCATCTGCTATATACTTATTGTGGCGATAGGCAAATTCCAGCAGGATGAGGCAGGGTTAACTCTAGCCATGACCAACCTCACAAAACACTTCACAGATGTGAATACTACTTGGTGAGAATTCAGGCAACAGAGGAAAGAAAAGATAGGGTTAATAACAGAAAGGATGGTTTGGGTGAAGGATGGGGATGTTTCTCATAACTCTGCCATTAAAGACTCGGTCTGTATAATTAATTTCCACCAAAATTTCATTCTATACAGCATTTGATCTCATGCTGTCTTTGAAATTAAATGTTTTGCATGGGAAATTATGATAAAATTGTGTAATATCTAAGTGAATTAAAGATGTGTTGAGTTTTCAGAAAAAACATCTGATAGTATAGGAAATCTTGCCAGTCTTGAGTGCATCAGATTATTGGACGTTTACTGGTAATTGTTTTTGAGCTCAAACTGTCTGCTATGTTTCTCTAACAAGCAGCAGTTACTGTGCTTTGAAAATGTACTTGATTAACCAAGAGCTTTGTGATATCCTGAAACGGCAATGTGTTCTTTCTCTTATCTGCCAACCGTGTCAGTCAGTGTTCAGGGCTTTGGTGCTCAATCTGCTATCCAACAAGTGTCCTGAGGGTGGCACTGCTGAGCTGTTATTGACTGGCCTTCTCAGTGGCGCCACTCTCAGGCAGCCAGTGGTGCTGCTTTCATTTTAAGAGGAGTTTAATTGGTATAGGTTTATTATTGTCACATCTGCCAAGATGCAGTGAAAATCTTGTCTTGCAGACTGTTCATACAGATCAGGTTAATCCCAGTGCATTGAACTAGAATAATGTGAAACAACAACAATACAGAATAAACTGTAAAAGTTACCACGCTGAAGTTGAGAGAGTTGTTCCTCTACTTCATCAGTTGGCTAAAGGAACTTGGTATGTTCCCTTTGAGCCTCACCAGTTATTGTCAATATCCAGTACTAGGATGCATCACAGCTTGGTAGGGCAACTGCTCTGCACGTGACTTAAGAAACTGCAGAGAGCTGTGGACACTGCTCAGCACATTACAAAAACCAGCCTTCCCTCTGTGGATTCTGTCTACACATGTTGCTCCCTCAGTAAAGCAGCTAACATGATAAAAGATTGCCCCCCCCCCAAGACATTCACTCTTCTCTCCCCGTCATTAGCAAAATACAAAAGCATGAAAGCTCAAGGTCAGCTTCTATCCTGCTGATATAAGACTATTGAATGTTTCCTTACGATAAGGTGGCTTCTTGACCTCACAATCTACCTCGTTGTGACCTTGCCACTTACTGCCTACCTACACTGCACTTTCTCTGTACTGTTCTGGTTCCGTGGATCAGAGGGGGGGGGGGGGGGAGATGAATGCAGTAGGGAAAGAAGATTCCATTGTTAGGGGAGCAGAAAGTAGATCCTGGCGGCATGAAAGCATACCAATTGGTATTTTGCTTCCCAGGAGGCAGGGTCAGGGATATCTCGGATTGGGCCTACAGCATCATAAAGAGGGAGGGTGAAAGGCCAGAAGTCATCGTACATATTGGCATCAATGATATGGGTAGGAAAAGAGAGGAGGTCTGAAGAGAGAATATAGGGAGTTAGGTAGAAAGCTGAAAAACACAACTTCCTGGGTTGTCACCTCTGGATTGCTGCCTGTGCCAGTGAGGGTAAAAACAGGATGATTTGGCAGATGTATGCGTGGCTGAGGAATTGGTGCGGGGGGGGGGGGGCACAGTTTCAGATTTTTCTGGATCATTGGGATCTCTCCCGGTGAAGGTATGCCCTGTACAAAAAGGACAGGTTACACCTGAACCCGAGGGGGACCAATGCCCTTGTGCTCAGGTATGCTGGACCTCTTGGTGAGGGTTTAAACTAATGTGCAAGGGTATGGGAACCAGAATAATAGGGCTGAGTTTGGGCTAGTTGGTATACAAGTAGATCCCGTGTGTAGGTAGACAGAGAGGAAGGAGAGGCAGATGATAGGGCAAAATCGCAGTCAGTGAGATGAGTTGAAGTATAACATGGCAAAATTGAAAAGGGTGATAAATACAGTACTGAAAGTGTTAAATCTGAGTAGGCAGCTCACAGATTAAGGTAGATGATCTTGTAGTGCAATTAGAGGTTGGCAAGTACGACGTGGGCATCACTGAGTCAAGGCTGAAAGATGATCATAGTTGGGAACTTAAGGATACACAATGTATCGAAAGGACAGAGAAGGTGGGATGACTGTTAATAAAAACATAATGAAATCAATCCCTTAGAAAGGGATGACATGATCGGAAGATGTAAAATCCTTGTGAGTAGAATTATTTAAAAAAACTGCATAGGTAAAAAAAATACCATGATAGGAGTCATATACAGGTCTCAAAACAGTAGCTAGGATGTAGGATATAAGTTAGAAAGGGAGATAGAAAAGGCATGTAAAAAGGCTAGTGTGACAATAGTGATGGGGGATTTCAATATGCAAATAGATTGGAAAATTAGGTAATTAGAAAATTTGTAGGATGGTTATAAAAAGGCTTTTTAGAGCAGCTTGTGGTTGAGCCCACTAGGGGAAAGGCAGTTCTGGATTGGGTGTTGTGTAATAAACCAGATTTGATTAGGGAGTTAAGGTAAAGGAACCCTTAGGAGTCGGTGATCGTATTATGATAGAATTCACCCTGCAGTTTGACAGGGATAAGATGAGATAAAACTTTATTTATCCTTAAGGAAATTATCATTACAAAGCTGTTAAGTCAGAAATATATATTTTTAAATACAAAATGTAAGCTTTGAGGTACAAAAAAGGATATAAAATGCATTAAAAAGTAACAGTGTAAAATACAGATATGCAATGAAACCATATACTTAAGAAAGTTGAGTAATGGTAGAGCCTTATAGCCAGAGGGAGAAAGGATCTCCTGTGGCGTTCAGTAGTGCACCTCAGTAGAATCAGTCTGTTACGAAAGGTGCTCCTCTGTTTATCCAGAATGTCATGGAGGGGGGAGAGGGATTGTCCATAATGCTCCGTAGTTTCTGCAGCATCCTCCTCTCGGGCTACGTCCACACTGGACCGGATAATTTTGAAAACGCTGATTTTGAGTAAAAACGATAGGAGTCCACACTAAGCGTTTTTGAAAATGCCTCCGTCCACATTAAAACGGGTATTTCGGCGAATTTCCTCCTACTGCGCATGCGCAGGACACATCTACCGAAAATAAGCGGCATGTTCCGTGTCGAATCTCGCCGTGAAAGATTTGGTGCGCGTTTGTTCGGTTACAGACTAGAAAAACTTAAACGACGGACAGCTGTTGGCTCTCGCGCAGGAGGACTTAAAACAGAAAAAAAAACAGATACTGGAGTGTATGGAGGCAACCGACAGAGAATTCACGGACAGTGTGACCCGGCTGATGATGAACATTGAAAAACTGACTAACTCTGTTGCATTAATAAAGCACCTTGTTAAATGTGTAAGACATGTCTGCATCAGTGTTATCTTGTATTTCCATACAATGTCACATTAGGCTGTTACACATCTATTGTCAGAGAAGTACTTGCATAAATAGGTAAACCACCTTCATACGAGCAAGGACAGAAAACAGAGCAAAGTGAGTATACTTATTTATTCAGTAAGTTATGGGTCAAAGTATTTGGTGAGTATATTTCTAACTCTTCTGGCTTCAGTCTCGTTGCCGTCTGTTCTGAAATTGTTAGGTTGTGTTCAGAAAAACAATGAAATGGCGCGCTGCCATCACCATCTGTTCCGGCACGTCACAACAGTGTTTTTAGATTTCTCTGGTTACCCCCTCCACACTGCTCTGCCCAATCTGGCATTTTCAAATTTATACACTCTGGAGGGTGTTTTAGAAAAGCTCCATTTTCGGGGGAGGAAAACACCGTTTCAGTGTGGACGGAGGGTCAAAACGAAGAGAAAAGGCTTTGGTTATGGATTTATATGGTCTAGTGTGGACGTAGGCTCAGACACAACCACCAGTGAATCCAGTTCCACCACCAGAACAGAATTGGCTTTCCTGACGAGGTTATCGATCATCTTGGCACCAGCTGCTCTCCCCCTGCTGTCCCGGCAGACTATAGCATAGAATAGAATGTTGGCGACCGCTGAGTCAGGTGTATCAGTATTGCAGTGGAGTAAAGATAATTACAGTGGTGTGAAGACAGGAAGTTGACCAAAATTCATTGGAAGGGGACACTAGCAGTGTTGACAATGGTTGGAGTTTCTGAGGACAATTTGGAAGTTGCAGGATAGATACATCCCAAAGATGAATAAGTATTCTAAAGGGAGGATGAGCATGCTATGGCTAATGAAGGAAATCAAAATACAGAATATAAGCAAAGGAGAAGGCATACAATGTAGCAAAAATATGGGAAAAGTTAGAGGATGGGAATGTTCTCAACAAACAATGTTGTGCTGACCATGTAACCTACTCTAGAAACTGCCTAGAATTTCCCTACCGCATAGCTCTCCATTTTTCTAAGCTCCATGTACCTAACTAAGAATCTCCTAAGAGATCCCATTGCATCTGCCTCTAGCACGTCAGCTGGCAGTGCATTCCATGCACCCATCACTCTGTGTGAAAATCTTACCCCTGACATTCCCTCTGTACCTACTTCCAAGCACCTTAAAACTATACCTCCTCGTGTTAGCCATTTCAGCCCTGGTAAAAAGCCTCTGACTATCCACGTGATCAATGCCTCTCATCATCTTATACACCTCTATCAGGTCACCTCTCATTCTCTGTCACTCCAAGTTCACTCAACCTATTCTCATAAGGCATGCCCTCCAATCCAGGCAACATCCGTGTAAATCTCCTCTGCACTCTCTCTATAGTATCCACATCCTCCCCGTAGTGAGGTGACCAGAACTGAACACAGTACTCCAAGTGGGGTCTGACCAAGTAACGTTACCTCACAGCTCTTGAACTCAATCCCACAGTTGATGATTGCCAACATGCCATAAGCTTCTTAACAACATTGTCAACCTGCACAGCAACTTTGAGTGTCCTATGGACATGGACCCCAAGATACCTCTGATCCTCCACACTGCCAAGAGTTTTATTATTATTACATTCTGTCTTCAAATTTGGCCTACCATAATGAACCACTTCACGCTTATCTGGGTTGAACTCCATCTGTCATTTCTGAGCCCAGTTCTGTATCCTATCGATGTCCTGCTGTAACCTTTGACAACACTCCAGGCTATCCACAACACCTCCAACTTTTGTGTCATCAGCAAACTTACTAACCCACCCTTCTACTTCCTCATCCAGGTCATTTCAAAAAAATCACAAAGAGGAGCGGTTCCGGAACAGATCCCTGCAGAACGTCACCAGTCACCGACCTCCATGCAGAACATGAACCCTTTACAGCCACCCTTTGCCTTCTGTGGGCAAGGAAATTCTGGATCCACAAAGCAAGATCTCCTTGGATCCCATGCCTCCTTATTTTCTGAATGAGCCTTACATGGGGAACCTTATCAAATGCCTTACTACTTGCAATGGGGAACCTAACCAAATGCCTTACTAAGCTTTTAAAAACCAACAGAAGCCAACTAAAAAAGCCATAAGGAGGAAAAAGATGAAATATGCAGGGAAGCTAGCCAATAATACCATGAGAAAGCATAAAATCGAGAAACTCTGCAGTTGTTCGAAATCCAAATCAGCACCCACAAGATGCTGGAGGAACTCAGCAGGTTAGGCAGTACCTATGGAAATGAAAAGATAGTCAATGTTTTGGGCTGAAATGTCTTCTCTGTCTTGAAGAAGGGTCTCGGCCCGAAATATTGACTGACTATTTCCATAGATGCTGCCTGACCTGCTGAGTTCCTCCAGCATTTTGTGTGCGTTGCTGACGATACCAAACATATTTTCAAATATATAGAGGTGAACATGGATGTTGGACTGCTGGAAAATGATGCTGTAGCGATCATATTGGGGGGAAGCGAGTGAAGAAATGGTGGAGGAACTTAACTATTTTGCATCAGTCTTCACAGTGGAAGACTCTAGCAGTATGCCAGAAATTCGAGAGTGTCGGGGCAGAAGTGAGTGTTGTTGCTATTAATAAGGAGAAGGTGCTTGGGAAGCTGAAAGGTCTGAAGATAGATAAATCACCTGGACCAGATGGACTACTCCCCAGGGTTCTGAAAGAGGTGGCTGAGGAGATTGTGGAAGCACTAGTAATAATATTTCAAGTATCACTAGGTTCAGGAGGACTGAAAAATTGCAAATGTCACTCCACTCTTCAAGGGAGAGAGGCAGAAGAAATGAAATTGTAGGCCAGTTAGTCTGACCTTAGTAGTTCGGAAGATGTTGGAGTCCATTATTAAGGATGAGGTGTTGGGGTACTTGTGGACACATGATTACATAGGCCAAAGTCAGCATGGTTTCCTTAAGTGGAAAGCCTGCTTGACCAATCCGTTGGAAATCTTTGAGGAAATAATAGGCAAGATGGACAAAGGAGAGTCAGTGGACCTATCACTTTCAAATTAGCCTCCTTTCTCTCCCCCTCCACAATCTTTTTATTCTGGCAACTTACACCTTTTTTCTCAGTCATGAAGAATGGTCTCAGTCCAAAATGACGACTGTTTATTCATTTCCATAGATGTTACCTGACCCGTTGAGTTCCTCCAGCATTTTGTGTGTGTTGTCAATGGATGTTGTTTTCTTGGATTTTCAGAAGGCTTTTGACAAGGTGCCGCACATGAGGCTGCCTAACAAAATAAGAGCCCATGCTATTAGACGGAAGATACTAGCTTGGATAGAAGAGTGGCTGATTGTGTGGAGGCAGAGAGTGGGAATAAATGGGGTCTTTTCAGTTTGGCTGCTGGTGACTAGTGGTGTTCCACAGGGGTCGGTGTTGAGACCGCTTCTCTTCGTGTTATATGTGAATGATTTGGATGATGGAATTGATGGCTTTGTGGCCAAGTTTGTGGAAAGCATTAAGCTAGGCGGAGGGGCAGGTAGTGCTGAGGAAGCAGGGAATCTGTAGAGGACTTAGACAGATGGAGAGAATGGGCAAAGATGTGACAGTTGGAACTATGTTCAGGGAAGTGTATGGTCAGGCTCTTTGGGTATAAAGGAATAAAGGCACAGACTATTTTCTAAATGGGGAGAAAATTCAGAAATCAGAGGTTCAAAGGGACTTGGGAGTCTGTGTAGAACTCATAGCTTGCAGGTTGAATTGGTGGTCAGGAAGGCAAATGCAATGCTTGCATTCATTTTGAGACAACTAGAGTATAAGAGCAAGGATGTAATGCTGAGGCTTTATAAGAAACTGTTAAGCCCTCATGGAGTATTGTGAGCAGTTTCGGGCCTGCTATCTAAGAAAAGATGTGCTGACATTGGAGAGGGTCCAGGGGAGGTTCATGACAATGATTCCGGGAATGAAAGAGTTAATGTATGAGGAGTGTTTGATGGTGCTGAGCCTGTACTCACTGGAGTTAGAAGGATGTGGGGCACGATCTCACTGAAACCTATCGAGTATTGAAAGGTCTGGATAGAGTGGATGTAAGGAGAATGCTTCCTATAGTGGGGGATTCTGGGACCAGAAGGCACAGTTTCTGAATAGAAAGACATCCTTTTAGAGCAGAGTTCAGAAGGAATTTCTTTAGTCAGAGAGGGGTGAATCTGTGTAATTCTTTGCCACAGGTGGCTGTGAGGCCAAGACACTGAATATATTTAAAGCAGAGGTTGAGTTTATTGATTAGTCAGGGTATAAGAGGTTACGGGGAGAAGGCAGGAGATGGGATTGAGAGGAATAATTATTCAGTGTGGAATGGTGGAATGATGGGCTGAATGGCCTAATTCTGCTCCCACAGTATCTTATAGTCTTACGTAATTTTTGCTCTGCACTCAGTTATTGATTTAACTTGTAATACCTCAATGCACTGTTGTGATGAATTGATCAGGATGGTATTCCAGACAGGTTCTTTGCTGTAACTTGGTACAGGTGACAATAATAAATTCATTTACAAGAATGACCCTGAGAATGATTGGAGTGTTTGATGTCTCTGGGTCTGTACTCGATGGAGTTCAGAAGGATGGGGGTGAGGGGGAGATCTTATTGAGTTCTACTGGATACTGAAGACTTGGGGAGAGTGGACAGGAATTTTCCTTTAGTAAGAGAGTATAGGACCAGAGGGCACAGAATTGGAATAAAGGGATGTCCCTTTAAAGCTGAGAATAGAAGGAATCTCTTCGGCCAGAGCGGTAATCAGTGGAATTTGTTGTCACAGAGGGTAGTGGAATCCAAGTCATTGGATATATTTAAGGCAGACATTGAATGGTTCTTGATTTGTTAGGGTGTTACAGGGAAAAGAAGTTGAATGGTAGAATATTCCTAGGAGCCACACAGAGATCTATATCCACTCATGAGTGACATAGGTAAGGTTCAAATGTTCATTTATTATCAAAGCATACAACTCTGAATTTGTTCTTCTCCAGATAGCCATGAAACCAAGAAAGAACAGAACGACAGCATGATCATCAACCCCCAAATGCCTCCTCCCAACACAAAAAAACAAAAATACAATGGGCATCTTGATCCCCCAAGTCCCCCTCCCCCACACAAAAAAATTAGAAAGATCACACAAAATATACGGAATATAAAAAAAGTTATAAGACTGAAAAAACAGTCTATAGTCTAAGTCCATAACTACAATGCAGAAAGCCTGGGTAATATCCTCTGGGCACAGTGGCAACCTCTCCCCTCTCTGACAGCAGAGCGATCAAAAGGCAGTCTCCCCTCTTCAGCAGCAGAGCGATCCCATCTGTGATCAAAAGGCAGTCTCCCCTCTCTAACAGCAGAGCGATCCCATCTGTGATCAAGGCAGTCTCCCCTCTCTAACAGCAGAGCGATTCCATCTGTGATCAAAAGGCAGTCTCCCCTCTCTAACGGCAGAGCGATTCCATCTGTGATCAAAAGGCAGTCTCCCCTCTTCAGCAGCAGAGCGATTTCCCCCAGGGACCAAAAGGCAGGAAGCCTGCACTCACCTCCTGCATTTGCCTCGATCTTTCAATCTCCCTTGTCACTTTAATCAGTGAGAAATGGAAGCTATAATTGGTGAAATAGAGTCAAACGTTGGCTTGCGCCCCATCCCGCGGTCTTCTCACCGTGAGGTTCACTCACTCTGCCGCTGCCTCCTGAAATCCTCTCGGAGACTGCAGAGTGCTGACACACCCAAATGATCTCCAAACTACACAACCACAGACTTATACAGTTCCAGATTCACATTCAAGATGAAAAACAAACATAAAAGATGTGAAAGAAGTGAAATACATGGTTTCATGATCTATCCAGAAGACGTTGATCGAAGGAGCATTGTATGCAGGTTCCATCTTGACCAGTAATATGAACAACCACAGCCATTTCCCCATGGTAGGGGAGTCTAAAACTGAAGGGCAGAGGTGAAAGGTGAAAGATTTGACATGTCACCTAAAAGTTTGACCAACTTTTACAGTTGCTCGGAGGAGAATATCCTAACCAATTGCATCACAGCCTGGTACAGAAACACCAAGGAATAGAAAAGCTTACAGAAAGTAGTGGATACAGCTTTGTTCATCCCAGGAAAAGCCCTTCCCGCCATTGAGCATATTCACACAGAGCACTGCCAGAAGGAAGCTGCATCCATCATCAAAGAGCCCCAAAATCCAGGCCATGCTCTCTTTTCATTACTCCAACCAAGCGGGAGGTACGGAAGCCTGAGATCTCACATCACCAGATTCCGGAACAGTTATTACCCTACAATCGTCAGGCTTCTGAACTGGTGTGGATAACTTCACTCAGAACTTTGAACTAATGCTACAATTTATGGACACCCTTTCAAGGACTCTACAACTCATGTTCTCAGTATTAGTTATTTTTTTTATTTACACAATTTGTCTTTTGCACATTGGTTGTCAGTCTTTCTGTATACTTTCTTTATTTTCCTGTAAATGCCTGCAAGAAAATTACTCTCAAGGTAGTACATGGTGACTCACTTTGACTGACTTCATGCTGTATGTTCTGACTATAACACTGCTTACTCAAAATCCAGACCTAAAATATCACAACTTCTGCCTGCACCCTTTGAGTTATTCCACTTTTTAGTTCCGGGTTCCAGCTTCTGCAGCCTCTTTTGACTTCCTGAAACGTAAGACGTAGGAGTAGAAGCAGGCCATCCAGCCCATTAGTCTGATCCGCCATCCCACCATGGCTGATTTGTTATCCCTTTCAACCCCATTATCCTGCCTTCTCCCCAAAAGCTTTGATGCCCTTACTTATCAAGAACCTATCGATCTCCACTTTAAACAGATCCAATAACCTGGCCTCCACAGTAATCTGCGGCAATGAATTCCACAGTTTCACCATCCTCTAGCTGAAAGGAAATTCTTCTTCATCTCTTCAAAAATGATGCCTTATTTTCTGATGCTATGCCCTCTGGTCCTCAACTACCCCAACTACTGAAAACAGCCTCTCTATGTCCACTCTATCTAGGCCTTTCAATATTCAATAGGTTTCAGTGAGATCCTCCTAAACTCCAGCAAGTACAGGCCCAGAGCCATCAAAGGTCCCTCGTATGTTAACCCTTGAAGGATGAAGAATTGACAAAGTGTGGATCTGGCACGAGACAGTGGTACAATGATATGGTGAGATGCTTATTACTATATTTACTTATGCAGCCAGCTTACCTACCCATGGCACATGTCAGACACAACACCACGGGGACAACTCCCTGTGTGCGTAGTCCTCCGTGAAGTTTCAAAGAGATCCAGTGCTGCAAATATGGAAACGGGTGATTATTTATAAACGTGAATCCTACAGTGCACTTCAGAGGATACCAATTCTCTGAGTCTGCAAATGACAATTAGCAGCAGACCATTGCTAACCTTTACAAATTACAGAATGGAATATATTAGCCATGCATTCGCTAATATCGCCACCAGCAACTTGTCTTCTTGCATTAATATTAATCATCACTGCAGTCCCCTGCTGGTACTGGAAAGGTCAGCCCGTGACACCCGAGGCACTCCCCACTTCCTGCTGGTTGCTGTGGTTACCCCAACCGGGTTAGGCCGAGACCAGGGCCTTGAAATGGATGCGGTGTGGCGACAAGGACAGTGGGTCACCACGTACTGGGATTGGTTTATAATTGTCACAGGCACCAAGGTACAGTGAAAAGCTTGCCTTGCATATAGTATTGATGGTAAGACTCTTGGCAGACTGGAGGATCAGATACATAGGATACTCAAAGCTGCTGCACAGGTTGACAGTGTTGTTAAGAAGGCATATGGTGTGTTGGCAGTCATCAACCGAGAGTCTGAGTTCAAGAGCCAATGTTGGTAATGTTCCAGCTATACAAGGCCATGGTCAGACCTCACTTGGAGTACCTATGTTCAGCTCTGGTCACCTTAGGATGTGGTTACTATAGGAAGGATGCAGAGGAGGCTAGCAAGGATGTTGCCTGGATTGGAGAGCGTGCCTTATAAGAATAGGTTGAGTGAACTTGGAGTGTCGGAAGAAGAGAGGTGACCTGATAGAAGTGTATTAGATGATGAGAGGCATTGACCATGTGGATAGTCAGAGGCTTTTTCCCAGGGCTGAAATGGCTAACACAAAGGAGCACAGCTTTGAGGTGCTAGGAAGTAGGTACAGAGGGGATGTCGGGGGTAAGGTTTTCACACAGAGAGTGGTGGGTGCGTGGAATGCACTGCCAGCGACACTGCTGGAGGCAGATACAATAGGGTCCTTTAAGAGACTCAGATAGGTACATGGAGCTTAGAAAAATAGAGGCCTATGCGGTAGGGAAATTCTAGGCAGTTTCTAGAGTAGGTTACGTGGTTGTGGTGAACTACATATACCTGTCTGGACACGCCCCCTGCTGACTGCTCCTGTGGCTCCTCCCACAGACCCCTGTATAAAGGCGATTGAGGTCTGAGCCCGGCTCTCAGTCTCCAGGATGTAGTATGGTGGTCAACCACTGCTTGTTCCTTCTTCCAGTCAATGAAAGCCGATATCTCGCCTTTACGTCTCAGAGAGAGTTATTGATGGTGCATCAGTGGTTGACACAACATCGTGGGCCACAGGGCCTGTATTCTGCTGTATGTTCTATGTTCATACTGTTTGCATAGATCTATTCTGAGGTAGAATAAGGTAAAAGAATATCAATGCAGAAAAAAGTGCAACAGAAAGTGCAGGTAAACTAAATGTAGTTGGTTATGAGATCAAGGGCCCATTTTTTTGTACTAGTAATGTGATCAGTTGAGTTGAGTATGATGTTCCCCAACTCTTGTCCTCAATGCCTCAAACATGCCATATGCCTTCACCACTTTCAGGAAACTATGTAACTAAACCTTTAGGTCTCGATGCTTTACAAAGCTTTTCATGGCTTTGCTACTCACTGCATCTGAACTGCATGTCTCCGTGTTAAATTCTATCAGCCATTCCTTTGTCTGCTTTCGCAGTTGATCTAGGTCCTGTTGTGAACTTAGACGACCGTCTTCACTGTCCAATTATACCTCCAATACCGTTGTTGTGTACAAACTTACTTTCAGACTGATCAATAAATTATATGATGATCCCATCACAGATTGGCACAACCTTCCAACCCTCCACTAAAACCCTCTGAATCCTGTCACAAAGCCAAATTTAGATCCAGTTCACCAGCTCATCCTATGTAGTCCAACCTTCTGGGCCAACCTACAATGTGGGATTTTGTTAAAGCCTTTGCTACAGTCCATGTAGCATCTACTATCCTGCCATTGTAATTGTCTTGGTTATCTTTTCAAAAAACACAATCAAATTTATGAGACTCAATTTCCCACCCACAAATTCACGTCGATGATCCTTATTCAATCCTTCTCATTCCAAATGCATATCAGAATCAGGTTTATTATCACTATCTTATATGAGGTAATTTTTTTTGACAGCTGTATAGTGCAAAGACATAAAATTAATATAAATTACAAAAAAAAGTGCAAAAGTTTCAAAGTTTCATTTTGTTGTCAAAGTATGCACATACAATACAACTCTGATATTGGTCTTCTCCAGTTAGACATGAAATACAGAAAGCCCATACATAACCCCACCCCGCATGAAAAAGAAAAAGAAATGAAACTTGTAGACCCCAAAAACGCCCACCCCCTTCACCAGCAGAAAATAAAAGCGACAATAGCAACAAATCCCCTAACCCTCTGTAGAGAAAACAGCGATGATGTCAATCCCGACCCCCTCACTCACAGAAAAAACAGCGGCAATACAAATCCCCTAACCTTCCCCCGGAGAGAAAACAGTGACAGTAACAATCCCTGATCCCGTCACTCGCAAAAAAGAACAGCGACAGTAGCATCAAAACCCCCAAACCACCCCCCACGCAAAAAGAACTAACAGATCTCCCACTCACCAAACAGCCACAAGAAAGCAAACACTGAAAAGGCGAATTGACCAATATAAAGTACAGTCCAATCAGTTAAATCTCAGAATATCGAACGGTCCTACTGTGACTCAGAACTTACACCTGATCCAAGTGCCGCGGTGGCCTCCGCTAGGAGCGATTGCTGACCCCCTCCGCATTCACCTCGGTGGCCTCCATTGGGAGCAATTACTGACCGCCTCTGCATTCACCTCGATGTTTCAGTCTTCTTCACCACTTTGAGATGGAGTCGTTCATGATCCCACATCCCGTCTCTGGTCTTTTCCATGAGTCAGCTCAAGTTCTCGGTCCATTTTGGGTTCCCGTCTCTGATCTCCACGAGGCAGCTCTCCAGACATGGCAGAGCACTGGATCATTCGTCCGAGTTCCGAACTGCACGTCATAGGCTCCAACAGTTTCCGTAACACAAACAAGCCAAAAAGAACAAGCAGAAGGCATAGCAAAAGCAAAATACTTTAAGAGATTTGCTATTTGGAAGTTGTCACCCAAGGAATTGTTTGTTGGTGCCATCTTAAAAAAAAATGAGGTAATTTTCATGGGTTCAGAAATCTGATGAAGGAGCTGTTTCTGAATCATTGAGTGTGGTTCTTCAGGCTCCAGCACTTCCTTGCTGGTGATAGCAACAAGGAAACGGCATGTTCCAGATGGTGACGACCCTTAGTGTTGGATACTGCCCTCTTGAGGTACCGTCTCTTTAAGATGTCCTCAATGGTGGTAAGTGTTGAGTCTGTGATGCAGCTGACTAAGTTTACAACCCTCTAGAGCAGGGCTTCCCAACCTGGGATTCATGGACTCCTTGCCTAATGGTATTGGTCCATGGTATAAAAAAGGTTGGGAACCCCTGCTCTACGGCCTCTTGCGATCCTGTGCACTGGAGTGTCCATATAATGCTGTGAAGCAACCATTTAAAATGCCCTCTCTATAGAAATTGGCAAGGATCTTTGGCAACATGCCAATCTCCTCAAACTCCAAATGAAGTAGAGCTGCTGGTGTGCCTTCTTTGTAATTACATCAATGTGCTGGGTCAAGCATAGATCCTGTAAGATGTTAATACCCAGGAACTTGAAGGTGCTTACGCTTTCCATTGCTGACTTCTCAATGAGGACTGGTGTGTGCTCTTGCCACTTCCTCTCCTGAAATCCACAATCGGTTCCTTGGTCTTGCTGATGCTGAGTATGAGGTTGCTGTTGTGACACCACTCAACCAGCTGAACTATCTCACTCCTGTATGCATCCTTGTTGCCATTTGAGACTTTGCCAACAACAGAGGTGCCTTCTGCAAACTTATAAATGGCTTACCCACACAGTCATGATTAGAGAGATTAGAACAGTGAGCTAAGTACACTTCCCTGAGGTGCGCCTTCATTGAGTGTCAGCGAGGAGGAGACGTCATCATCAAGGCACACTGACTGTGGTCTCCTGGTGAGGAGATCAAGGACCCAGACTGCAGAGGCTCAGATTTAGAAGCTTGGTGATTAATACTGAGGAGTCATTGGTATTGAATACTGAGCTGTAATTGATGAAGAGCAATCTCAGAATCCCATCCAGTAACTTTCGCACCACAGTAATTAGACTCACTGGCCTTTAGTTCTCTGGCTTATCCTTGCAGCCACTCTTAGCCTAACATTAGACTCCCTTCTGTCTTTCAGTAGCGCACATAGTTAATGAAGATCCAAAAACCTCCCCCAGGACTCTAGTAATATCTAACCTTTCTTCCCACGCATCTGAGATCAGACCCTGGGGATTTATCCACTTTTATGCACTTCAAGACCACCAACACTTCCTCCTTCATCATGTCAATATGTTTCCGGACATGACTGTTCTCTTCCCTGAGTTCACCACTTTCCAAACACTTCTCCACAATAAATATAAGGATGAGTACTATTCATTTCAGGCTTCTTTCATCTGTAGCTCCACACATAAATGACCATACTGACTCTTAAAAGGGACCTTTTCCCTAGTTACCCCTTAGCTGTCAGTAAAATTACTTGGTTTAACTTTAATATACTACTTTGGTGACTCAGTAATTTGATTACACTAAGAATGAAAGAAAAACATGTATAATTGTAAATGGTCTGCTGATGCTGGAAATCCAAAGCAGCACCCTCAAAATGCTGGAGGAAATCAGAGGTCAGGCAGCACCTATTGGAAATGAATAAAAAGTTGAAATTTTGGACCGAGACCCATCTTCAGGACTGAAAAGGAAGGGGGAAGACGCCAGATTAAGAGTGGGGGGAGAGGAAAGAGGAGAGCTAGAAGGTGATAGGTGAAGCCAGGTGGGTTCATTGCATTGTATTTCCCACATATCTATTTTTTTCTGAATAAGATGTAGGAGCAGAATGAGGCCATTTGGCCCATCGAGTCTATTCTGCCATTTCATCATGGCTGATCCATTTCCCTCTCAGCCCCAGTCTTCTGCCTTTTCCCAGCAACCCTTCATGCCCTCATTAATCAAGAATCTATCAATCTCCGCCTTAAACATACCCAATTACTTGGCCTCCACATCCGCCTGTAGCAACAAATTCCACAGATTCACCACTCCCTAGCTAAAGAAATTCCTCCTCATCTCCATTCTATAAGGACTCCCCTCTATTCTGAGGCTCTGTCCTCTGGTCTTAGACTCCTCCACCAGAGGAAACATTCTCTTCACATCCACTCTATTGAGGCCTTTCAACATTCAATCTATTTCAATGAGATACCCCTACCCCCATTCTTCTGAATTCCAGTGAGTACAGGCCCAAAGACTCATATGGTCCTCATATGATAACACTATTATTCTCATGAACTTCCTCTGAACCTTCTCCAGTGTCAGCACATCCTTTCCTAGATAAGGAGCCCAAGGCTTTGTTCTTAAAAGAAGATATGCCCAACCACTATCCTCCTGGACACTGAGGGACTTGAACAGGCTGCCAAACACTTACAGAGGAAACAAAAGAGCCACTGGTGATCTCTGAGAGTACGTAGTGGTCCAAAGGCACACTGTTCATATTAGTTTGAAAGCAAAAGGAATGTGAGGATTAGATTGTATTAGTTTATTGTCATACACCCTAGGGTGCAATGAAATTCCTTGTTGGCTTAAAGCTCTCAGAGTACATACGGTAACAATAAATATTAGTAATAAATTAAATGATAAATGCAAAAAAGGAGAATGGTGCAAAGATTGTAGTGCACTCTGAAATATTGCAAAAAGCAATGCTGAAATGACAATAATGGAACAACAGCTAGAGGTAGAGTTAAGAGTTCAAAAACCTGGCAGCACCTCTGGGAAGGAGATGGGAGAGAGGTGGCTGGTTCAGGAGCCTGACAGCAGTTGGGAAGAAACTGCTCTCGAGTCTGGACGCCCGTGCTTTCAAGTCCCCGCACCTTCTCCCAAAGACTTTCTATCTTCCACTTTTTCGGGTTTCGCTGCAAGATATCACATTTGCAGGCATGTCTATGACGTCCTTTTTGAAAGCTTTATCTGTGCTGTTCATTAATTCTGTGTTATTGCTCAGCTTCACCGGGGAACATGTGGCGAAGCAGCTTCTGATGACATTTAATATCCAAAAGCAGGGACCATTGATCAGTGGTCATTCATCCAGACAGCCCATTTCCCCTTGAGGCTCTCCCTGTGCTAACATTACCATCTTCCTGTGTTAACATTACATTAAATGCTAATTTACCATAAGAGATTCCTGCCAAATATTTTTGTCCCAGCTCTATTAGAATAAAATGGGAGATAAAAACATAGCTGCAGAAGGCAGAAAGCTAATATAAACTAATGTATTCTGGAATGTTAAGCAGGTTTGGCATGAGCTGTGAACAATATGCCAGACACAATGAACTGTTGCCGGACGGAGGACAAACATGCATTGGTGCCAACATCTGTGCCTCTGGTTGGAAAGCATACTGCACCAAGGAAGGGCCATGGTGCTCAGAGGAATCGTGGAAGTGTCAAAAGCGGTGGTCCAACTACAACAACTTTTGTAGGCAACCTATCTGAGAAAGCTTTCCTATGTTAAGCAGACAGTTAGCTGTGTGTAATGCGCTGGTGCACATGGTTCATATTTTTTCTCTGTTATGTTTTTCTCTTCCCTGTTCAAGCTGCTTGTTGAAGATAAAAGATAGGAGAAATGTGTGCCATCCGATCGGGATGAACGGATCCAGGGGAGGTTTCTCTGGTGAGGGACACTAAGGTTGGGCTTGGGGCTTTTGAGAGGGGAGAAGAGAGAAGACGCTGACGAGAAGAGGTCGGAGGAGTTGACCTGGAGTGGGGCCGTGATTTGATGAAGCCCGGGGAGATTAAGGGAGGATCGGCGAAGGGGAAACCATGAGCTCCAACTTGTGCACGTTAGACTGTTTCATTAAAATGGGCCCTTTTTTTTTGCTTTTTCTTTACTAACCCTTAAGAATTAAGAATTATAAAGCTAAATCTTTTAATTGTTTGCGGTGCACTGTCTGTTATTTCGTGGTACTTATTGGAACAGGGTAACAAATCACACAGCATCCACACAAACAGGGGGATTTGCACTCCAATTTCCCACGTTTGGTGGGGCCGGAGGTGGTCTTCCCTGGACTCATGCAGCCGACGGAACCAGAGTGTTAGATGCAAAATATGGCTTAGTTTCAAACGGGAAGAGGTTCAAGGAGATTCAAGAAAGCTGCAAGCATTTGACTTTTGAGAGTACGAAGAACCAGAATCTACTTCATTTGCATGAAGGTTATTGCATGAAATTCTAGTGGGAGACAAAACGCTGCTTGTAAAAGTAGATGCAAAGACCAATGCTCAGCTGGATGAACGGAAAGCCAAAAAGGAAGAAATCAATAGAGATACAGAAACAAAGGATTTGTCAGATGATATTGCGGATGAGAAAACTAAAAAGAGAGATCATATCATAAAGCGAGCAGTAGAAGGATTAATAAGAGAATATGCCAGTGATCTAAACGCACCTCCCAAAGACCACAATGCACAAACTAGAAGGAAAAGGAAGAAAAAGAAAGGTGGCTACCACTATCAGAACCACTTCCAGCAGTCACAGAGTCAACTCCACCAACCACCATGGAGGAGGCCCCAGAACCTGAGATTGTTTTCACAGGCAGAAGTCTTGCCTGCCAAGCAGAGTGGTTTCCCCTTGTCAGGAAAGACGTTATCATACATGGGTAAGAAATCCTTTACAGTGATCTTTAGACCTGAATGGAACAAGCAGGGAGGAGTGTTGTGTATTTAATTTTTCAATGATATTTGAGTAATCTTGTATGTATAATGCTGGATTAAGCGTTCTCGTTCATTTAAAACAATTCATTATGGGTTTTATTTGCACTGAATACATTATCACATTACCACATGATATGTGCGCACCTCGCTGAAAGTAAAGTTACACCTGCATTTCTTGGTTTCGTCTTTCCTTTGAATTAATTTAATGTTTTGAAGTTACAAAACATAACGTTAGTCTCACCCAAACTCAGTGGAAAAAAAACATGATTGCATTAACCCTACTTGTACCCCTCAGGATTTTGTTCTTATCATTTCTGTGCAGTTTAAACATCCCTTGGGAATCATAGATCATAGAGAGATCCTTGTATCCTCCCAAACCCTCCCCGCCTGTCTTGCCAATAATCAACACCCATCTTTGTTATCCCTACAATAATATTATTATCCTCCTCATGTTCCTATCAACTTTCTCCAACTCCAACCCTCACCTACATACTCGGAGCGACCAAACCGGCACTCCACACATCTTTGAAACCAGATCACCTGGAGGGAATACCATGTGGTCACAAAGAGAACATGCAAACTCCACACAGAGAGCTGTGACGTCAGGACTGAACACGGGTGCAAATAAAGAGCAAAAGAAGGAAAAAATAGTACAGAATTTTATTGTCAATTCAGAAATCTGACAGCGGAGGGGAAGAAGCTATTCCTAAAACTTTGCCTGTGTGTGTTTTGGCTCCTATACAAGCTACATCACTGAGCTATTCAAATTCTGATCCTATTTTCTAGCATGAGGTGTACAAGAAATTTAAAGAATAACTCTCAATAGCCTAATGCGCAGAATTGGGGAAGGGCGGGTAGTTCTTCAAAAGGACAAAAGGTGTATAAGATGATGAAAGGCACTGATCGTGTAGATAGTCAGAGGCTTTTTCCCAGGGCTGAAATGGCTAGCACAAGAGGGCACAGGGTTAAGGTGCTTGGAAGTAGGTACAGAGGAGATGTCATGGGTAAGTTTTTTTTTACGCAGAGAGTGGTGAGTGTGTGGAATAGGCTGCCAGCGACGGTGCTGGAGCCAGATTCAATAGGGTCTTTTAAGAGACTCCTGGATAGGTACATGGAGCTTAGAAAAATAGAGAGCTATGGGTAACCCTAGGTAATTTCTAAAGTAAGTATATGTTCGGCACAGCATTGTGGGCCAAAGGACCTGTATTGTACTGTAGGTTTTCTATGTTTCTATGACAAAGGAAAATAATCTGAAAAGAGAGAAGTTAAACCTCTGCAGGGTAGGCACACGTCAAAGAGACTTCACAGCAGAGCGGCAAATCATAAACACAAGATACTGCAGATTCTGGAAATCTTGCACAACACACACAAAATGCTGGAGGAACTCAGCAAGTCGAGCAGCATCTGTGGAAACTGAATAATCAGTTTCTCTTGGCCCAGATTTCATTCCCTTACTTTCTTGAATTGTTTTTTATATATATTTGAACAGTTTGTATACTTCTGGTTTTTCATCTTTTTATGTGTAGGTTTTCGTTGATTCTGTTGTTTTTCTTTTTATCTATTGCGAATGCCCACAAGAAAATGAATCTCAGCAAAACACAGCAGGCCAGGCAGCATCTACAGAAAAGAGTACAGTCAACGTTTCAGGTCAAGACTGCACTCTTTTCCACAGGTGCTGCCTGGCCTGCTGAGATTCTCCAGCATTTTGTGTGTGTGTTGCTTGGATTTCCAGCATCTGCAGATTTTCTCTTGTTTGGAAGTGAATCTCAGAGTAGTA
Organism: Hemitrygon akajei; assembly: GCF_048418815.1. Lineage (NCBI taxonomy): Eukaryota > Metazoa > Chordata > Chondrichthyes > Myliobatiformes > Dasyatidae > Hemitrygon > Hemitrygon akajei. Next base: position 18,361,361 of record NC_133127.1, on the reverse strand, counting down.
TTTGATGACTTTGACATCAAAGTGTTCTCTTCTGGGCCCTTTATCTGTACCCTCCCACCCTTCCCTGCACTGTTCAGCTCTCATCCCTCCCATCCTACACTTCTCCGTAACCTAGCCAACTTTGTCTTCATCCAGCTCTGGTGAAAGGCCTGAAATGTGACCTCTGCTTCTCTTTTCAGAATTACTGCTGAAACTGCTAAGTTTTCTCAGCAATTTCCTTCTCCATCTACCTTCTAATATATGACAACCTTAGGAACAATAAAGTTCTTTTAGGAAATAATTTTTAACCTTCTTAAGGTGATTTCATTTTGCTCCACAGTCTTCTGTCTTGTCTCTAATTGTTTGTCTTAAGAAAAATAAGGTCCCTTACTTTTCCCCCGCTTTGAAGAATATTTTTGCTGTCCAGTCTTCTGTTTTGTGCTAGAAAAAATATAATTAAGTCTGTGGCTTAATCTTAAATATAAAGAAATAAAGCCACCTTTGATACTTAATGCATCATTTATAAAGTTGTTGCTTGATCAGACACAGATTGTTTGCCTCACATTTGCTGTAATATGATATCCATACGCTTCCCACTGGGAGTATTTTGGCAAGAGATTACTATAATTGAAATGGAGTGAAGGATTTATTGTGGATGGCTTGATGATCTAATGCTACAGTTCCTGTGAAGCATAGTACTTTAAATATTGTCCTTTGGATTCACAAACTGACAGCAGTTATACTGTATGACCTGGCCATTTGGGCCAACTGGTCTAAACTAGGGCAGACAGTAAGAAACTTTCTCCAGTTGAGGAGTTATGGGCTTAGAAGAGATCTGAGAAGAATTTTTCATCCGTGTGGTTGGAATTTGGAGTATACTGACTGAGAAGGTGATGGGCACAGGTATTCTCACATTATTTAAGGAAACATCTAGACAGGCATTTGGATCTCTTCCAAGATGGTGCCTGCAATCAGCGGCAACTTTCTGTGGGCTGCAGAAAATTGTTCCAAATTTCCTCTTAAATATGCTTCTTTTGAATTACCTTCACTGCAATCCGCAGCATGTAAATTTCCTCCTAACAATGCACTTCTAAATCAGATCAATGAAACAAGAGCTTCAGGAGTTGTACCACCAGGTTCAAGAACAGTTACTACCACACAACCATCAGGCTCCGGAACAGAAGCTGATAACTACACTCACTTGTCCATCCATTGAGGTGTTCCCCCAGCCGATGATCTCACTTTAAGGACTCTTTATCCTCTTATTTTATGTTCTTAATATTTATTGCTATTTATTTATCTTTGCATTTGCACAACTTGTTGCCTTCTGCACTCCTGTTGATCTTTCGTTAATCCTGTTCCAGTTACTATTGAATAGATTTGCTGAGTATGCCCGCAGGAAGATGAATCTCAGGGGTGTATGTGGTGACATATATGTACTTTGATAATAAAACTAACAATGAACTTTGAACTTTTAGAATCACCAAATTAAAATAAACTGCGGTCCAATTATTGGCAAATGGACTTAGTATGGTTGTGTTATTTTTGTAGAGCATAGTCAAAGAAAATTCTGAAGAAATCCCAGTCAGAGAATATAGAGAATATAGATCGTAAAACAGTACATCACAAGACCTTTGACTCACACTATCGGCATCGACTATAAAGCATAATTAAACTAATCCCATCTACTTTCACTATATCCCTCCATTTTCCACCTATTCATGTAGCTGTCTAAATGTCTCATAAGCATTCCTATTGTATCTGCTTCCAGCACTTCCCCAAGCAGTGTGTAAATTGGTAAATTGGTAAATTAGCTTATCATTGTCAGATGTGCTTACATACAGTGAAACACTATCTCGCATACCTTCCTTCTCATCATTTCATTACAATAGTGCATTGAGGCTATACAAGAGAAAATAATAACTTCCAGGCACCTACCATACTCTATGTAAAAAAAACTTACCTCACATCTCCTTTCAACATTCCCCCTCATTCTAGTGCTTTGTATTTTCATCCTGAGAAAAAAGACCCTATCGATGCCTCTCATAATTTAATCACAAACAAGAGAAAATCTGCAGCTGCTGGAAATCCAAGCAGCACACACAAAATGCTGCAGGAACTCAGCAGGCCAGGCAGCATCTATGGAAAAGAGTACAGTCGATGTTTGGGGCCGAGACCCTTCAGCAGGACTGGAGAAAAGAAGTTGAGGGGTAGAGTTAAAAGGTGGGGGGAGTGGAGGGAGAAGCACAAAGTGATAGGTGAAACTGGGAGGGTGAAGGGTGAAGTAAAGAGCTGAAAAGTTGATTGGTGAAAGAGATACGGGGCTGGAGAAGGGGAGAGTCTGATAGGAAAGGACACAAGGCCATGGAAGAAAGAAAATCGGGGAGGAGCACCAGAGGGAAGCAATGGGCAGGCAAGGAGATAAGGTGAGAGAGGGAAAAAGGGATGGGGAATGGTGAATGGAGGGTGGGGGGGACATTACCGGAAGTTCAAGAAATTGATGTTCGTACCACCAGGTTAAAGGCTACCCAGATGAAATATAGGGTGTTGTTTGTCCGACATGAGTGTGGACTCATGCACAGTGTATAGTATATATAATTTAAATTGAATAAGTAGTGCAAATAGGGGGCAAAAATAGTGAAATATTATTCATGGGTTGGTTATTCATGGGTATTGTTCAAATCTGATAGCGTGGAAGAAGCTGTTCTTAAAATGTTGAGTGTGTTTATCAGTAATTGACATCTTCAATAACACAGCCTTCCATCAGCGTCAGCAGCCCTAACCTCAAGGAACCATTGACCTTGATGACACAGCTCATCACTAGACACACCCTGCCACCCCCATGGCCACTGAAATCATGTTGACAACAGACCTCCTGTGTGGCTTGATGCTCTCATACTCAATGGAATGAATGACGCAAGTAGATAGATAGATAGATAGATAGATAGATAGATACTTTATTCATCCCCATGGGGAAATTCAACTTTTTTTCCAATGTCCCATACACTTGTTGTAGCAAAACTAATTACATACAATACTTAACTCAGTAAAAAATATGATATGCATCTAAATCACTATCTCAAAAGCATTAATAATAGCTTTTAAAAAGTTCTTAAGTCCTGGCGGTAGAATTGTAAAGCCTAATGGCATTGGGGAGTATTGACCTCTTCATCCTGTCTGAGGAGCATTGTATCGATAGTAACCTGTCGCTGAAACTGCTTCTCTGTCTCTGGATGGTGCTATGTAGAGGATGTTCAGAGTTATCCATAATTGACCGTAGCCTACTCAGCGCCCTTCGCTCAGCTACCAATGTTAAACTCTCCAGTACTTTGCCCACGACAGAGCCCGCCTTCCTTACCAGCTTATTAAGACGTGAGGCGTCCCTCTTCTTAATGCTTCCTCCCCAACACGCCACCACAAAGAAGAGGGCGCTCTCCACAACTGACCTATAGAACATCTTCAGCATCTCACTACAGACATTGAATGACGCCAACCTTCTTAGGAAGTACAGTCGACTCTGTGCCTTCCTGCACAAGGCATCTGTATGCCAGTGAATTAACTCAGGGCATGAACTATATAAATCTCAAGCAAGACAAAATATTGGAAGGGACAGAGCACCTTCAGGTCATGCAACATGGCAAGGGCCATCCAGCCTGTCGTATCTGTGCTGCAGTATAGAAGAGAAACCTTTTCCCTTAAGTTGACTCCTCTGCTCTCTTCCAGTTGGAAAGAACTCCTTTTCAGTTGATTGGGTTGTGCCAAACCAAACTCATTCTCTGCAACCCAGAACACAGAAACAGGCCCTTCAGCCCATAGAACCAAATTGAACTAATTCTCTTCTGCCTGCACGTGATCTATACCCCTCCATCCCTGCATATTCAAGTATCTACAGTCTCTTATACACCTTTAGATATCTGCATCTACACTTCCCCCAACAGTCTGTTCCAGGCACACACTACGCTCTGTGCACAAACTTACCCCACTCATTTCCTTTAAGCTTATCCCCCTCACTTTAATGCATGTAAAGAGATAGTTAAAAAGAAAGATTGACTTTATTTATCATATGTACTTTGATGCATAATGGCGTAATGCATCATTTGGCTCTAATCAAATCAACCAGCATTGTGCTGACCAGCCCACAAGTGTCTAGCATCAACACAGCGTGCCCACAACTTACTAACCCGAACCATACGACTTTTGGAATGCAGGATGAAACCTGAGCACCTGGAGGAAACCCACTCTGTCACACGGAGAACATACAACACCTTACAGACAGCGGCAGGAATCAAACCCTGATCTTACAGCTGACGTGCTCTAAAGCGTTGCGCTAACCGTTATGCCACCATGCCGCCAAATCTCCTCTAGTACTGGACATTTCTGCTCTGGAAAATAGATTCTCCCTATCTACCTCTCACAATCTTATTAATTTCTGTTACATCTCCCCTCAGCCTGTATTGTTTCAGAGAACACAACCCAAGACAGCCCAAGATCTCCTCATAATCCAGGCAACATCTTGGTGAGCCTCATTTGCTCTCCTTTGAAGGTCTCCACATCCTTCCTGTAATGTGATGACTGGGACTGCTGACAATGCTCCAGGTGTGGCCTGACCAAACATTTATATCGAGTTGACATTTGCTGCTCGCCACTAAACAGTTTCAAAAAACGCCAGTCTGTAGCCAGGTGCTAGATGCCGTGAACTCACAAAGTATCTGGCCACAACTAGATAAGCTAGATAAGCAATTATGTTTGATCAATATGAAAACTGGCAAGATCAAAGTAAATTTATTATCAAAGTATACACGTCACCATATACAACCCTGAGATTCATTTTCTTGTGGGCATGCTCAATAAATCTATAGAATAATAACTATAACAGAATCAATAAAAGACTGTCCAACTTGGGTGTTCAACCAGGGTGCAGAAGACAACAAACTGTGCAAATACAAAGAGAAGAAATATTAATAATCAATAAATAAGCAATAAATATCGAGAACATGTGATGGAGAGTCCTTGAGATTTTGTCCATTGGCTGTGGGAACATTTTGCTGATGGGACAAGTGAAATGTCCCCACACTTCATGGCACAGCTATGAAAAAACACTCTTTAATACATCATCTGGAGGAGTTGCATCCTTGTTCCTGGGATATTTAACCTTCCTCTCTGACAACAGTTATTTCTGATGCCTCCCGAACTATTCATGCGAACTTCCAATGCTCAGTTTGAACATCCTATTAACCTGCTGAGCCAATCACTTATCCACAATCATCGTTCAAGGGTAATTAGGGATGGGCATTAATTGCTGCCCTTGTCAATAATGCCCACCCCCTGTGTGTGAATAATAAGAAAAAAGGCTTCTTCATCTTGCAAGAGGCACTACTAAGATGTTAGAGCAATTTCAAACACCGTAGCTTCTTTTTGGCTGTTTTAGGTACAATTTAGAAAATAAATTGCATAAATTGATACAGGACAGGTGAATCAGGTTACTAGACTAGTAATCTAGATGATACAAATTCATAATCCATTTTCAGAGATGAGAATTTGAATATATTTTCAAAAATCTGGAAATAGATGTAAATGAACCAGGTAAAAAAAAAGGACAGGTGATATTAACCTGTTTCACTTTTAGAAGTCCTCTGCGTCAGTGATGCTGGACCCACACCAGTGTTCACTGCTCTCTGAAGCAACCATAGAAGCTACTCAGTGTGTTCAAACTCAGGACGCCATATCTAACCATACCAGTTATTAACACATTTAATGGAAGGACATCCCTTTAGAACAGGGATATGGAGGAAATTTTTTAGCCAGAGGGTGGTGAATCTGTGGAATTCATTGCCAAAGATGGCTGTGGAGGCCAAGTCATTGGATATAGTAAAACAGCAGTTGATACAGTACTTCTTGTTTAATATAGTCTTCAAAGGTTACGGGGAGAAGGTAGGAGAATGCGATTGAGAAGAATAATAAATCAGCCGTGATGTAATGGTGGATCAGACTTGATTGGCTGAATGGCCAAATTCTGCTCCGATGTCTGATGGTCGTAACTCAGCAATTCAGGCAGCCTCTATGGAGATGACTAAACAGTTGATGCTGTGGGCTGAGACTCTTCATCAGGACTGGAAAGGAAGCAGGGAGGATCCAGAAAAAGAAGATGGGAGGAGAGGAAGGACCTCAAGGAGCTTTCACACCGGAGCAGCAAATCATAAACACAAGAGATTCTGGAGATGCTGGAAATCTTGAGCAACATACACAAACATGGTGGAGGAACTCAACAATTCAGGCAGTGCCTCTGCAGAGGAATAAACAGTTAAGTCATTCACAACTGCCTGGTTGTGGACTTATTATATGGTTCCAGAAAGGGCGGCGGTGGCAGTTGGAAGATTAGCTATCAAAAGGAAGCATTAATGGAATTGGAGGAGATTGCTGGGAATGCATGTCAGGATCTCCATGGGTCTCAGACATCTACCCATTCACTGAGAAACCCTGAAAAACAACAATGATCGAGAGGGTGTTGAGGCCAAACCAGGCAGCTTACTTCACGGGAGTCCAGTATCAGAGTGTTGTCTTCATGGGATTCCCCAGCCTTATTCCCTAGGGAATTTCCTCTTGGATCCTGTGCCAGGTCAGAGCTCAAACTGAAGATAAGACTTGATCAGTTCAATCAGATTGGCAGTGAAAGTCCAGGATGCAAAGGAAAAGATAACTTACCAATAATAAACAATTTAGATTTAGTTTAATTTTCTTTAATTATTTGTGTTTTATTGTATGTTTAGTTAATTTCAATTATTTAATTATGTTTTTAAATTGTTGATTTAATTACCTTATGTCCTTAATGCCATATATATTTAACAGCTTACTGATTTCACAGCTAGCAAAACCCAACTGCCTTAACTAGACACAGAAAAATAACAGGCAAATTAAAAAAATAAATTAAAGCGATGTGCTGAAGGGAAAAAATGTCTGCAATTTTGTGGTGTCTTTCTCATCCATTTCAGTATTTCACAGCCATTAAGTACTTCCATAAAATGCTAGAGGAACTCAACAGGTCAGACAACAACAATGGAAAGGAAAGATGCTGTCTGATGTGTTGAGTTTTTCCAACAGTTTGTGTTACTCTGAATTTCCAGTGTCTGCTAAATCTCTTGTTTTGTTCCATTGTTCATTGATTAAAGCAACGAGGCAGATTGAAATGACGGCTGCCTGCCTTTCTATAACTCTGCTGCCGAAGAGGGGAGACTGCCTTTCTATCACTGATGAGGTCACTCTGCTACAGGGAGGGGAGAATGTTGCCCAGGTTTCCTGCATTTTGGATGCAGACTTGAACTGCGGATGTTTTTTACAATCTTATGGATTTTTTTGTACTCTGTGATTTTTCTTTGATCATTTTCATTTCCATGCTTTTTCATTTTTGTGCGGGGAGGAGTGATGGAGTGATTTGGGGGTTGATGATCATGCTGCCATTTTTTTTTTCTTGGTTTCGTGGCAATCTGGAGAAGAACAATTTCAGAGTTGTATACTTTAATAATAATGTAACAATTGAACCTTTAAGTTCTTTTTTAGTGACTACACCACTGCAGGACACAATTACCTACTTTAACATAGCAAGCATGCATAAAATCAACTTTCAATGTACATTTATTATCAAAGTATATATACTATATACAACCTTGTGATTCACTTTCTTGAAGGCAGCCACTGGAAACAAAGAAATACAACAGAATCCACAAAAAAACACACACATAACAAAGATTGACAAACATCCAACATGCAAACATAGAAACATAGAAAACCTACAGCACAATACAGGCCCTTCGCCCCACAAAGCTGTGCCAAACATGTCCTTACCTGAGAAATTACCTAGGGTTACCCACAGCCCTCTACTTTTCTGAGCTCCATATACCTGTCCAGGAATCTCTTAAAAGACCCTATCATATCTGCCTCCACCACCGTCGCCGGCAACCCATTCCACGCACTCACCACTTACCGCTGATATCTCCTGTGTACCTACTTCCAAGCACTTTAAAACTATGCCCACTCATGCTAGCCATTTCTACCCTGGGAAAAAGCCTCTGACTATCCATATAATCAATGCCTCTCATCATCTTGTACACCTCTATCAAGCCACCTCTCATCCTCTGTCAGTCCAAGGAAAAAAGGCCGAGTTCACTCAACCTATTCCCATAAGGCATGCTCCCCAATCCAGGCAACATCCTGGTAAATCTCCTCTGCACCCTTTCTATGGTTTCCACATCCTATGAAGACAAACAGTGCACCTAATTCCTGAGAGTCAATTTCATCACATTCTTCAGAAAAGCGCAAAAATCACTAGTTCATTCAGACAGTTCAAAAGTATGTTCCTTAAAGGGATATTATAGGCTACTAATTGCAGTGATCATAGTTCATTAGGAGCACATCTAGTTTTTTGAGCTGCGTGCAAAACGTCACTGTATATTGCCAGTGTCATTTTCAAAGGTTCAAACGTTCATTTATTATCAAAGTATACATGCTAGAACACTAGAATACTAGAATACTACAGCACAGTACAGGCCCTTCAGCCCTTGATGTTGTGCTGACCCATATATTCATTAAAAAAGTACTAAACGCACACTACCTGGAATCCTCTATTTTTCTTTCATCCATGTGCCTGTCCAAGAGGCTCTTAAATATCCCTAATGTTTTAGCCTCCACCACCATCCCTGGCAAGCCATTCCAGGCACCCATAACCCTCTGTGTAAAAAACTTACCCCGATGTCTCCCCTAAACTTCCGTTCCTTAATTTTGTACATATGCCCTCTGGTGTTTGCTATTGGTGCCCTGGGAAACAGGTACTGACTATCTACCCTATCTACACCTCTCAAAATCTGGTAGACCTCTATCAAGTCCCTTCTCATCCTTCTACGCTCCAAAGAGAAAAGTCCCAGCTCTGATAACCTTGTCTCCTAAGACTTGTTTTTTAATCCAGGCAACATCCTGGTAAATCTCCTCTGCACCCTCTCCATAGCTTCCACATCCTTCCTATAATGAGGTGACCAGAACTGAACACAATTCTCTAAGTGCGGTCTCACCAGAGATTTGTAGATTTGCAACATGACCTCTCTACTCTTGAACTCAATCCCCCTATTAATGATGCCTAGCATCCCATAGGCCTTCTTAACTACCCTATCAACCTGTGCAGCGACCTTGAGGGATGTATGGATTTGAACCCCAAGGTCCCTCTGTTCATCCACACTCTTAAGTAATTGACCATTAATCCTGTACTCAGTCTTCTGGTTTGTCCTTCCAAAACACATCGCCTCACATTTATTCGGATTGAACTCCATCTACCACTTTTCTGCCCAACTCTTTATCCTGTCTATATCCTCTTGTAACCTTCGATCACCTGCAGCTCTATCCACAACTCCTCCAATCTTCGTGTCATCCACAAACTTACTCACCCATCCTTCCGCCTCTTCATCCAGGTCATTTATAAAAATTACAAAGAGCTGGGGTCCCAGGATAGATCCCTGCGGCACTCCACTAGTCACCGACCTCCAGGCAGAATACTTTCCTTCTACTACTACCCTCTGCTTTTTTCCTGTAAGCCAATTTTTTATCCAAATAGCCAAGGTTCCACTGATCCCATGCCTCATGACTCTTGTGGGGGACCTTGTCAAATGCCTTGCTAAAATCCATGTAGACCACATCTACCACCCTACCCTCATCAATTTCTTTTGTTACTTCTTCAAAAAATTCAATTAGGCTCATGAGGCACGACCTTCCCTTCACAAAGCCATGTTGACTATCCTTGAGTAGACTGTACTTCTCCAAATGCTTGTAGATCCTATCCTTAAGAATTCTTTCCAATAGTTTGCAGACTATCGACATAAGACTCATCGGTCTATAGTTCCCAGGTTCTCCCTATTATCTTTTTTAAACAAGGGAACTTCATTTGCCATTCTCCAGTCCTCTGGCAAAGAGGATTTAAAGATCATAGCTACTGCTCCAGCGATTTCTTCTCTCACTTCCCACAGCAACCTGGGGTATATCACGTCTGGCCCTGGGGACTTATCAGTCTTGATGTTTTTAAGAAGATCCAACACTTCTTCTTCCTTAATTTCCACGTTGTCCAGCACACAGGCCTGTTCTATTTCGACCTCACCCTGATCAAGGTCCTTTTCACTTGTGAATACTGAAGCAAACTATTAATTTAGGACCTCCCCAACCTCCTTCACCTCCAGGCACATGTTGCCTTCTTTATCCTTTAGCAGCCCCACCTTCATTCTTGTCATCCTTCTGTTCTTCCCATATGCATAGAACGCCTTGGGGTTCTCCTTAATCCTACACGCCAAGGCCTTCTCATGCCCCCTTCGAGCTCTCCTAAGTCCTTTCTTAAGCTCCTTCCTGGCTACTCTATATTTCTATGAGCCCCTCCTGCTTCCTGCTTCTTATATCTAACATATGCTTCCTTCTTCCTCTTGACGAGTTGCCTCACATGTTTCATTAGCCACGGTTCCCTTTTCCTACCATTTTTTCCTTGTCTCAGTGGGACAAACCTATCCTGAACCCAGCACAGGTGGTCCCTAAACTTCCTCCACATTGCTTCTGTGCTTTCTCCCTTGAACATCTGTTTCCAATTTACTCTCACTAGTTCCTGCCTCATCCCTTCAATGTTAGCCCTTCCCCAGTTAAGCACTTTCCCATTTTGTCTGTTTTTATCCTTTTCTATAGCTATGCTGAAGCTAAGGGAGTTGCGGTCACTCTCACCAAAATGCTCCCCCACCAAGAGGTCTGCCACCTGACCAGGTTCATTACCCGGAACTATATCCAGTATGACTTCTCCTCTCGTCGGTATACAAATCTGAGATTCATCTTCTCCAGATAGCCATGAAACAAAGAAACATGGAAGTCATTCAAGAGAAATATCAAACTTACTCACCTGCACAAAAACGTACAGCAACACAATCGTCAACTTCCATCTTCACCTCGCTGCACAAAAAAACTAACAAACTCGCCAAACGGCTACAAGAACATTAATGCTTGAACCCCTCCCCAACACACAAAAAAAGGACGCTCATCTTATGATGAAGCCCAGATAATTTGGATAGCATCATGGTTCTGCAGGCAGTGCAGCTACCATACAAATCCAGAGACCCAGTTTCAATCTCAACCTTCAGTGCTGTCTGTGTGGAACTTGTGTTTTTCTCTTGTGACCTTCCATGTTTTCTTCCATGTATCAAAGATGTGTAGATGATTAGGTTAATTGACTGCTGCAAATTGTCCCTAGTGTGTAGGCGAGTGGTAGAATCTGGAGAGAAATAATGGACATGGGACAGAGAATAGATTTTAGAGTTTTCGTTAAGTAGGCCAAGGAATGGCAAATGAAATTGAACTTGGATAAAGTGTGAAGCATTGCACTTTGGAAAGACAAATGAGGGTAGGATTTTCACATCGAGCAACAGGGCTCTGGGGTTTGTTGTAGAATAGCGAGACCTAGAAGAGCAAGTAACTAGTTTCCTGAAAGTGGCATTGAAGGTGACACTCATTATCCAAGATCTTCAACATCTGAGCCATATCATCTTCTCACAGTTGCCAGCAGGCTGGGCACACTGAAGCCTGGTATACCATGCCACCAGTTTCAAGAACGTTTGCTCCTCTTCAACTATCACTATGATCACACAGGACCCTGAGTATGGAAGTATTGATTGTATATTGTACAAGGTGTTGGTGAGGCTACATTTGGAACATTGTATTTACTTTCAACCACCCCATAGGAAGCTGAGGGATAACATCTTCATTCAGACGGTGGTCAATACATGGAAATCGCTTCCAGAGAAAAGTTCGAAGTAAAATATATTATCAGGGTACATACAGGTCACCACATACAATTCTGAGATTCTTTTTCTGCAGGCAAACTTAGCAAATCTATAGAACAGTAAATGTAAACAGGATCAATGGACAACAAACTGTGCAAATGCCAATATAAATAAATAGCAAAAAATAATGAACATTAAACAAGTTAATAGAGTCTTTAAATGAGTGTAGTTATCCCCTTTTGTTCAAGAGCTTGATGGTTGAGGGGTAGTAACTATTATTGAACCTGGTTGTGAGAGTCCTGAAGCTCTTGTACCTTCTACCTGATGGCAGCAGTGAGAAAAGAGCATGGCCTGGGTGGTGAGGATCTTTGAGGATTGATGATGCTTTTCTACGGCAATGTTTCATGTAGATGTGCTCAGTGCCTGGAAAGGATTTACCTGTGATGTTCTGGGCCAAATCCGCTACCTTTTGTAGGAGTTTCCACTCAAAAGCTTTGGTCTTAAAACAGTTAATCAGCACACTTTCCACCACACATCTATAAAAGTATGCCAAGGATTTTGATACATGCTGAACCTCTGCAGATTCCTGAGGAAGTAGAGGTGCTCTTGTGCTTTCTTCCCAATTATAGTTAAATGATACATTCAGGACAGGTCCCATCTGTGGATAAGGCAGGTACGTTAGCATCATTTAAAAGGCAATTGGACAGGCACATGGAAAGGCAAGGTTTAGAAAGATCTATGTCAAATGTTGACAAGTGAATCTTTGTCAGCATGGACCAGTTGGAGTAAAGGGCCTGTTTGCATGTTGTATGTCTCTATTACAGACAACGGATAAAATGATATGAGTGGAGAGATGGGATTAATGGGAATGGCATAGACTCAATAGTCCAAATAGCCCCCTTCTATGTTGTAGGTAAATATGAAAAGCATTTACATATATATGTAAATATGAAAAATATTTCTGTTTTAGAACTATTAACTAGAGAGGCATATTTGCCAGCTGAAGCTATTTACCTTTCTATGGAATAATACTATATGATCTCTCATGTGAATTGAAGACAAAGTCTGGGTTTGTTGTCTGCAAGCTGGAAGTGATGCTTAAGGAGACAAATAGGGAGACATTCTGGGCTAAATTCTGATTTTAGTTTTTATTTATTTATTTAGAGATACAGTATAGAAACAGTCCCCTCTGGCCAAACGAGCCCACGCTGTTGAATTGCACCCATGTGACCATTTAATCTACGAACCGGTACGACTTTGGAATATGGGAAGAAACGCGAGCACCCGGAGAAAACCCATGTGGTCACAGGGAGAAGGTACAAACTCCTTACTGGCAGCGGCAGAATTATATCCGGATCACTGGCGCTATAATAGCATTACGCTAACTGCTGCTGCACCAGACACTAGTTCTGAACTGAACCAACAGCAGGGAGTTACTTTGTCCCCATTTCTGTACAAGTAGATGCAAAATATCATTAGCAGGAAGCAAATATATCACAGTGATTGGAAAACATTGCATTCAGTAAGAATCACTTCACTTATCGAACTATGGGAGAGTTTCAATACTGAAATCTCTGAGAGATGACAAATTTGTGACAGGCAAATTATTTCCTTGATGGCCATTTGCTATCTATAATCACAATAAGTCAGGAAGCCACTGGGGAATAGAGAATGATTCGGTATTCAATGGTCTCTTATTTGAATAATGTATATGTAAGCTTGGAAAATGGGATTCATTTCTAATTCCTGCATCCCCAGGGATGCTTCAGTCAACGAAGGCACTATATTTTTTAAAAAATTATTTTGGCACACTGTTAGTGAACTTACTTTATCTGAGACTGATTAGCTCAGTAAGTGTTATGTTCTAAAGGATACATTTCGAGACCAGGGAGTTGGTTCTTGTCACTGACTGTTAGGAATTCGGTTTGTTCTGACATACTGTAGGAGGCACAGAAATTAAAAGGACCAAGGAACTGACATAGAAAGGGAAGATAGGTCGTAAGGGTAAATTAACATAAAACTGGACTTTTACATGTATGTTAATTTATGTCCCTTACAGCAAAGAAGGAGAAATCTGAAATTAGGATTGCTGAAATGGCAGAGAAATTAAGACCATAAGGCATAAGAGCAGAATTAGCCATTCAGCACATTGGGTCTGCTTCACAATTGTATGATGGCTGATTTCTTATCCCTCTCAACCCCATTCTCCTGCCTTCCCCCCCGAAACCTTTGATGCCCTTACTAATCAAGATCTTATCAATCTTCACTCTAAGTATACCCAATGACTTGGCCTCCATAGCCGACTGTTGATTCACCACCCTCTGGCTAAAGAAATTCATCCTTATCTTTGTTCTAAAGGGAAGTCCTTGTATTTTGATGCTGAGTCCTCTGATCCTAGACTCCTTCACTGTAGGAAAAGTCCTGTCCATATCCTCTGTATCTTGACCTTTCAATATTCTAAACACAAAAGATTCTGCAGATATTGGAAATCCAGAGCAACACATACAAAATGCTGGAGAAGCTCAGCAGATCAGGCAGCATCCATGGAAATGATCAAGCAAACATTGACTATTTATTTATTTCCATAGGTGCTGCCTGATTGGCTGAATTCCTAAATGTATTCAACATGACATTCCCCCTCCCCTCATTCCTCTAAACTCCAGTGAGTGCAGGCCCAGAGCAATCACTCTTCATGCGATAATACAGTCATTCCTGTGACCATTCTCGTGACCCACCTCTGGACCCTCTCCAATGTCAGCACATTCTTTCTTAGATAAGGGGCCCAATACTGTTTACAATGCTCCAAGTGTGGTCTGACTAATGCCTTATAAAGCCTCAGCTTTAATTAAAAATTAGAATCAGATTTATTATCCCTGTCTTTTTTTTTGAGGTGATGTTTGTGGTTCTCTGGCAATAGTATAGTCCAAAGATGTATTATAGAAAGGAAGCACATTTCCATTAACTCCCCACTCCCTTCACCCCTCTGCTCACCTACACACTAGGGAGTAATTTACAGTGCCAAGTTAACTTAGCAGCCCACGCTTCTTTGGAAGGTGGGGTGAATCCAGATCCAAACACACATGGTCCATGTGGAGTACAAACTCCACATGGAGAGCACCAGAGGTCAGGACCCTGCTAACTGACACTCTGAAATAGCAGCTCTACATTAGCTGTGGCACTAGGTCATCGAATAATATCAAAAGCCCTTCTTAAAATGCATTGATTTGGGGATATTCTTCATCAGTTATGGTTAATCCATTTAATTACAAATATGCTTTATATTTGTTACTTAATTGACAAATACAAAATGTAATTATTAATTAACAAATTGAGGGAGTTCCCCGAAGAAAAGAACTCTGATTATGAGCTTGTGTCTATTTATTACAGTTTAGGCAGAAGCAGCACAGTAGCAGTGTGGTAAGTGCCAGAGACGGGAGGTTCTATTGCTGCTACTGTCTATGAGGGGTTTGTACCTACTCCCCATGACTGCGTGGGTTTCCTCCGGGTGCTCCAGTTTTCTCCCAGTATCCAAAGACACATGGGTTAGTCCAGTCCTGCTGAAGGTTCTTGGCCCAAAACTTTTCCCATAGATGCTGCCTGGCCTGCTGAGTTCCTCCAGCCAGCAATATGTGTGTGTTGCCTGGGTTGGTCAATTGTGGGCATGCTAGGTTGGCTAGAAGCATGGCAACACTTGCAGTTTGCTCCCTTCACGTTCTCACACTGTGTTAATTCTTGTCCCAAGCGACGCTTTTCACTGTATGTTTTGATGTTTCGATGTACTTGTGACAAATAAAAAAAATCTTTCATCTTTTATTATCTTTAATGTATTCCAATAGGGCTGAATTGGGAGTAGTTGTGTGCATTGATTGAAAAGGAAGGTTTGTCTCAGTGTTTTCATCATAAGGCGTCACTGCTTCACTGGATGGAATTTGAGCAATGAAGTCACGTGGTTTGACCAGCACAAGATACATCCTAAATGAAGGACGCAGAGTCTCTTCCTCAGAAAGCATCAATAGTGACTTTTAAAATGATGCTGGCCGCACATTAAAAAATCTAATGTCGAGTTATAGAGCTATATAACACATCTATGATGATAATTATGGCCATCAGCACTCATTGGAGTTAAAGGAATGCATATGAGTGAGAGTGTGTGTGTGTGTGTGTGTGTGTGTGTGTGTGTGTGTGTGTGTGTGTGTGTGTGTGTGTGTGTGTGTGTGTGTGTGTGTGTGTGTGTGTGTGTGAGTGTGTGTGTGTGTGTGTGTGTGTGTGTGTGTGTGTGTATATATATATATATATATATATATATATATATATAATGGGGTTTCTTTTGCGGTTGTTGCTTTGTCACTTGGTATGTTCTGCTTTGTTGTTGCTCTGGGTTATTCAGGATGGCAGGTGATGTTGGTGCCAGAATGTGTGGTTCGAGCACGCCATGATTGTGTGGGTTGTTCACGCAATATGGATAGGTACATGGATGGTAGGGATATGGAGGGCTATGGTCCTGGTACAGATTAATGGAAATAGGCAGCCTAAACATTACAGCATGGACTAGATGGGCTGAAGGACCTGTTTCTGTGTTGTACTTTTCTATTCTAAGTGATGCACTGCGCTGTATATTGCAATGTATATCTGATGAATAAATCTGAATCTAAATATTAATCTGAATCTTATCTGCTATGCAATTGCCTGTCAAAATGCCAATCTGGTTCCACCATATGCTCTGCCAGTGTGTTCTAGATATCAATCACAAGGTTGCAAGTTTATCATTGAGAATCCACCCATTTCATAATGAATTCTTGAGCTGGAAAGCATTACCGTTTAGTATTGCAGAGGATTGAAATAAGCTGCAGACAGCTGTGAAGTCAGCTCCATCATGGGCACTCGCCTCCACAGCATCCCGGACATCTTCAAGGAACGATGCCACAAAATGGCGACATCTATCATTAAGGACTCCCAACACCCAGGACGTGTCCTCTGCATTACTCCCATCAGGAAGGAGCTACAGGAGCCTGAAGGCACACACTCAATGATTCAGGGTCAGCTTCTTCCCCTCTGTCATCAGATTTCTGAATAGACAGTGACTACTTTTTTTTCTTTCTATTTGCACTACTTATTTAATTTAACCTTTTTACATATTTTTCAATGTGCTTTACATCTTTATTATTATGTATTGCAATATACTGCTGATGCATAACAACAAATTTCATGATATGTGCCGGTGATATTAAACCTGATTCTGATTCTGAAAAGTGCTGTGAAAAGCACAGCACGAACCCTATGGGCTGAAAGGCCTCCCTCTGTGCTGGATAACTGTATTTCCTTTTCCATGGTCTTTCATTCAGATTTCTGCTCTGGTTAAGTCGTGGGAAGTTGTCCTGAGCGGTTGCTAGGGGGGTGTTTGTGATCCACCACAGGGTAAGTGCACAATGAGAGCAGTTAATGTTGAGCTGATTGACACTTTTTAGAAAAGAAACTAAAATTGAGATACTGAAATTACACAGTGGATACAAGTAGAGATAAGACAGGTTAAGCTTTAAAATAAAGGTCCTCTATCACAACCAATAAAGATAGTTAAGCCGACAATCTCCTCACTAGGCAAATTTGGAATGTTATTGTTTTTTCCAGTTTCAGATTCTCAACAATGGCAGCCTTGCCCATATCTCCCTAACCCACCTCAGGCATTCTGATTCTTAGCATTATTCGTCCCTAAGCAATTAATGGAAATTTTTCATCTCTCAGCCTGAAGGCACTCAGTATTTTTCCCAGAGCTGGGTAGTCAGGTTTCTTGGCTTTGGGCCTGTATTCGCTGGAATTTAGTACAATGAGAATGGATCTCATTGAAACCTATTGAATATTGAAAGCCCTTGATAGAGTGGATGAGGAGAGGATGCTTTCTATAGAAGGGTGGAGTTTAGGACCAGAGGACACAGCCACAGAGGAGAAGGATGTCCCTTTAGAACAGAGAGGAAGAGGAATTTCTTTAGCCAGAATGTGGTGAACCTGTGGAGACCAAGTCATTGGGTATATTTAACATGGAGCTTGATGGGTTCTTGATTAGTCAGGGTGTCAAAAGGTTAGTAGGAAAAGGCAGGAGAATGGGGTTGAGAACGATAATAAATCAGCCACAATGTAATGGTGGAGCTGACTTGATGGGATGAATGGTCCAATTCTGCTCCTATGTCTTAAGGTCTATGGCCTTACGGAGGGCATTTTAAGGTGAGAGGGTAAAGATTTAATTGTAATCTAAAGGTCAACTTTCTCACCCAGAGAGTGGTCAGCATATGGAATAAGTAGTTGAGGCAGATACATTAACAACATTTACAAGACACTTGGACAGATACAGTGCCTGTAAAATGTATTCACATCCCGCCCCTCCTGGAAGTTTTCATGTTTTATTGTTTTACAACAGTGAATCACAGTGGATTTAATCTGGCTATTTTTTAAACGCTGATCAACAGAAAAAGACTCTTTCATGTCAAAGTGAATACAGATCTCTACAAAGTGATCTAACTTCATTACAAATATAAAACACAAAATAATTGCTTGCATAACTATTAACACCCTTTAATATGACACACCAGATCATCACTGGTGCAGCCAATTGGTTTTAGAAGTCACATAATTAGTCGAATGGAGATCACCTGTGTGCAGTCAAGGTGTTTCATTGTATCTGGAAGGTCCAACTGCAGGTTAGTCAGTATCCTGATGAAAACTACACCATGAAGACAAAAGAACATTCCAGGCAACTCTGTGAAAAGGTTGGTGTAAAGTACGGGTCAAGAGATGGATACAAGAAAATTTCTAAGTCACTGAATATCCCCTAGAATACAGTTAAGTTAATCATCAAGAAATGGAAAGAATATGGTACAACTGTAAATCTGCCTAGACAAGGCCGTCCTCAGAAACTGAGTGACTGTGCAAGAAGGGGCCTAGTGAAAGAGGCCACCAAGAGAGCTATGATAACTCTGGAGGAGTTACAAGCTGCAGTCGCTGAGATGGGAGAGACTGCTCATACAACAACTATTCCTGGGTGCTTCTCTTCTTATTCTCCAATCATGTTGAAGGGTCTCAGCCCAAAATGTCACCTGTACTCTTTTCCATAGATGTTGCCTGGCCTGCTATGTTCCTCCAACATTTTGTGTATGTTGCTTCACCAGTCACAGCTTAATGGGAGAGTAGCAAAGAGAAAGCCACTGCTATAAAACTCACATGAAATTTCAGCTAAAGTTTGTCAGAAGGCATGTGGGAGACTCTGAAGTCAGCTGGAAGAAGGATCTATGCTCTGATGAAACCAACATTGAGCTTTTTGGTTGTCAGACCATACACTATGTTTGGCGAGAGCCAAACACCACACATCATCAAAAATGCGCCATCCCTACCATGAAGCATGGTGGCGGCTGTGTCATGATGTGGGGATGCTTCACTGCAGCAGGCCCTGGAAGGCTTGTAAAAGTAGAGGGTAAAATGAATGCAGCAAAATACAGGGAAATCCTGGAGAAAAATCTGATGTAGTCAGCAAGAGAACTGTGACTTGGGAGATTTGTTTTCCAGCAAGAAAATGACCCCAAGCATGAAGCCAAAGCTACACAGGAGTGGCTGAAAAACAACCAAGTTCATGTCCTGGAATGGCTAAATCAGAGTCCAGATCTCAATCCAATTGAGAGTTTATGGCTGGATTTGAAAAGGGCTGTTCACTCATGATCCCCATGCAATCTGATGGATTTTGAGCAGTTTTGTAAAGAATGGGGAAAAGTTGCAGTGTCCAGATGTGCAAAGCTGATGGAGACCTGTCCACACAGACTCGCGTCTGTAATTGCTGCCAAAGGTGTATCTACTAAATACTGACTTGAAGGGGGTGAATACTTATACAATCAATTAATTTGTAATTAATTTAGGTCACTTTGTAGAGATCTGTTTTCACTTTGACACAAAAGAATCTTTTTCTGTTGATCAGTGTCAAAAAAAGAACCAAATTAAATCCACCGTGATTCAATGTTGTAAAACAATAAAACATGAAAACTTTCGAGGGGTAAGTACTCTTTATAGGCGCTGTAATGGATAGAAAAGGTTTATAGGGATAAGAGCCAAAACATTGTCAAAAATGACTAGTTTAGATCAGTATCTTGGACCCATTTGGCTGAAGAACCTCTTTCCATGCTGTGTGAAACTGAGTCAATGACAAAGCCATAACTTTACTTCTGTTAAATTCCATCTGCTATGTGTCTGCTTATTTCGTGGCCTGCTACCATCACCCTCACTGCATTTCTGAGTTTTAGATCAAATTAAAGTTTTGTTTTCAATAAAGGAACTGCAGATATTAAATGGGGTGTCTCTGTGGCAGTTATGGAGAGCAATAATCCTGATTTGTAGGGAAAGATTGAATAGGCTAGAACTTTATTGCCTAGAGCATAAAAGAACGAGGGGGAGATATGATAGAAGTATGCAAAATTATGAGGGCTATAGATAGGGTAAATGTAAGCAGGCTTTTTCACTATGGTTAGGTGAGACTGGAATGAGAGGTCATGGGTCAGGGGTGAGAGGTGAAATGTTTAAGGGGAACATGAGGGAGGGACTTCATCACTCAAAGGGCAGTGTGAGTGTGGAACAAGCTGCCAGCAGGAGTGCTGGATGTGGGATTGAATTCAGCATTTAAGATAGATGGGTATAGAGGTCTAAGGTCCAGGTAAGAGACGATGGCACTAGACTAGAATGGTTCAGCACAGACTAGATTTTTTTTTAAATTAAGTGCAATGGTGAACAATAGCCAGATCAGAAATGCTGATCAAGTCAAGTAGTTCTCAAAGAGAACTCTGATAGGCCAATCAGATGCTCAGCGATAGAACACAAAAAAATCATATGTACAATTAAGAAACATTAAAAAATAGTAGAAATACTGGAGTCAAGATGATCATGATGAAGTCTGCTGGAGAGAGACATTTATATGCATGCTGTCCTCCATAATTCATAGAGATTGAAGGATAAGGTTACAGGGTGACAAAACGTAACAGGAGCACTTGGATCTAAAAACTAATCCCTACAGGGAGAGAACAGCACCTGTACTTTCCGCACTGTTCTCCAGCTGTTTAAGGACTAAGTCCAGCCAGAAAATAACTCACAAGTGCTCTTGAAAGTCAGGTATTAACCCTACCTGCCAACAACCAAGCATTGCCATCCTGGTCCCATTCATGATAGCTTATGGAGAAGCATGTGACTTCCCTCCCAGAGATGATCGGTGTTTGTGCACTCGACTCTTGAAGGCTTGGACCCCATTGTTGCAGATGTTTCCAAACACAGCATCTGGAAGGCTGATCCAAATTCTGATAGCACAGTGAAGGAAGCTTCTATCCAGTGCGTAGGTTCTTGCATCAGGTATAGAAACAGCATGAGCAGGCATAGAGAAACTTGATCGTGTGGTGCGCTGTCGCTCATAAGATGAAGGCAGCATGGCACGGTCTGCAGGGCTGTGGCTGGTGTGCATTTTGTATAGCACAGTAGCTGCAGCAACCTGTCGTCTGTGGTGTAAGCTACTGATGGCTAGCTTCTCACGAGCTGTGGCTTCACCTACACCTATGATCCTGAGAGCCTTTCTTTGAATGGAATTAAGCTGGCTGAGGACACTCTGTGAGGCATTCATCCATGATAAGCAGGCATACTCCATGATACTTCGTACCTGGGCTTTGTAAACCGTGGCTCTGCCCTCTTTGTTTAGTTTGGATGCTACTTTCCGCAGAGCTCCAAGCCTTTGTCCAGCCTTGTTTGAAATAGTGGAAAGGTGTTTATCTCACATGAACTTGCTGTCCGTATTAACACCAAGGATTACTAGCTCCTTCTTTAAATTCAGCTTGCATTTCCCAAAATACAGGTTGGGGGTAGATAGATTCCTCTTCTTAGACATCACCTTCGCCTTGCACTTAGTAGGTTCAAAGGCATTCCAGGCATCTGTACAGCCTTTCATCCTGTCAAGATCCCTACTCAGGCCTGCTGTCACTGTATTGCTCTCTCCTGCTCTAATTGGTGAGATAGTGTGGAGTCATCAGCGTACAGGTATAGCTCGTTACTGCATGCATCAACCAAGTCGCCAATAAAAATGGAAAACAGAAATGGCCCAACTATTGAACCCTGTGGTACAGATGCATTGATGGTTGAAGAATCAGAAGCCTGACCAGAGATAACAACTTTGATGGTTCGTCCATGAAGGTAGCTCTGCAGCCATTTAAGCAGCTTTCCAGATATTCCTTTGGATCTCAGCTTAACACAGAGTCCATTATGCCAGACGTTGTCAAATGCTCCTTTGATATCCAGGGCTATGACACACACTTCTCCACCTTTGTCGAAGAAGGTGTTCCATGTTTGAGATAAGGTGGTGAGGAGATCGGCTGTACTGTGATCAGGTCTAAATCCATACTGCCTACTTGAAATTAAGTTGTTACGGAGTAGGTAGTTCTGAACTTGTTTGTGGACTGCTGCTTCCATTACCTTGCTGATGACACTGAGTAAGGATATGGGGCGGTAACTTGTAGGATCAGCTCTGGAATCCCGCTTGTCTGCTGGTGTTACTGATGCTGTTTTCGGTTGTTCTGGGAATACACCACTCGAGAAGCATAGCTGGAAGAGGCGGCAGAGAGGGCTTGCAAGTTCTGCACTGCATTCCTTTAAGACCCTAGATGGAATCTGGTCAGGGCCTGATGCTTTATCAGGCGGAAGCTGTTGCATAATTTTCCTGATGTCTTTAGGTATGAAGATGATATTGTTCAGCGAGGTGATAGTAATATGAGCTGAAGATCCTGTTTCTGTACTGTCATGTTTTATGGCTCTGACTCTAATATAGACTTTATTCATATTATTATTCATCTCCATAGATGATGCCTGTCCTGCTGAGTTCCTCGACCGTGTGTGTAACTCTGGATTTCCAGCAGCTGCAGAATCTCTTGTGTTTATAATGTATTGCCATTCATGTCCCATAAATAAAAAATATATAAAATAATAAAATGCATAATATTTTCAAGCATATTCAAAATTGCCGTCCCCTCTGGTAGAGTGGAATATTTAATATTTCGTACACAACTGGAACAGTTAGCTTGAGCATGAAGTAAAGAGACAATGACTTAAACACAAGAGATTCTGCCGATGCTGGAAATCCAGAAGAACACATACAAAATGCTGGAGAAACTCAGCAATTCAGGCAGCATCCATAGAGAGGAGTAAACAGTTGTTATTTACAACTGCCTGCTTGTGGACTTACTATATGGTTTCACAAAGGGGAAGATGGAGTGGCAGATGCAAGATTGACTTTCAAAGAGAAGCATTATTGGGACTGGATGACGTTGCTGGGGATGTATGTTAGGATCTCCGCGGGTCTCAGACATCTGCCCACACGCTGAGAAACCCTGAAGACCCACAGTGACCGAGAAGGTGTGGAGGCCAAACCTGGCATAGGGCAACACATAGAAAATGCTGGAGGATCTCAGCAGATCAGGCAGCATCTATGGAGAGGAACAACCAGTGGACATTTTGTGCCAAGATCTTTCATCAGAATGATCAGTGAAGCAAGGGAAGGAGAGTGTTAGTGGTGTGGGGGGCGGAGGGGATGGTGCGGGAGGTGGGAAGAAGGGCGTGAGAGAAGAATTTTATTTTCATCCTTCCTGACCCTATAAGGATCAATTCAACATGCTTTCTTCAGCACCAGTCGCATGGGAAATTAAATGAGTCATGTAAAGGAAGTAACATTATTATTAATAAATATAAAGTTAATAAAGATGTTGGAGTTCCAGTAAAAACAAGTTCAACCAAAGTAGATCAGCGATCAGTACTACTTGTGCAATGATATAGTCACTCAGTGGCCACTTTATTAGATACCTCCTGTATCTGAACAGTGTGGCCACTGAGTGTACGTTCATGGTCTTTTGCTGCTGTACCCCATCCACTTCTTGTTTTGACTTGCCGTGCATTCAGAGATGCCGTTCTGCGCACCACTATTGTAACATGCAGTTATTTGAGCTGTTGTTCCCTTCTTGCCTGGCCATTCTCTGGTGACTGCTCTCAAGCTTTCTCACCCACAGAACTGCTGCTCACTGCATGCATTTGGGTTTTTTCAGACATTCTCTGTAAAACACGAAAAAGGCTCGAGGAACTCATCAGGCCAGGCAGCCTCAATGGCAGACTGGACAACTAAGACGATTATAGAAGTATTGTGTAGTCCCAGAAGAGGTAGGGATGGTCAGGGAAGTCAAAGGAGTAAGATCTGCTGAAGGGCAAGTTTCTGTGCTGTAGTGCTCTATGACTCTGTGTTTTATGTTCTTGACAGTTCAGTACAGACTAGATGGGCCAAAGGGCCAGTTTCTCTGTTGTAGTGCTCTATGACTCCATGTTCTATGATTGCTGTAGCTTCCACATCCTTCCAATGTGATTATCAGAACTGGACACAGTCCTGTGCATCTTTTTATTACTTTCATCCGATAAAGCAGATAAACTTGGTTTACCCTCATAGGTAGCACCTCTAACAGATCTGTGCCTTCGCAAAACTGCATTGTAAGGTTTATCTAGATTTTTATGTTAAGATGCTGGTGACGTTCTCCGTAAACTCTAGAGGTTGTTATGAGTGAAAATCCCAGGAGATCTGCAGTGTCTGAGATACTCAAACCACCCTGTCTGGCACCCACAATTATTCCACAGTCAGAGTTACATTGACCACATTTCTCCCCCATTTTGATGTTTGATCTGAACAACAACTGAATATTTTGATCACGTCAGCATACTTTTGTGCATTGAGGTGCTGCCACATGATTGGCTGATCAGATATTTGCATTGACAAGCAGGTGCACAGGTGTACCTAATAAACTGGCCACTAAGTGTAACAGTAGTACAGAGGTCAAGGAGATTGTGATTCAACTGTACAATACACTGTTCACCTTAAGTGCTAAAGGTAGCTTCAATCATGAAAGACATTAAAGACTTTGATGTACTGTTACATACCCAGTGGGTATCTTGTGACTGTCATATGACCATGATGTAATTGAGTATCTGGTGAGCATGATGTAATGGTGGGGTGATGTAATTTCTCGCCAGTGTGAGGTCACATAATGTAATTTTCCCACCAGTGAGTGGTCATGTGATGGCCTCTTCCAACAGGTATAAAACGGGAAAGCCTTGCTGTGACGCAGGTCAGTTCACTGTTTAGTTCGTCAGCTACTCCGTTATGCTGCGTATTCGTCTCATGACGCAGTTTTGTTTTAAAGTGGAGTTTTAATTTCAATCTTAAGTCACAAAGGTTATTGCCGGCAGTTTCGCTACAATGCTGCCGGTCTTAGCCCAGTCAGAGAATGAAGAATTTATTGAAGTGCAGGTAAACCTGAAGGATCGAGAAAAGTTGGTGTTGTCAGCAGTAATACAGGATCAACCTTATTGAAACCTCGTTCAAGGAGGTCGTAACCTGCATCCGAGATAGCCCTTGCATTCTGAAAGCAGAAAGTGCTGGGTGCAGCGTTATTCGCCAAGACGAAGGTCAGTGCCTTTAAACCATTTTTATTTCCTTCATCGTAAATCCTTCGGGCAATGCATATTTCGGCTGGGATCAGCAGTAACGTCATGTCGTCGAGGAATTCATTACTTCAGGAAAGTCTCTCCTAATTGACTGTCTAAATCTCTTGGACTTTTGCATTTATCGCTTTAAGAATTGTGTTCGCATTTATTGCTTTAAGAACTGTTCGAGTTGCCATATAGCAGTTAACTTCCATTTGAGTTGGTCGTTTATTTACTTTTCATTTTTATTGAGCAGTATTTAATAAATGTTTTATTTGTTTATAAAAAAAAACCTGTCTCAATTCTATATTCATTGTTGCTGTATCATAACAATACAAATGAACAAGATCTGGTGACTCTCATGCCATCTCAACAACAATTCCTAAGGATTGCACAAATGTGCACATCACAAATTTCGACAGAGACATAAGGTAAAGATTTTTAGTCCTTGTGTATGTGAAGGATGTAAGAAATAAAGTCAATTCAATTCAATTAATTTTTACTTGCTTTGTATTTGCTCATCCCAGGAAGCCTTACTGCAAAATGAAATGCTGTTTTGAAGCTTGCTTACTGCTGTAATCTAGAAAACATGCTAGCCATTGTAAGCGCAGCAACTGCCATAAACAACAATATGCTAACAAGCATAAATACTGACCCACACATTACTCCACTGCTCATTTCAAACAGGCACAGGACATAGAACACTACAGCCCCTTCAACCCACAATGTTGTGCAGATCAGTTATCCTACTCTAAGATCAATCTAACCCATTCCTCCAACAAAGTTTAAAGTAAATTTTATTATCAAAATACAGCAAAACCTTAAGATATACTTTTGTATTTTCTTATGAGCATACTCACTAAATCTGAAGAATAATAACCATAATAGAATCAATGAAAGACCACCCAATAGGATGTTCAACCAGACTGCAAAAGACAAATTGCTCAGACACAAAAGAACAAATAATAATAATAAATAAGCAATAAGTACTGAGAATATGAGATGAAGAGTCCTTGAAAGTGAGTCCATTGGTTGTGGAAACATTTCAATGAAGTTGAATGAAGTTATCCTCTTTAATTCAAGAGCCTGATGGCTGAGGAGTAGTAACTGTTCTTGAAACCTGGTAGTGTGAGTCCTGAGGCTCCTG
The DNA here is from genome assembly GCF_048418815.1 of Hemitrygon akajei. Taxonomy (NCBI): domain Eukaryota; kingdom Metazoa; phylum Chordata; class Chondrichthyes; order Myliobatiformes; family Dasyatidae; genus Hemitrygon; species Hemitrygon akajei. Next base: position 18,334,931 of record NC_133127.1, on the reverse strand, counting down.
TCCCTTCTTTCTGATGGCAGCAATGAGAAGAGAGAATGTCCTGTGTGGTGGTGGGTTGGGTTGGGGAACATCCCTAGTGATGGATGCTGCTTTCCTGTGACTACATTTCGTGTGGATGTGCTCAGTGGTTAGGAGTGCTTTTCCCATGAAGGACTGGGCCATCTCCACTACTTTTCGTAGGATTTGGTCAGCATGAGCAAAATGCAGTTGAAGGCTGTGAGTACTGCAGCAGGATAGGCTATTTGTGATGTTCACTCCTGGCAAACTGAAGCTCTCAACCATCTTGGTCTCTGCATTGTTGATACATATGCAATGAACAACCCCCCCCCCTCCCAATGACTAGCTCTTTTGTTTTGCCAACTTTGAAGGCAAGTTTATTGTCATGACACTGTGTTACTAAGCTCCTATATTCAACTGACTGTTCTTTGAGATTTGGCCTTCTACGGTGGTATTATCTGCAGATTTGTAGATGAAGTTAGAGGAGTCATGATGCGGTCATGAGCCAGCCAACACTCACTTTTGTCATTTCATTATACCATAAGATATAGGAGCAGAATTAAGTCATTAGTCCCATTGAGTCTGCTCCCAAATTTCATCATGGCTGCTCTATTTCCCTCTCATCACCAATCTCCTGCCTTCTCCTCATATCCCTTCATGCTCTGACCAATTAAGAATTTGTCAACCTCTGCTTTAAATATAGATAAAGATTTGGCCTCCATAGCTGCTTGTGTCAAAGCATTCCATAGATTCACCATTCTCTGGATAAAGAAATTCCTCCTCATTTTCATACTAAAAGGACATCCCTCTATTTTGAAGCTGTGTCATCTGGTCTTAGACTCTCCCACCATAGGAAACATCCTCTCCACATCCACTCTATCGAGGCCTTTCACTATTCAATAGGTTTTAGTTAGGTCACCTCTCATTCTTCAAAATTCTACTGAATACAGGCCCAGAGCCATCAGATGCTCTTCGTATGTCAAGGCATTCAATCCTGGAATTATTTTTGTGAACTTCCTTTGAACCCTCTCCAGTTTCAGCACATCCTTTCTAAGATAAGGGGCCCAAACCTGTTCATAAGACTCCAAGTGAGATCTCACCAGTGTTTTATAAAGTCTCAGCATTGCAGCCTTGCTTTTATATTCTAATCCTCTTGAAATAAATGCCAATATTGCATTTGTCTTCCTCACCACAGACTCAATCTGCAAATTAACTTTTAATGAATTACATAGGCATGAGAGAGGATTTGGCCAGAATTGATTGGAAAAGAACATTGGCAGGGATTTCTGGAAGCAATTTAGAAGGCACAGGATAGATACATCCCAAAGAGGAAGAGGTATTCTAAAGGAAAGATGAGACAACCATGGCTGACAAGAGAAGTCAAAACCAACATAAAAGCCAAAGAGAAGGCATATAATAGAGCAAAGATTAGTGGGGAGTGAAAGGATTGGGAAGCTTTTAGAAAGCAACAGAAGGCAACTAAAAATGTCATTAAGAAGTTAAAGATGGAATACAAAAGTAAGCTTGCCAATAATATTAAAAAGCATAACAAAAGTTTCTTCAGATTATATAAAGTATAAAAAAGAGATGAGAGTGGATATTGGACTGCTGGAAAATAATGCTGGAGAAGTAGTAATGGGGTACAACAAAATAGCGGACAAACTGAGTAAGTATTTTGTGTCAGTCTTCACTGTGAAAGACATTAACGGTATGGTGGAAGTTGCAGGTGTCAGGGGTCATGAAGTGTGTGAAGTTACCTCAACTAGAGAGAAGGTTCTTGGGAATCTGAAAGGTCTGAAGTTAGGTAAGTCACCTAGACCAGATGGGGTACACCCCAGAGTTCTGAACGAGGTGGCTGAAGGGATTGTGGAGGCATTAATAACGATATTTCAAGAATTACTCATTTCTGGAATGGTTCTGGAGTTTGGAAAATTGCAAATGTCATTCCACTCTTCAAGAAAGGAGAGAGGCAGAAGAATGGAAACTATAGGCCAGTTAGTCTGACCTCAGTGGTTGGGCAGATATTGGAGTTGACTATTAAGGATAAGGTCTCAGGGTACTTGGAGGCACATGATAAAATAGACCGTAGTCAGCATGGTTACCTCAAGGGAAAATCATGCCTGACAAACCTGCTGAAATTCTTTGAAGAAACAACAAGCAGGATCGACAAAGGAGAATTGGTTGCTGTTGTATACTTGGATTTTCAGAAGGCCTTTAACAAGGTACCACACATGAGACTCTTAACAAGCTGCGAGCCCATCATATTACAGGGATAATTCAGTTGCTGATTGGCAGGAGCCAAAGAGTAGGAATAAAGGGAAACCTTTTCTGACTGGCTGCCAGTGACTAGTGGTGTTCCATAGGGGTTTGTGTTGGGACCAATTCTTTTTACATCATGTGTCATTGATTTGGATGATGCAATTAATGGCTTTATAGCAATGTTTACAGATGATATGAAGATAGGTGGAGTGGTAGGTAGTTTTGAGGAAGTAGAATGGTTTCAGAAGGACTTAAATTAAGAGAATGGACAAAAAAATGACAGCTGGAATACAGTGTTTTGTTTCAATCTCTCTTGTCCCTTTGATCAGTGAACAATGGAAGCTTTAATCAGTGAAATGGAGTCAAACATTGGCTCGCACCCCATCCTGCAGTTTCTTCACCATGAGGTTCCTGTATGCTGCCTCTGCCTCTGGGAATCCTCTTGGAGACTGCAAACTGCTAAAACATCCAAATGATCTCAAAGCTGCAAGTCACAGACTCCAACAGTTCCAGAATCACAATCAAGATGAAAAACAAATGTAAAAGGCTTATAAGAAGTGGAATAGATGGCTTTATGGTCGATCTAGAAGATGTCGACCATGGGAACATTGTATGCAGCCGTCTTCTTGACCTGAAGATATACTGAATATAAGACCATAAGACCATAATACATAAGATCAGATTTAGGCCATTCAGCCCATCAAGTCTGCTTGCCATTTCATCATGGCTGATTTATTATCCCTTTACCTGGTTTAATCCCTTGATCCTTGATGCCTTTACTAATCCTATCAATTTCCACTTTAAATATATTCAATAACCTGGCCTCCAAAATTGTCCATGCTGCCAGTGAAAGAGATGGAGTCAGATACAATTAATATATTTTAGAGACATTTGGACAGACTGGTAAATAGGCAAGACGTAGAAGAATATGGATCTACAGGAAGCAAATGGTATTAGTGTAGATAGGGAAATTGGTTGGTATTAACCTGGTGGGCTGAAGGGCCTGTTTTGTCTCACTTACTTCCTTACATTGACAAACGCTGGGCAGACAAACAAGCGGACTTGGGGGAAGGACGTGACTTAGTGATAGTGTTTAACAGAAACTGTCCTGATGGACTGCAATCCTTTCCTGATCCTGTACTTTTCCATGAAATATGACACATTAAACCAACATTTTAACATCAGTGTGAAGCAGTTTCCATTTACTTGAGATGTTTAAATTAGAGTAATTTGGAAGGGGTTATGTTCCCAGTCTGTCTTCTCATTGTATTGAGAATTCAAAACTGACAGACTTTAGTTTGAAACTCAGACTATAACTTGGGGCAGTCTACGGGTTGTCAAAATTACTTGAAGCAGAATCAGAAGTGATTTCTCATGTTAGCTGTGTGTATCACTGATGCACGACTACATCAGCAGTATGCACCTTTCATTTATATTGCATTCTGAGAAGCATTATCACATGATAAACATTGAGAAAGGTGCCAAAAAATGGCCAGCAACATCATGAAGGATCCCATCCATCCTGCTCATGGACTATTTGTTCAACTCCCATCAGGGAGGCAGCTACAAAGCATCCATGCCAAGACTATCAGACTTAAAAACAGTTAGTTCTCCCAAGCAGTAAGGCTGTTCAACACCTCCACCACTAACCCACCTCACAACACTCCCACTACCAGTACTTTATCATTTCTTGTCAGAATCACCTTGTGTACAGACACCCCTGTGCCTATGGTCATGCAATCAGTCTATGTACAGTACACTATGTAAACAATGTATTTATATTTATTGTGTTTTTATTTGTGGTTTAATTGTCTTTTTGTGCTGCATCAGATCCGGACTAAGAATTATTTTGTTCTCTTTACACTTGTGTACTGGAAGTGACATTAACAAGAAGGGAGAGAGGCAGAAGAAAGTATTAAGGAAGAAGTTTGTGGTACTTGGAGGCACATGATAAAATAGGCCGTAGTCAGCATGGTTTCCTCAATGGAAGATATTGCCTGACAAATCTTGGAATTCTTTGAAGAAGTAGCAAAAAGACAGCAAATACATAAGATATAGGAACAGAATTAGGCCATTCGGCCCATTGAGTCTGCTCCGCCATTTCATCATGGCTGATTTATTATCCCTCTTAACCCCATTCACTATCTTTCCTTGTAACCTTAGTTGTCCTTGCTAATCAAGAACCTATCAACCTCCACTTTAAACATAAATGAATTGACCACCCGCTGGCTAAAGAAGTTCTTTCTCATCTCTATCCTTGCATTCTGAGGTTGTGCCCTTTGGTTCTAGACTATAGGAAACATCATTCCCACACTCACCCTATCTAGTCTTTTCAATATTCGACAGGTTTCATTGAAATCCCCCTCATTCTTCTAAATTACAGCAAGTACATGCCCAGAGCCATCGAAAGCTCCTCATACATGAACCGTTTCATAGAGGGTTAGAGTCACAAGAGGTGGCAGATGCTGGAATCCAGAGCAACACACAAAATTCTGCAGGAACTGAACGGATCAGGCAGCATCTATGAAGGGAAATGAACATTCGAGATATCTGAACTGAAAGAAAGATGGAGGATAGCTCGTATAAAAAGGGTGGAGTAAGAACTGGAACATGATTGGTGGATACAGGTGAGAGGGTGAATGACAGATGAGTGGGGGCCTGACTAATCAAGAAACTATCAACTTCCACTTTAAATATACACAATGACACAACCTCCACAGCTGTGTCTGGCAATTGTCCACAAATTCACCAACCTCTGGCTAAAGAAGTTCCTCCTCATCTCTTTTCTAAAGGGCCATCCTTGTATTCTGAGTCTGTGCCCCTGGTGCTAGACTGCCCCACTATAGGAAACATCCTCTGCATCCACTGCATCCAGGCCGTACAATATTCAGTACGTTTGAATGAGATCCCACCCCACATTCTTCTGAACTCCAGCAAGTACAAGCCCAGAGTAATAAAACACTCCTCATATGTTAACCATTTCATTTATAACATTATTCTCATGAACCTCTCCAATGCCAGCACATCCTTACAGTAGATATGGAGCACAAAACTACTCACAATATAATTATCAAAGGCACTCATAGCTTATGATTCTGTGGATACTCCATTCCACAGCTATGATAATTTCCACGGATACAGTCCATGGATATGATAGTAATACACGAGCTCCACTGTCAAATCAATCCTTTAACTGCCAACTTTATTACACTCAGTGGCCATTTTATTAGCTGGACCAGTACACATGCTCATTAATGAAAATACCTAACCAACCTAAAATATGGCAAAAAAAAACTCCAGTATTAAGCAGTTCTGTGGGTAAAAACAATTGGTTAATGATAGAGGATAATGGCCAGACTGATTCAAGCTGACAAGAAGGCAACAGTAACTCAAATAACCACATGTAACCACAGTGGTGTGAAGAATACATGTTGAACGTTGAAGTAGATGGCCTACAGCAGCAGAAACCACTGTGTGTATATACACTATATAAATTCTTTATTCTTTATGCAACATTCGGTTCAGCTAGCAGCTTAATCTAGGGGATGATGGCCCCCAACCCGGCTAAATTTAAGGAATCTTGTTTGGGTGGTTGCTGCGCAATGTGTCCACTGTTACAAATTAGTACCACAAAATAACAAACAATACACAATATGTGATTAAACTATTGAGCTTTATAATTCTTAATTTGCCTGTACAGTTAGTAAAGAAACAAAAAAAAAGAAAAGGGCCCATTCTCATGAAATGGTATAATGCACAAATATTGGAGCTCACAGTTTCATCCACTTGTTCCCGTCATCCTCCTCCAAGTGTAGCTGACCCTGGACCCTCGATCCTCAGTCCACTCCATCCGGCGGTCTACCAACTCTCATCACTTGTGTCCATCTCACCCTGACAAATGAAAATCCCTCTTCCAGACTCACAAGAAAGAACAACACCCTTCTCATTGGCTAACATACATTCCAAGGTCCCTGTTATCTCTAGTCATAACCCAAACATTGCTGCTACAGAGAAACCATTACCTTAGCCTTAGCCGTGAAACATTACAGAGAGGCCATTACATTAGTAGTGAAGCCTTACAGCGTGTTACATTTATAATTGTTCAGTGCTGTTTTTTGTTGCGTATTACACCCTGACCCAACACACCATTGCAAATTCCTAATACAGTGGATTCCGGTTAATAAAGAACAAAAACTAATCGAGAAAATAGCCGGTTGATTGAACTCACTCCTGTATGCTGCTTCATCGCCATCTCAGATTTTACCAACAACGGAGTTATTAGAAGTTTATAGATGGCATTTGGCTGTCCTCAGCCACACAATTCATGTGTGTAGAGACAGCAGAACAGTGGGCTAAACACAGGTCCTTGAGGTGCATAGTAGTTTGATTGTCAGTGAGGAGGAGATGTTAATACCAATCCACACTGACTATGGTTACCTGATAAGGAAGCTGAAGATTCAGTTGCAGAGGGAGATACAGAGGCCCAGGTTTTGAGGCTTGGTGATTAGAACTGACGGAATGATAGCATTGAACGATGAGCTGTAATCAATAAATTTAAGGCAAATGGTTGTGTATTTGGTCCACTTCATCATGTGTAAAGTCCACTCTACAATTGAGCACATTTACAAGAAGCACTGGTTCATCGCCAAGGACGCGCAATGTCCAGGTCATGTTTTTGTCGCTGCTGCCATCAGGAAGGAGGTACAGGAGCCTCGGGTCTTACACCACCAGTTATCACCCCACAACCATTAGGTTCTTTAACCAAAAGGGATAACTTGTCCCATCACTGAAATGTTCCCACAATCTTTGGACTTTCTTTCAATGGGTGTTCATCTCATGTTCTTGACATTTATTGCCTATATATTTATCATCATTATTTTGTTCTTTTTCTCTCTTTGTACTTGTGCAGTTTGTTGTCTTTTGCACATTGGTTGTTTGTCTGTCTTTGTTGTGAGTGGTTTTTCATTGATTCTGTTGTGTTTCTTTGTATTTACTGTGAATGCCCCCAAGAAAATGAATCTCAGGATAGTATATGGTGACATATATGTACTTTGATAATAAATTTACTTTGAAATTTGAAGACATAGTTAAGAAGTATTTAAGATAAATTTAACATCTGGATGACTCACCAAATATAAAGGCTGCAGACCGTGAGGCAGTAAATGGAATTATTGTAGATAGATACATAATCATTGACATGGACACGGTGGGCCCACAGGCACAATGTTTTATGCTGTCTGACTCCATGACAAGGAAAGGGAACTGCTCTCCCAATGAATATCACAAAGAGAGATTGGAGCTCCTCTGTTAAGACTTTGCGTTCATTAGCTGAAAGATCCTGAGCCATAATTTCCTGAGGATTATAAGTCTGTTTAAGTGCCAAGTGAAGCAGATTTGCTTGTACTGCTGGATGACAGCTGACACCATGCATGATGCACTACAGAAACAGAGGAACCCTTCAAGAAGAATGCAAAGCTGGGTACAGACTGATTTTTATGCAGATTAAGCTGACTCACCATCTAGAAAAGAATTGAAGCATATTGTTCACTGTTGTATACTCTGGAAAAACAGTAACAACAAATTATTATTATTATTATTAAGTTATTATTCCACAGTATTAGCAGCATGGTAGCATAGTGGTTAGCACAACGTTTTACAGTACAAGCAACCTGGGTTCAATTCCAGCCGCTGCCTGGGAGGTGTTTGTACCTTCTCTCCATGACCGCGTGGGTTTCTTGCAGGCGCTCCGGTTTTCTCCCACAGTCCAAAGATCTACTGTTTAGTAGGTTAATTGGTCATTGTAAGTTTTCCCCTGATTAGACCAGGATTAAAACAGGGGATTGCTGAACAATGGGGGCTCGAAGGACCCGAAGGGCTTACTCCGTGCTGTATCTCAATAAATAAAAATAATTTTTGCAATTGTGATGGCATTGGCTTATATCGTAGCCAGGTAATGAGAGGGCAGAGATTATCAGGCCAGCTCGTCAAAGTAAAACACTCCACAGACTGAACATGTGGGATGTGTGGCCCAATTATTGCTGCCCTGGGATTTCAGTACAGTCACCTGGGCTCAGAGATCCTCAGCCACTTCTTTGATGGCCATGTTCTGCTGCAAGGTGACTGGTGCTGTCAGCTGATGGTTGTGTATGTTTAGTAATGAAGAATCTCATTGGAGCCGACAGTTGTAATTGAACACGGGATGACTTACAATTGAATCTTTGAATCATGCCGTTTTCTAATGCAGGAGGCCAACAGGACCATTTCATCTGTGTCGGTTGAAAAGTGCAAATCAATGTACTAAAGCCATTTTCGAGAGATAGTGAGCTCCTGGTTAAGAAAAAAAAGAGATGCATAACAGGTATAGGCAGGTAGGAACAAATAAGTTACTTGTGGAGTATAAGAAATGCAAGAGAACAGTTAAGAAAGAAATCAGGGGGGGCAAAAAGAAGGCATGAGTTTAGCCTAGCAGACAAAGTGAAGGAGAATCCTAAGGGATTTTACAGATATATTAAGAGCAAAAGGATTGCAAGGGACAAAATTGGTCCTACGTGTGGAGCCAAAAGAAATGGGGGAGAACTTAAATGGATTTTTTGATCTGTATTCACTCAGGAGACAGATGTGGAGTCTATAGAAGTGAGGCGAAGCAGCAGCGAGGTCACGGACCCTGCACAGATTACAAAGGGGGAGGTGGTTTACTGCCTTGAGGCAAATTAGGGTGGATAAACCCCCAGGGCCTGACAAGGTATTCCCTCAGACCCTGTCGGAGGCAAGTGCAGAAACTGCAGTGGCCTTAGCAGAGATATTTAAATCATTATTAGCAACAGGTAAGGTACTGGAAGATTGAAGGATACCAATGGACCAGATATATGAGTGTTTGGATAGACGTGGCCTGATTAGGGATAATCAGCACAGCTTGTGCATGGTAGGTCACGTCTAACCAATCTTGTGGAGTTTCTTGAGGAAGCTACCAGGAAAGCTGATGAAGGCAAGGCAGTGAATGTTGTCTACATGGACTTTAGCAAGGCATTTGACTAGGTTATGCATTGAAGGTTGGTTCAGAAGTTCGGCATTCAAGATGAGGTAGTAAATTCAAGAGGAGGTAGTAAATTCAATTAGATATTGGCTTTGTGGGAGAACTCAGAGAATGGTAGTAAATGTTGCGTCTCTGACTGAATGCTTGAGACTAGTGGAGTGCCGCAGGGATCGGTGCTGGGTCTATCCTTGTTTGTCATCTAGATGAATGATCTGAATGATAATGTGGTTAACTGGATCATCAGATTTGCAGATGACACCAAGATTGGAGATGTAGTGGACAGAGAGGAAGACTGTCAGAGCTTACAGTGGGATCTGGACCAGCTGGAAAAATGGGCTGAAGAATGGCAGATGGAATTTAATGCAGACAAGTACGAGGTGTTGCACTTTGGTGGGACCAACCAGGGTAGATCTTACACAGTGAACTGTAGGGCACTGAGGAGTGTAGTAGAACAGATAGATTTGAGAATACAGATCCATAATTCTTTAGAACTGGTGTCACAGGTACATAGGGTCATAAAGAAAGCTTTTGGCACGTTGGCCTTCATCAACCAAAGTACTGAATACAGGAAATGGGATGTTATGTTGAAGTTGTATAAGACATTGGTGAGGAATAATTTGGAGTATTGTGCGCAGTTTTTGTCATCTACTTGCAGGAAAGATGTAAATAAGTTTGAAAGAGTACAGAGAAAATTTACAAGGATGTTGCTAGGTCTGGAAGACATGAGTTATAAGAAGAAATTTAATAGGTTAAGATTTTATTTCTTGGAACATTGAAAATTGCGAGGAGATTTTATAGAGGTATACAAAATTATGAGGGGTACAGATAGGGTAAATGCAAGCAGACTTTTCCCTCTGAGATTGGGTGGGACTACAAGTAGAGTTCTTAGGTTAAAGGTGAGAAGTTTAAGGAGAACATGAGGGGAAACTTCTTCACTCAGGAGTTCGTGAGGGTATGGAATGGTTGCCAGTGCAAGTGATGCACACAAGCTTTATTTCAATGTTAAAGAGAAGTTGTATAGGGACATGGATTGTAGGAGTATGGAGAGCTATGTTCTGGGTGCAGGTTGATGGAAGTAGGCAGTTTAAATGGTTCAGCATGGCCTAGATGGTTGAAGGGCCTGTTTCTGTGCTGTAGTTTTCTATGACTTTTTGACTCTATGACTTCTTCTGGCAGCTCATTCCTTATACTCATCACCCTTTGTATGGAAAATGCATCGCCTCACACTTAACTGAATTGAAATCCTTTTGCCACTCCTCAGCCCACTTCCTTAACTCATCAAGATTCCGTTGTAATCTCTGAAAATTTCTTCACTACCAACATCTACCCCTAATGGTGTGTCATCTGCAAACCTGCTGATTGAGACGTGCATTTGAATCCAAATAATTTATTTAAGTAACGAATAACAAGGGTCCCATACTAACCCCTTCTGTACACCACTAGTCACCAACCTCCGTTCTTAGAATTTACGCTTTCCACTGTCCTCTGCTTCCCATCTCTGTGGCAAATTTGAATCCACCCCAACTAGTTCTCCCTTAGTCAGGGGTTCTGAAACTGGGGTCCACAGACCCCTTGCTTAACAGTATTGGTTCATGGCATAAAAAAAGGTGGGACCCCTGCTCTAGAATCTTTGGGACCTAACCTTCCAGACCAGCCTATCTTGTGGGATGTTGTTGAAGACCTTGATTAAGTCCAATTCGTCAACATCCACTGCCATACCCTCAACTACCCTCTTGGTTACCTCTTCAAAAAAAACTCTAAAATGTTTATCAAACATAACCTCCCTTTCACAAAGCCATTTTGACTGTTCCTAATCAGACTCTGCTTATCCAAATCTGGGTAGATCCTGTCCTCAGAATTCTCTTCAGAAATTTCCCCACTAATTATGTCAGGCCAGCCGGCCTGTAGTTCCCTGGCTGTTCCTTTCTATCCCTCCTAACAATGGAATGACATTGGCCATCTTCCAACCCACCTCATCTGGGTATGTGATGGTCTAGAATAGAGGGTGCCATTCTTAGGCTATGGACAAAAGACCTAGGACTGAGAAAAGGTAGAATTTCTTCACTCAGAGAGTCAACTCTCTTCCACAGTGAACATAGTCATATAAGACCATAGGACATAGGAGCAAAATTAGACTATTTGGCTGCTCTGCCATTCCATCATGGATGATTTATTATCCCACTCAACCCCATTCTCCTCTAAGACCATAAGAAATATTTCAGAAGGAGTTAGATAAAAGTCTTCAAAGGTTATGGGAGAGATATAAAGATTTATGGCCTGCCATGATCTTATTAAATGGTGCAGCCACAAATAGCCTCGGATGTAATGCTGAGGCTTTAAAAAGCATTGGTTAAACCACATTTGGAATGTTGTGATCAGTTTTGGGCCAGAATTGGATAGGGTCCAAAGGAAGTTCACGAGAATGATCCCGAGAATGAAAGTGTTAACATATGAAGAGCATTTGATAGCTCTGGGCCTGTATTTGCTGGAGTTTAGAAGAATGAGGTGAGGAGTGCATCTCATTGAAGTCTATTGAATATTGAAAGGCCTCGATAGTGTGGAGAAGATGTTTCCAATATAATCATAAGAGTGGCAGAGTCATATACCATGACAACACAGAAGCAGACCCTTTGGCCCATCCACTCCATGTTGAACTATTAATCTGCTTAGACCTATCAACCTGCATATGGACCATGGTCCTCCATACCCCTCCTATCCATGTACCTATCATAATTTTTCTTAAATGTTGAAATTGAACCCACATCCACCACTTCTACTTCTCTCGCACCACCCTCTGAGTGAAGATGTTCCCCCTCATGTTTGCCTTAAATATTTCACCTTTCACCCTTAACCCACGATCTCTAGTTCTCATTTCACCCAACCTCAGTAGAAAAAGCCTGATTGCATTTACCCTATCTATACCCCTCATAATTTTGTATATCTGGGAGAGTCAAGGACCTACGGGTGCAGCCTCAGAATAGAAGAAAATCCCTTTAGAACAGAGATGAGGCGGAGCTTCATTAGTCTGAGGATAATGAATCTGTGGAATTCATTGCCGCAAATGGCTGTGAAGGCCAAGTCATTGGATACATTTAAAGCAGAGGTTGATGTGTTCTTCATTAGTAAGGTTATGGGGAGAAGGCAGGAGAATGGGATTGAGTGGGATAATAAATTAGCTATGATTGAATGGCAGAGAAAACTCCACACGGTCTAATTCTGCTCCTATCTTTTGTGGTTTAATGATCTTATGGTGGAGCCAACTTAGTGAGCTGAATGGCCTAGTTCTGCTCCTTTATCATAAGGTCCTATGCTCCTATTTTCAATGTTTCTAAGCATACAGCTTAGAAACCTAAAGCAACATATGCAAAATGCTGGAAACTCAGCAGGCCAGCCAGAATCTATGTGAAAGAGAACGCAGTCAATGTTTCAGGCTGAGACCCTTCATCAGGACTTACAGCATCTACAGATTTTCTCATGTCTGTGATACAGCTTAGAAACCATCTTGTTCCTGGTCTAATTAAAAGAAATTGCAGTTGAGTTATATGTTTGAAACAGCACAGAATAAAGAGAGGGGATGGGACAGAAGATACCAATGCAGAGAATTGGGGTTAAGAGTACAGAATCTAGATAGAAAACTATTGGGAAAAGGGGTGAATGGGTTGAACATACCAGAGATCTTTGGGCCAGGACCATACTGGGAGGCCTGAATCCATAGCTGGAACCAGGTGGGACTTTTAACATTGCAGTCAATGTTTACACTGCTTTAGTATCCATTAATAGCTGTGTCTAAAAAAAAATAGCCCCATCAAAGTTCCACAAATCATAAATGTCATTACCATTGCCAATTCCTTCAGTGTAAGTATCCTCTAAATCGCCACCGACAAGGGGTTAAACTGTCAATGACAAGGTTGCAGAGAAGCCTGGATATTCTGCAGTGAGTGACTCATCTTCTGAACCTTCTATACTTTCAACGACAGGATTTATCAGGAGTGAAATAGATTGTTCACCACTCAGCTGGATCTAGTCTCTATCAACACTGAAGCAGCTCGGCACCCTGCCACTCTGGTGAACTGTAGTTACAGTATATATTTTATATGAGATGCATTACAGCAAATTTGCAAAGCTCACTTCAACAGTAAAGGTTATCAGAGCGCTGTGACATGGTGGTGATGTTACTGCACCAGCACGCCAGTACACTTCACATTAAACCAGGGAGTCATAGAGTAGCATAGCATGGAGTCAGGCCCTTTAGCCCAACTCATCTTTAATGGCCAGTTTCAAAATTCAAAGTAAACTTATTGTACCGGACAGCAATTTTTTTTGAAAATTTTGCTTCCTCGGAATTTTTTTTGTTTATGATACACCACTTGAAGCTGAACATAAATATAATTTCTGAATACTCATATCATGTAAGAATTTGGAGAAACAAGAAAATATTTTTTATTGAATGTAATGCATTTAGTTGCTTAACAGTACTGACATTTTGCATAGTTCAACTAAGCTAAAAATGTTTTGTTGTTTATTCATTTGGGCTTATCCTCTGAGGCTTCTCGCTTAAGTGTTCAACAATAATCAGCCAGCATTGATAGATTCCAATTGCCGTGATATGATTTCTTCATGACTACAATGTCCTGGTGAATCCTTTCACCATGGTCAGCACTGACAGCACCAAGATTTGCAGGGAAGAAGTCTAAATGGGAATACAGAAAATGAATCTTTAGTGACATGTTGCACTTCATGGTTTTGTATTCTTGAAGCATGTTGTCAACTAGCTGCATGTAGATTGGTGCTTTGTCGTTGCCAAGAAAATTTTCAACAACATCCTTAAATGCCTTCCATGTGATTTTCTCCAGTACCACTGAAAAATGGTACAAATTTCATGGTGATTTTCATGATCAGCAGCCCAAAAATCCATAAGGTACACCCAAAAGTATTCAGGAAGCAAAATCTTTGTTGTCCAGTGTTATCAAAGTACGTAAACAAGACGTCACCATATAAGACACTGGATTCATTTTCTTGCAGGCATTCACAGTAAAACCAAGAAATACCATATAATCAATGAAAAACTACACTGACAATGTGCAAAAGGAGACAATCTGTGCAAATACAATAAAGAAAATGAATTGTCTACAACTTGAGCAACCGAAAAGCTAATGGTGACATGAAATTTCAGGATGTAGTTAGAAACTCAAATGGTTCCCAAACATCCCTTGAAGGAGACCAATGTCATAATTTTACCCTGCCTGTTACATCAGCGACAACAGACCTTTAACTTTTAACTGCAATGAAACCTGGGAGGTAAATGTTTGGTCAACTCATAGAGTTACAGATTCAGAGAGCATTGCAGTGCAGAAACAGACCCTTTATCTCATCTAGTCAATACTGAATTGTTTGCAGTCTACTTCCATTGATCTGCACTTGGACCACAGTCCTCCATACCCCTCCCATCCACGTACCTATCCAAACTTCTCTTAAATGTTGCAATCAAACCTGTATCCACTACTTCTGGTAGATCCTTCCCTACTCACACCACCCTCCAAATTCTCCATCAGGTTCCCTTTAAATATTCCCCATTTCAGCCTTAACCTATGGCCTCTAGTTCTATTCTCACTTAACCTCAGTAGTAAAAGCCTGCTTGCATTTACCCTATCTACTGTATACCCCACATAATTTTGCCTAGCTCTATCAAATCTCTCCTCATTCTCCTACACTCCAGAAATCAAGTCCAAAACCTATTTAACCTTTCAATAGAAGCCAGGTCCTCAAGTCCCAGTAATAGCCTTGCAAATTTTCTCTGTACTTTTTCAATCTTATTGATAATCAATCTAACTCCTGCTCCAATATCTGATACATATGATGCAAGTTTCCTTTAAGAGGACTGCAACCTTGTCATAGGCTTTGGAGGCTTGCATTCATCAATGACCTAGAGAGCTATATCACCTAGACTCAGGGCCTTGTGATTTGGCTCTTGATAGGGTCACCCATACCAAACAGGTCAAAGGTTAGAGGCCAGATTAAGAGTGGTCCACCATGGGGATCATGGGGTTCAGCTCAAGGCTAACAACCCTGACTGGTCAAAATCATTGTTACAGAAACAGCAGTGAAGAACCCTTCTACATCTGACTGCGATAGTATGGACAGACAGAAGTTGAGGACCTTCATTGCTGCCATAATGCCAGCAGCATAATGGACAGTAAGTAAGCAATAACCCAAGTTTGGAAATATTGTCACTTCTTGGTTTCAATTAGGTCAATACCATGGACATCTCTCCCCATCTTGGGAGCTCCTTCTTGACAAGGAATTCAGATGTTTAAGACCTACCCATCACCCACTCAAAGGCAAATAGGAATGAGGGAAAATGTCCCAGCTTTGCAAGTAACCAGCTCATCCCATGAATCAATAAACAACTCATAGACACCGGAAAGCTGAAATAGAGGAAACATTGGAAATTCACATCAAAGTGGAGAGACACTAGGTAAATGTTTCTGGTCGATAAACTTCCATCACAATAGGCATTGGAGTTACATTTAACTTGCTGTGCTACAAAGCCCAGTAGCTTTTTCTTACAAGATGGAATGTCTCCTGGCAACTGAAAGCCAATGGATTTACATCGTGTTGAATTTTGAAAAGTGCTGATGCTTATCTATGTTAAAATTTAGCAAAGTTGCCTCCAGTTTGTCATTGGGGAACTTCAATCCAATTCACAGCCAAATAAACTGGACTGACATCAAAGCTGCTTGTGGATTAACCCCAACACTATCTTCCACTGTCAATATCAGCAGTCAGGACTATCCAGCCAGGGAACATTCCTAAGCTTTGACTTGAATCCTAGCCACCTCAAACACAAAGCAAGCCTCCTTGAACCAGGATAGTCATAGAGACAATAGGGCATGGAATTAGGTTTACAATAGAACATTACAACAGAGTATAGGCCCTTCAGCCCACAATGCTGTGCCAACCTTTTAACCCACTCTAAAGTCAATCTAATTCTTCACTCCCACATAGCCCCCTTTTCTATAACCCATGTATCTATTTAAGAGTTTCTTAAATGTCACTAATGTATCTGCCTCTATCATCACCTCTGACAGGGTGTTCCACACACTCACCACTCTGTGTAAAAAAAACTTACCTCTGACATCCTCATACATCCTTCAGTCACCTTAAAATTGTGCCATTGTGTATTAGCCATTTCCGCCTTGGGTTAAAGTCTCTAACCATCCTCTCGATCTACGCATCTTATCATCTTGTATAACTCCATGAAGTCTCCTCTCATCCTCCTTCGCTCCAAAGAGAAAAACCATAGCTCACTCAACCTATCATTATAAGGCATGCTCTCCAATCCAGGCAGCATCCTGGTAAATCTCCTCTGTACCCTCTTCACATTCTTCCTATAAATGAGGCAACCAGAACTGAACAAAATATTGTGAATCTTGAACGGAATCCCCTGATAAATGAAGGCCAATGCAAAATATGCCTTCTTAACAACTATTTCAGCTTGCGTAGCACCTTTGAGGGATCTATGGACATGGTACTAAGATCCCTCTGCTAAGATTCCCATCATTAATCCTGTATTCTACCTTCAAATTCAATCATTCAAAGTGTATTATTTCACACTTTTCCAGGTTACATGAGGTCATTATGTAACCAGCTATGCTAATCTCATTTACCTATACTTGGTCTGCTGTGTTAATGTCACAGAACAGAGCACTCAGAACACAGAACAGTACAGCCTCTTCAACCCAACTTGTTTGTACTGACCAAGATGTCTATCAAAGTCAGTCCTATTGGAGAGTTTAACATCGGTAGCTGAGCGAAGGGCGCTGAGTAGGCTACGGTCAATTATGAATAACTCTGAACATCCTCTACATAGCACCATCCAGAGACAGAGAAGCAGTTTCAGCAACAGGTTACTATCGATGCAATGCTCCTCAGACAGGATGAAGAGGTCAATACTCCCCAATGCCATTAGGCTTTACAATTCTACCGCCAGGACTTAAGAACTTTTTAAAAGCTATTATTAATGCTTTTTGAGATAGTGATTTAGATGTATATCATATTTTTTACTGAGTTAAGTATTGTATGTAATTAGTTTTGCTACAACGAGTGTATGGGACATTGGAAAAAAGTTGAATTTCCCCATGGGGATGAATAAAGTATCTATCTATCTATCTATCCATCATCATTTGCCTGCACCTGTCCCCATCCCTCTAGAGTCCTCTCCATCATGGGCACTAACCTCCATTGTATCTGGGGCTTCAAGAAGCGATGCCTCAAAAAGGCAACAGCTATTATTAAGGAATCTCGTCAGCCAGGTCATGCCTTGTTCTCATTCCTACCATCAGGTAGGAGATGCAGAAGCCTGAAGGCACACTCTCAACGATTCAGGAACAGCTTCTTCCCCTTTACCATCTGATTCCTAAATGGACATTGAACTCTTGAACACTACCTCACTACTTTTTTTATTTCTATTTTTGCACTACTTAATTTAACGATTTTATATATATATATTTACTGTGATTCACAGCTTTTTCTCTATTATTACATATTGCACTGTACTGCTGCCACAAAATCACCAAATTTCACAATGTATGCTGGTGATATTGAACCTGATTCTGATCTTCCCTCTCCATGTATGCATTCTCTGCCTTGGCCATACAAACCATTTTCTATGTAGAACATGTGGGCAGCCAGGTACTTTTTTCTGTGTAGAAATGGCTCATACAAGAGGGTATAACTTTAAGACGGTGGGAGGAGAGTATAGGGGTGATGTCAGGAGCTTTTTTTAACAAAGACAGTGGTGTGTGTATGAAACTTGCCTCCAGGTGTGGTGGTAAAGATATTAAGGACATTTAAAATGTCTCTTAGATAGGTACATGGATGAAAAAAAAATTGAGGGGTATGTAGGAGGGAAGGGTTAGTTTGTTCGTGGAGTAGGTTAAAAGATAGGCACAACATAGTGGGCTGAAGGGCCTGTACTGATCTGTACTATTTTGTGTCCTACAGCTTCCCCATTATTTCTCCTGAAAGGGACAGGCAGGGGCTGAAGTTTTGAAAACAATTAAAGTGTTGAAATGTGAGGGAAAGGATTCTGGATTGTGGAGCGAGATGTGAGGGTGAAGATACTCGTGCCAGCAAAGCATAGCAGAGAAAGCAGTGAAGGAGAGGCAGGTAATTGGTTACGGAATCATTCTGTCCGCAAAGCGGAAACCAATTTTTACTGGCATTTAAGCCATAGCAGATTGCTGGAGTGAAATGCTTATTTGCCAGTGAAGTATTTTCCCCTTCACAATATACACTCATTGGCCTCTTTGCTAGATACCTCCTGTACCTAATAAAATGGCCTCTGAGTGTAGGTTTGTGGTCTTCTGCTGTTGTAGCCCATCCACTTCAGGTTCGAGGTGTTGTGCATTCAGAGATGTTCTCTGCAGACCACTGTGCTAATGCGTGGTTATTTGAGTTATTGTCAGCTTGAACCACTCTGGCTATTCTCCTCTGACCCTTCTCACTAACAAGGCGTTTTAACCTACAGAACTGCTGCTCACTGCTTTGTTTTGTTTTTCACACCATTCTCTGTAAACTCTAGAGGCTGTTATGAGTGAAAATCCTGGGAGATCAGCAGTGTCTGAGATACTCAAACCACCCTGTCTGGCACCCAGAATCGTTCCACGGTCAAAGCTACATTGATCACATTTCTTCCCCATTTTTATGTTTGGTCTGAACAACAATTGAACCTCTTGACCATGTCTACATGCTTTTATGCATTGAGTTGCTGCCACATGATTGGCTGATTAGATATTTGCATTAACCAGCAAGTGTACAGTGTACCTAATAAAGTGGCCACTGAATGTATTTCTCCCCTCACAAAATATATCAGTACAAATTATCGGCATATATTTAATGGCAGTTAAACATTCCCCTCCCGTGCAGGGTGCTGGGGGAACTACGCAGGTCGAGCAGCATCTGCGGAGGTAGAGAGTTAGTCGAAACCCTGACTATCCCCCCCTCCCCTCGCCTACCTCCACAGATGCTGACTGACTCTGAGTTCCTCCAGCAGTTTATTTACTGATCCCAATTCTAGCATCTGCAGTGTCCGGTGAATCCCACTTTTAACCGCAGATTCTTCCCCCCTTGTCCGTTCCGCTCACGCAGATATGATGGGGTTAACGCTATCGTTCGCCGCATTTGCAAGCTCGCTCCCGACGGCTCAGCGAAGGCACGAACAGATTGCTGCCCCCCGGCTACTGTTTTACATAAATAGAGAGGGTCGCTTATCCGTCCTCTCCCACTCCATCCCTTTCCTCAAAGCTGCCCGTCTCGCCGGGGAGACGGAGCATTCGCACCTCTCGCGTACATTCCTGAATTCCGTCTCCGAGGGGGGAACCGGTTAACCTGTCCCCGGACCAACATATAGAAGGTGGATTGGAATCGAAATGCGTTCTGGCTGAGAATTTGCTGTTATTTTTTTTTTAAAATCGATTCTGAGGTAAAACGAGTATTTCTGTTCGATGAGACTCAAGGCAGCGGTCGAGTTGCATCCGTTTGACAAACTTTTTTTGTCGAGTGAAATGGGTTTGTAAGCGAGCCGGTGGAGCTTGCCTCGAGTCAGCCAGCCGCCAGCAACTGCGACTGAGGAAGTGGGCTACAGCTCGATTCTGTGTAGCCCGTAAGCCGCGAAGAGACTGAGTTTTTGAAGGCGATAAAGACTCGGAGGCTAACAGACGACTGACATCCTGAGCGGCGCGGAAGCCGGACTGTACGGGGTTGTTGCGGGGTGGCGATGGTCTGGAAGGGAGCGATGTGTGTGTCGCTCTCTGGTCCAGGAGACGGGAGGCTCGAGCAAGGCGGCGGTGAAGGAATGGGGAGCAGGTGTCTTTGCCACATAGAGTCCTGAGGGGGTTTGGCCAATCGCCAGACCCGAGAGAGCTGCCTGGGCCATTTCGGCGCTCTCGGAGTCACTTTCCCTCTCCCTCTTCCCGTCAGCAATGGTTGTCCACGCCGACCCCATCCAACTCAGCCAGCGGGCTCTAGACCACGCAGAGACCCTCGGCCACCGGCAGGAGCTAGCTCTCTCAACCTCCCCCACGGAAACCCCTTACCCCAGCCTGCTGGCCAACCTGAGCAACTCCACCGATTGCGGCGAGGAGATTTTGCTGTATGGCGACGTGGAGAAAGTCATAATCGGGGTCGTGCTGTCCATCATCACCCTGTGGACCATCGCAGGCAACGCCATGGTCATCATCTCGGTCTGCATCGTCAAGAAGCTCCGGCAGCCTTCCAACTACCTGGTGGTGAGTCTGGCGGCCGCCGACCTCTCGGTGGCTCTGGCCGTCATGCCGTTCGTGATCATCACTGACCTGCTCGGGGGAGAGTGGCTCTTCGGCAAAGTTTTCTGCAACGTTTTCATCGCCATGGATGTCATGTGCTGCACGGCTTCTATCATGACCCTGTGTGTAATCAGTGTGGATAGGTGAGCTCCTCTTTTCATGCGTCTCACTCACTATACAAGCGACACACACAAAATGCTGGGGGAACTCAACAGGCCAGGCAGCATCTATGGAAACGGGTGAACAGTCGACGTTTCGGGCCGAGACCCTTCATCAGGACTCCAGCTGATTGAAGCCTGCTGAAGGGTCTCGCCCGATAGGTGGACTTCACTCTTTTTCCATAGGTGCAGCCTGGCCTGCTGAGTTCCTCCAGCATTTTGTGTGTGTTGCTTGGATTTCCAGCGTCTGCAGATTTTCTGTGTATACAGTTCTGGTCACGCTGCAATAGGTGTATAAAATCATAGAACCATAGAACAGTACAGCACAGTACAGACCCTTCAGCCCTCCATGTTGTGCAGACCCATATAATCCTTAAAAAAATACTAAACCCACACTACCCCATAACCCTCCATTTTTCTTTCATCCATGTGCCTTTCCAAGAGGCCCTTAAATACCCTAATGTTTTAGCCTCCACCACCATCCCTGGCAAGTCATTTCAGGCCCTCACAACCCTCTGTGTAAAAAAAACTTACCCCTGATGTCTCCCCTAAACTTCCCTCCCTTAATTTTGTACATATGCCCTCTGGTGTTTGTTATTGGTGCCCTGGGAAACAGGTACTGACTATCCACCCTGTCTATGCCTCTCATAATCTTGTAGACCTCTATCAAGTCCCCTCTCATTCTTCTACGCTCCAAAGAGAAAAGTCCCAGCTCTGCTAACCTTGCTTCATATGACTTGTTCTCCAATCCAGGCAACATCCTGGTAAATCTCCTCTGCACCCTCTCCATAGCTTCCACATCCTTCTTATATTGAGGTGACCAGAAATGAACACAATACTCTAAGTGTGGGCTCACCAGAGATTTGTAGAGTTGCAAAATGACCTCTCTACTCTTGAACTCAATCCCCCTGTTAATGAAGCCTAGCATCCCATAGGCCTTTTTAACTACCCTATCAACCTGTGCAGCGACCTTGAGGGATGTATGGATTTGAACCCCAAGGTCCTTTTTTTCATCCACACTCTTAAGTAATTGACCATTAATCCTGTGCTCAGTCTTCTGGTTTGCCCTTCCAAAATGCATCACCTCACATTATGAGAGGCACAGAAAGGGTTAATGTGCAGTCTTTGTCCCCAAAACTAGATTGTACAGGGAACCCACACACAAAATGCTGGAGGAACTCAACAGATCAGGCAGCATCTATGAGAGGAATAAAACAGTCGACATTTTGGCCTGGACCCTTTATCAGGACTGGAAAGAAAGGGGGAATAAGCAGGAATAAGAAGTTGGGGAGAGGGGAAGGAGGCTGGCAGGTGATAGGTGAGGTCAGGTGAAAGCCTGGGAGGGGAGATGGAGTGAGAGGCTGGAAGGGAATATGTGGAAGGTGTAAACAGCTCTGACAGGAGAGCATAGTGAACCACAGGAGAAAGGGAAGGTGGAGGGGCACCAAAGCGAGGTGAGGCAAAGAGAAGGGGAAAGGGGGGAAGCATGGGAAATTGAAGAAAGGGAAGGGGGGGGGAAGTTACAGGAAAATAGATAAATGGATGTTCATGCCATCAGAGGAAACAAAGTGGGAGGAGAACTAGAATGGAAATAGTAAAAGAGATAAGGGCAGAGGTGAGCATATAGATTTAACGCGAGAGGGGAGGGATTTAATAGCGACAGATTTTTCATCCAGAAGGATATGGAATGTTGCCAGAGGAAGTAGATGAGGTATGCACCTTAACATTTCAAAGATACTTAGACAGGTAAATGGATAGGAAAGGTTTAAAGGGATATCACCAAATGGCAGTGGTTAGTTAGACATCTTGGTTGGCATGGGCCAGTAGGATTGAAGATCCTGTTTCCATGCTGTGTGACTCTGAGGTGTGTTCCTCACTTTCACCTTTTCCCTCTCGTGCCCAACCAACCCACTGAACTGCCGTTAACTGTTCGAAGAAATTGATGTAGCCATAGACTGTTCAGCCCTTCATGTCTGTTTCATGAAACAATGGTGTATCTTTTACCTCACTACTGCATTATCCTTAGTCTTGCAGCATAAAAATAGGCCTGTTGACCCATCTCATCCTCGCTGACCATGTTTCTTTGAGCCAGTCTCATCTGCCTGCATATAGCCCCCTCGACCAGGGGTTTCAAACTTTTTTATGCCATGGACTCCTACCATTAACCGAGGGGACTGTAGAACCCACATTAGGAACCCCTGCTCTATAAGGTCACCCACATCCCTCAATTCCCATAATATCTAAAATCCTGTCTTTAATATACTCAGTGACTGAACCTCCACAAACTCTTCTCTGTGAAATTCCGGATGAAATCTCATTGCAGTCTTGAACAGAAAATCCCTAATTTTGAGACTGATACTTTTGGATGTAGACATGCAAGCTAGGGGAAATATCATTCCTGAATCTACATTGTCAAGCTCTGTGAGGGCTTTGAATACTTCAGTAAGATTGTTTCTCTTCCTTCTAAACTTTAGACAGTAGAGGTCTCCATGTAGGACAATCCTCCAATCCAACACTTGTATTCCAGATCTATGACTGTAAAAGGCCTGTTTCCGCACTATATAACACTGTGAGACTGTTACTGCACATGCACTGATGTGGAGAAAATGAACAGGCTTGGCCTCACCTTGTGGAAAATACCAGCCTGACTAGTGACCTGTTGTTACTTGTTCACAGACTGTGGACCCCACAAGCAGTGCTGAACATTAGTTGTCTAAAGCTGTTGTCCACTGCTCTGAGCAGACAGTAACAGATCAATTGTATTGGTGGGTCTGGAGTCACATCTGGGCAGTACAGCAGCTTTCCTCCCCTGCCGGACATCAATGACTCAGACAGACCTCTACAATAAAGTTGTAGAGTAATTGTTCTAACAAGCATATTAAAATTTAGTTTAATTATATTCCCCAGCTGAATCAGAATCAGAATCCGAATTTGGTATCACTGACATATGTTGTGAAATGTGTTGTTTTGCAAAAGCAGGACAGTGCAATACATAAAATATATTATAAATTCAGTAATATATATATGATATTAAATAAGAAGTGCACAAGGAAAGCAAAAATAGAAAAATAGTGTTCACAGATTTATGGACCGTTTAGAGATCTGATGGCCTAAAACATTGAGTGTGTCTTTGGGCTCCTGTACCTCCTTTCTGATGTTAGTAATGAGCAGAGGGCATGTCCTGGGTGGTGAGGGTCCTTACTGATGGATGCCACCCTTGTGAAGCATCGCCTTTTGAAGATGGTGGGGAGGATGGTGCTGGCTGGATTTAATGCGTCTGCATTAATGGTCCGGAACTCTAGATGCCGTTTCAGTAATCTAACCATTATGCTCCTGCTTCCACTAACCAGGGCCAGCTTCCTCGAACAATGTACCAGCTCTCTATGTGTGGGGTAAGCAGTAGGTGCACTGAACATGCTGGCCGATGTGGCGGTGGTGTGTGGATGTGATAGCGGTGTTTAAGAGGCATTTAATCAGCCGCATAAACATGCAGGGAATGAAGAGCTAAGGGTCACGTGCAGGCAGATAGGTTTTATTTAGTTTGGTGCCACTTTTGTCACAGGCATACTGGGTAAGGGACATGTCATTGTGCTGCATGTTCCATGTAGTATCCCTGCTGCGCTGGCATGTGAAGTGTTAAGGGCTGAGATGGTTTTGTTGGGCGAGACGAGAACAGCAAGGTAAAAGGAGTGCTTCTGACATGTTGTTCCCACTTCACACCCTCCCTCCCTTCACTGAATGAATTTCTCACTGAATTTACTAACATCAACCCGAACTTAAACCAGCTGCTATTTTCACTCTCTATTGCACGCCATACCAGTTAATGTATGTACGAGGTGGCAAATTGGGCAAAGTAGGTGGAAATTATTTCTGTGATGAATTCCATATTTTTTTTGTATACTATTTTTAGGAAGGTGACAATGGGAAGATTGACATGACACAGAAAGAAACCTCACTGGATAGCTTTCAACATCATCATTAATGCTGAAATCTAATATACACGACTATAGTTATTGTCATAACATGAACTGGATGCTGCAATATCAGGGCCTTACTCTGTAAGCATCAGTATAACTTTTACAAATCTTCTTGTGAGCCGAATAACAATCTGAGTGAATTTTGTGAAGTGTTCTGTAGCTGTTTTTTGCAGCCCTCCGTTGCTATGACAGTAAAACCATATAATTAAGAACATTAAATTCCTTTAAATGTCACAAGTATGGCTTCAAATCTTTTTTAGCTGTTAGCCATGACTCAGTCAAACAGAAGTCTAGGCAGTGAATTGTGCAGCATCCGAGGATGAAACATTAACTCATCGCCCCATCTGTTATCTCGGGGAAGCTCTGTCCTGTTGCCCGGCCAGTGCTTATTCTTCAGCTGACATCACTGACAGAATTGTATCTGGGTAAAGTTTCATCACTGTTTGTGGGATTATGCTGCTCTGAAATTGGTGGATGTACTTTCTCAGATTACAAGCAAAGGTGTAATAATGACCACGAACTACTGATAAGTGTAATTGGTTTATCATTGTCACATGTTACAGCTCTATAAAACCCTGTTGGACCACGCTTGGAATATTGTATTCAGTTCTGGTCACCTCATTACAGGAAAGATGTAGAAGTTTTAGAGAGGATGCAGAGGAGAATTATCAGGATGCTGCTTGCCTTATGAGGCTAGGCTGAGCGAGCTAAGAGCTTTTTTCTCTGGAGTGAGGGAGAATGAGAGATGACCTGATGGAAGTGTACGAGATGATAAGAGGTTTAGATCCAGTGGATAGTCAAAGACTTTTTCCCAGGGGGGAAATGGCTAATACAAGAGGGTTTAATTTCAAAGTGATTGGAAGAAAGTATGAGATGTCAGAGGTAAACATTTTACAGAGAGAGTGGTGGGTGCATGGAAGGTCCTGCCAGGGGTGGTGGTTGAGGCAGATACGTCAGGGGTGTTTCAGAAACACTTAGATGGGCACATGGATGATAGTAAAACAGAGAGTTCTGTAGAAGCTAAGTTTTAGGTTGATCTTAGAGGAGGTTAAGAGATGGGCAGAATGTTGAGGGCTGAATGGCCTGTTCTGTGCTGTAATGTTCTATGTACCAAGATAGAGTGAAAAGTTGTTTACATACCATCCAGTCAAATTATTCTAAACATTGAGATAGTAGGAAATGAAAAACTTTATGGAATGTAGAATACAGAGTTACAGCTGCAGAGTGTGTGTGCTACATGTAGACAAATATAAGGGCCATGACAAGGTAGACTGAGAGATCAAGAGTTCATCTATGTCATACTAAAGGGTTGATGCAAGGGATGCCCTTTCCGTGCTTCACGGTACGTGTTTGCTCGATGGTTGTTGACCCCACGACAGGGTTCATCCACCCTTTGACAGGCCTTGTTTTTCGTCCTGCAGGGTGTCTAGCCACCCTCCTCTCCAGACAAGCCTGGTGGGGGAGCCGGTTTAGTCGTCGACCACCCGACCGTGCGACAGGTAGTACTGAGTTACACGGTACTCAGACGAGTGACCTGACAGGTGACCTATCAGCGACAACATCCTTCCAGAAAGCCAGTGTGGTTTTCAAACAGGCCGTAGTACAGTGGACATGATCTTCTCACTGAGGCAGCTCCAAGAGAAATGTGTTGAGCAGCAGAGAAGTCTCTATGTCATATTTGTTGACCTAACCAAAGTGTTTGACACTGTTGGCAGAGATGGCCTGTGGAAGCTCCTACCAAAATTCGGTTACCCCCCCACCCATGCCTAATCAACATCATCCATCATTTCCACGAAGGCATGGAAGGCCGGATCAACATGTGTGGTGAGTTGTCAGACCCATTTCCCATCAGCAACGGCGTAAAACAGGGTTGTGTTTTGGCTCCTACTCTGTTTGGACTAGTCTTCGCTGCTGTTCTTCAGGATGCCACATCAGACCTGAGGTCAGGGGCCTTCCTACAAACGAGTGTTGATGGCGAGCTCCTCAACCTCGCAAGACTGAGAACAAAAACAAAAGTCAGGGACATTGTGGCGCATGAGCTACAGTTTGCTGATGACTGTGCACTGGTTGCCCACTCTCTCAAAGACTTACAGGAGATCACCAGTCGCTTTGCCAGTGCAGCCAAAAGCTTCAGACCGACAATCATCCTGAAAAAGACGGAAGTTTTGTACCAACCACCTCCTGGCTCAAGCTATGGAGAACGAACTGTCCTCATTGATGACACTCGTCTCAATGCTGTCAACAAGTTTTGCTACCTGGGCAGCATAATATCATCCTCAGCTTCTCAGGATGTAGAGATTGAGTCAAGAACCAGAAAAGCCTGCTTTGCCTTTGGTCAGCTGAAAGATCGAGTTTGGTCACAGAACATCAGTTGGCCACCAGGTGCAAGGTATACAGGGCCATTGTCATATCAGACTTGCTATACAGATGTGAGACATGGTGCCCATATCAGAGTCACTTACGCCAGCTTGACCAACTGCAGCAGCATCACCTACGTTCTCTGATGAAGATCACCTGGCGAGACAAGGTCTCCAATACCTAGGTCCTCTCTCGAGCCGGAATGCCAGCAGTTTCAACCTTGGTGATGTCAGTCCAACTGCGCTGGGCAGGACATCTTGTCAGAATGCCTGATTGAAGACTGCCCAAGGACATCTTGTGCAGCCAACTGTCCAGTGGCACCCGAAAACGAGGAGGCCAGCGACTACGGTACAAGAATGTTCTGCACAGGAGCCTCAAGAAAGCTGACGTTGCCCCATCAACATGGGAGGATCTGGCTCAAGATCACTTACAGTGGAGGAACACCATCAGAAAAGGTGTGGACGCTGCTGAGAACAAGCTCATAGAGGCAACAAAGGAAAGGCACAGGAAGTGCCACAACAGAGCTTCTGCCTCTGCTGCCCCTCCAGGCTTCACCAGCCAAGTATGTGGCAAGCAGTGCCTGTCAAGGATCGGCCTGTACAGCCACTCCAGGGCGCACATATCAAACCCCACTAACTGACTGAAAGGAACCATCATCATCCTATGGGATGGATAGCCAGAGACATTAAAGGGTCCATTCAAGAGTTATTTAACAGAGGATTGTGTCATCAGAAAATGTTTCTATGGGAAGCAATCTGCCACCTGTAACTTTTAGCCAACACTGACTCCAGACATATTGAAACACATATGATTTTTCACCAGCCTAACCCAGTGGTCCCCAACCACCAGGCCGCGGCCCAGCGGTTGGAGACCACTGGCCTAACCTACCACGCAACAGCATTAAAAGCGCAGTTCACCTCGTAATAAAGACTGCAGTGATTCACGGTGAGATTTCCTCACCAGCATCCTCTCAGGGACAATAATTACCAAGAGAAATAAATATAGGCTTGCTCTTGACATCTACACTCTGTGCAGGAATGAGAGAAAAATTACATTATTTAATCGGTTTGCTTTAGCTTGATTCTGTTTATCCAATGAGGAACAATTGTGGACTCTTCAGTGAAATTTCCCCTCAGTTTTCTCTGCTCTGAGGACAATCCTGGTTTCTTTAGTCCCTTAACATAAAGTCTCTCATTTGGTGGTTTTGTTAAATCCTGCGGACATCATTTTCTCCTTAAAGGAAATGTTTTACTGTTGATTGGCTTAAATTCAATGAGCTATTGTGAAAGGTGTAATTATTGAACAAATTAAATCCTGTTAAATTGTTAAAGATTGTGAAATGAATAATAGTTGCGAATGTTTAAAGAAGGTTTGAGAACATTAGTCAAAGGCAAAGTGCATTTATTATCAAAGTACATATATGTCACCATATACCATATTAAGATTTATTTTCTTGCAGGCATTTACAGGAAAACAAATAAATACATATAATTAATGAAAACGATACATAAACAAAGACAAAAGCAACCAATGTGCAACAGAAGACAAATTGTGCAAATAAACAAATAAATAAATGAGGAGATACAGTAGATAATAGACAGATAAATAAAGAACTCAATAATACATACATAAATTACATATATATATACACACACACATACATAAACATACATATATACATACAAGATTACATACTGAGAACACGAGTTGTAGAGTTCTTGAAATTGCGTCCACAGTTTGTGAAATTAATTCAACACTGCGGTGTGAAGTTATTCATGTTGATTTAATAGCCTGATGTTTGTAGGGTAATAACCGTCCCTGAACCTGGTGTTGCGGGACCTAAGGTTCCTGTACCTCTCCTGCCTGATGACAGCGGTAAGGAGAGAGCATAGCCTATATGATGGGGGTCCTTGATGGTGGATGCTGCTTTCTAGTGGCAGTTCTCCTTGTAGATGTGCTCAGTGGTGGGGATGGCATTTCTGTGATTGTTTACTAGCTTGGACTCTGGATTGCAATCCAAAGACTTTGTATCTGCGAAGATACATGGCATTAAATCAAATTCAGTTAGTGCTGTTAATCCTGATGATATCAGAAAATTGTTATAAAGTGTGCTAATTGCAGTAAAAATCTATTCAGTTCACTTGTGTCCTTGGAGATGATAAAATCCTTTCCTCACTCTGGTCTACAAAAGACTCCTGTCCTCGACTACGTGCTAGTTGTCCCTGAGGCAAGCTACAAGCATAGTACTCACATCACAATAACAACATTAAAAATATACCAAGGATGAAATGTTTTAAGAAGCTGCTACTGATTAAACGTAGTTGGACTGAATTCAATTCATTCAATACTGGATTCTTAAAACAGAACTTTGAAGAGTACAGTTCAGGAACAAGTCCTTCTGTCCATGATCCCTGAGCCAAACATGATGCCAGATAATACTATTTCATTCTGCCTGAAGCCATGATCTACATCTTTCCAATCCTCATGCGTCTAAAAGCCTCTTGAATGCCACCTTCGTATCTACTTTCATCATTGCACTTGTAGTGCGTTCTAAGTATCCACCACTTTCTGTGTAAAGAAAATTACCCTGCACTTTGGTTTCTCTAACTTGGGGTAATTTCTCCCCCCTTCCCCTTCTCTCTTTTTTATTCCCCAATATTGGCTCCCTTCTCCCCCTTCTTTACTCCTCACCTGGCCATCATCTCCCTCTGGTGCTCCTTCTCCTTCCCTTTCTCCTAAGGTCAACTGTCCTCTCCTGTCAGATTTCTTCTTCTGCGGTCCTTTACCTCTTGCACCTATCACCACCCTGCTTCTTACATCATCCCCTTCCTCCGCCCGTCCACCCATCCTCCCCCTTATCTGGTCTCACCTATCACCTGCCAGCTTGTATACCTCCCCCTTCCCCCACCTTTTCATTCTGGCTTCTTCCCCCTTCATTTCCAGTCCTGATGAAGGGTCTACGCCTGAAACATTGACTATTTATCCCTCTCCATAGAAGTTATCTGCTCTGCTGAGTTGCGCCAGCATTGTGTGTGTTACTCCGCACACCTTTGTTCCCCTTCTCAGCTTAAAACTATTCCCCATAGTATTTGCCATTCTTACCCAGGGGATAAGGTTCTGGCTCTCGACCCTACCTCTGTCCCCCATAATTTGATAAAGCTATCTGTTCTTTCTTCAACCTATGACCCTTCAGAAAAAACAACACAAGCTTGTCCAATCACAAGCAAGAGAAAGTCTGCAGATGCTGGAAATGCGAGCAACACACACAAAATGCTGGAGATTCTCAGTAGGCCAGGCAGCATCCATGGAAAAGAGTACAGTCGACATTTCGGGCTGAGACCCCTTGGCAGGATGGGAGAAAAAAAGCTGAGGAGTCGACTTAAATGGAGTAGAGGAATGGAGTGTTATGGGCTGAGTGCAGGTCAGTGGGACTAGGTGAAAGTAAGCATTCGGCACAGACTAGAAGGGCCAAGAGGGCCTGTTTCCGTGCTGTAATGGTTATATTGTTAAAAGCTGGGGTGAAGGGAGAGAGAAACACAAGGTGATAGGTGAAACCGGGAGGCAGAGGGATGAAGTAAAGAGCTGGGATGTTGATTGGTGAAAGAGATACAGGGCTAGAGAAGGAGGAGTTGGATAGAAGAGGACAGAGGGCCATGGAAGAACGAAAAGTGGGGAGGAAGCACCAGAGGGAGATGATAGGTGGGAAAGGAGATAAGGTGAGAGAGGGAAAAGGGGAACCTCTCCTGATAGCACATGCTCTCGAATCCAGGCAGCAGCCTGGCAAACCTCTGCTGCATCCTCTCCAAAGCCTCCACATGGTTCTGGTGATGGGTTGCTCACAAATCTCCAAGTGCAGCATAACCAAAGTTTCAGATTCAGATTTATTTATCAGCTATATTATCGTGTATCAGGTGTACCACGTTTTTTTATCATGTGTTTATTTATCACGCGTCCATAAAAACATACAGTGAAACACGTCGCTTGCATTAACAACCAACACAACCTAAGGATTCAGTTCAAGAGGACTGGAATATAAAAACAAGGACGTAATGCTGACACTTTATAAGGTATTAGTCAGACCACATTTGGTGTATCGTGAGCAGTGTGGGACCGTTACCTAAGAAAAGATGTGCTGGCTTTGGAGAAGGTCCAGCGGAGGGTCCAAGAATGATCCTGGGAATGAAAGGGTTAATGTATGAGGAGTGCTTGATAGCTCTGGGCTTGTACTCACTGGAGTTTAGAAGAATGAGCGGGGATCTCGTTAAAACCTATTGTATATTGAAAGACCGAGATAAGAGGTGATATGGAGTGGATTATTCTTAAAGGGGGGAGTCTAGACCAGAGGGTACAGGCTCTGAATACAAGAACATTCCTTAAGAACAGGGATGAGGAGGAATTTCTTACTTAAAGCATGGTGAATCTGTGGACTTCATTGCCACAGATGGATGTGAGGGCAAGTCATTGGGTATATTTAAGGCGGAGGTTGATAGTTTCTTGACTAGTAAGAGCGTCAAAGGTTACGGGGAGAAAGCAGGAGAATAGTGTTAACAAGATAAATAAACCAGTTATGATGGAATGGTGGAGGAGACTCAATGGACACATGGTCTACTGCTATTCCTGTATCTTATTGTCTTTTAGTCTTATGTGCTGGGGGCAGCCCGCAAGTGTTGCCACACATTTTGGTGCCTGTATGTTCAGTGTTTGAGTTTTATACAAATAGTTGCCTTTAATTGCATGGTTACTTATGTTCTCCCCGTTTCATTTTCAACCTCATAGTTTATTAGTTTCCTTGAGTAACCATGATAACACAATTGCATCAGATGATATGGCACTTTTATGAAAATTACATGCTGCAAGATGCCTCTGACTCACGATCCATTTGTGGAAGAAGGGCATACTTCTAAAATTAAGTTTTACATTTCTTAGTCTATCTCTGTCTGCAGTTTTTCACACAAAGGATAGTGGATTTATGAAACTTACCCTCCAGAGGCCACTGATGTTGGTGAAGAGAATAATTTAACAACACAAATTTGAAAGCAGAAAATTCTTTGAACACTCAGTCACCATCTATAACAGAAGATTTCAGACCAGTTCAATTACAGTTTGATATGGACTAAATGGGCCAAAAGGCCTTTTGCTATGCTATGCTATGCTGTAGCACTCTATGACTCAGTGACCATGACCAGAGAACGTTGCCTCAGTTCTGAATGTTTCCATCTTTTCCTATTTTATTTCAGACTTTCAGCATTTATGTTTCATTTTTCCAACACATTTGATTCTTTTTGTTTAGGTATAGTAAGACCAGGATGGCGGGTGGAGAAACG
The DNA here is from genome assembly GCF_048418815.1 of Hemitrygon akajei. Lineage (NCBI taxonomy): Eukaryota > Metazoa > Chordata > Chondrichthyes > Myliobatiformes > Dasyatidae > Hemitrygon > Hemitrygon akajei. Next base: position 18,302,501 of record NC_133127.1, on the reverse strand, counting down.
TCTCCACCAAAGGAGGTGAACGACACCTCTTTCCTCTGCTGGCCTGCAGGCCACCCTTGGGCATGGTGTAGTACCTGCTTAAACCCTCTATCTGATCAGGGTCACGGATGGATGGGTATATGAGCAGCCGGTGCATATCACAAATCCTGGTTATGCAACCACTGATGCCAGGCAAAAATTCTCTGAAGAGTATTGATAATGGCTGCCAATCTCAGCCCAAACTGTCGACTGTACTCTTTTCCATAGATGCTGCCTGACCTGCTGGGTTCCTCCAGCATTCTGTGTGTGTGTTGCTCGGGTTTCCAGCATCTGCAGATTTTTCTCTTGTTTGTGATTACGGCTAGCGTCACCTGCTTTGTAAGGACACTGTCCAGAAGAAGGCAATGGCAAACCACTTTTATAGAAAAATTTGCCAAGAACAATCATGGTCATGGAAAGGTCATGGTTGCTCATGTCTACAACATTTCACATAATGAACCAATGAAGCAACATCCCCTGACTCTCCTTTTTCTATCCTGCCTGTTATTTCCTCAGAGAATTCCAACAGATTTGTAAGGCAAGATTTCCCCTGAAAGAAACCATGTTGATTTTGACTTACTTTATCTTGTGCCTCCAAGTATTCTGAAACCTCATCCCTACTAATGGACTCCAACATCTTCCCAACCACTAAAGTCAGGGTAACTGGCCTATCATTTCCTTTCTCTTGCCTGCCTCCCTTCTTGAAATTGGAACCCTGGTGTGTAGTCCATCTGGTCTAAGTGACTTATTTTACCCTTCAGACCTTTCAGCTTCCCACACACCTTCTCCTTACTAAGAGCAACTGCACGCACTTCTGCCCCCGATACTTTCAAATTTCTGGCATGCTGCTTGTGTCTTCCACAGCGAAGACTGATGCAAAATACTTATTAAATTCATCCACCATTTCTTTGCCCCCCATTACTACCTCTCCAGTGTCATTTTCCAGCCTTGCCTCTCTTTGACTCTTTTTATATATGAGAAAAAAACTTTTGGTGTCCTCTTTCTTATCATTGGCTAGCTTCCCTTCGGATTTCACCTTTTCTCTCATGGCTTTTTAGTTGCTTTCTGTTGATTTTTAAAAGCTTTCCAATCCTCGAACTTTCACTAATTTTTGTGATATATATCCTCTCTTTTCCTTTTATGCTGCCTGTGGCTTCCTTTGTCAGCCACAGTTGCCTTACGTGGATAACTTTAAAGTTCAAAGTAAATTTATTATTGGAGTACATATTTGTCACCATATATGATCCTGAGTTTAATTTTTTTCAGACATTCACAGTAGATAAAGAGACACAATGGAGTCAATGCTGTTTTCTGTTGTTTCATATGGCATGGCCCGGGAGGGGCAGACGTGAGTTTGTCCATTCGGGTGCTGGCTTGGATTGATCTTCATCTGACATCTTGTCCCCAGTCGTTCTGACAGGGGTGGCCCAGAGTTGGCATCGCCTGATGGAGTCCTTGAAGCATGCAAGCCTCCACGCGATGTCAACATGTTGATCCAGGTCATGGAGGAATAGAATCACTGAAAAACTGCACACGGAGATTGACAAACAATGTGCAAAAAAAAGCAATCTGTGCTAATAATTAATTAATTAACTAAATATAGAGATAAATGGATGGATAGATAAATAAATAAATAGATAGATGATTAATTAACTAATTACTACTGAGAGCATGAGTTGTAGAAACCTTGAAAATGAGTCCATAGGGTGTGGAATGAGATCAGAGTTGAGGTGAGTGAAGTTATCCACACCGGTTCAAGTGCCTGATGGTTGAAAGGTACTAACTGTTCTGGAACCTGGTTCGATAACAGTTCAGCATGGATGAGATGGGTTGAATGGCCTCTGTTATATACCAGCAGTAATAGATCACAAATTGAGTCAGGTTTTGATGTTAAAACCACTCTCTTTATTAGTATCTACTCAAGAATATAGAAAATTAAGCAAAATAAACAGAAGTTAACAGTGTTATGTGTGTGTGGCTCCCAAACTGTCCAGCTTAAGAACAGTTCTTAACATCTTAAGATGGCAAACTAGAAAGGTCCAGTAATCCACGGTATAAATGAGGGGAGAGATTTGTAAATCCACATTAAAACGTAGCGAGGAGGTGATTACGAAAAATTCCTCAGGTTCCATGCTGGGAAAACGAAGTAACAGTTGCCGAAGATCTTATCCGTCGAGTTGTTCTGAAATCCACGTAGAAATACCACAAGGTGACAGCCACAGAATATCCCTTCACACAAGTGGTTACCACATAGCACACCCGAATCCAGGTAAGGGTTAACAAAAGTGGTTGCCACGGGATACTCCAACAAGATCCACATATGGATCATACGAAGTGGCAGTCACACATCCAATGTGTACTGTGTGCCATTAATCAACCCAATCCTTTGGGCATGGGAAAGTATCAGATATTTACCCATATCATAGCGAGCTGTTCATGCCTGCAATCCAAAACTTTTCTCTCTCTCTCTCTCTCTCTCTCGTCTGTCATAGCGTGTTATACTAATGTCGTTGTCCCACCTCATCCAAGTGTTTTAAAGTGACACCCACAGTACAAAACCGTGGTCTTGTAACACCTCTTTTTGTGCTGTAGTGGTATACAACTATGCCCAGAAAACTTTCTGTCAGTTCAGAATGTTTCCAGCATTTTCTATCTTTATTTCAGACTTTCAGCATCTGATGTTCATTTTTCCATCAGATTCGATTCCTGCTGTTTAGGTTTCTTATGTAGCTAACTTCACTGCTTCATGTAGCCAATATTTGTGGTGGCATCATCAGCTCACCCAGATTACATAAGTAACATAGAGCAAGCTTCTGGAGGAGACTCAAGAGACTGTGGATGCTGAAATCTGCAGCAAAAACTGAGTTGAATCAGAATGAGATTTATTATCACTGACATCTAACATGAAATTAGTTATTTTGTAGCAACAGTAGTGTGATGCATAAAAATCTACAATATTAGAGAACAAATAGAAAGGAATAAAGAGGGTTCGTAGACTGTTTAGAAATCTGATGGCGGGGGGAAGAAGCTGTTTCTAGTTCACTGAGTGTGTGTCTTCAGGCCCCTGTAACTCCTCCCTGGTGGTAGTAATGAGAAGAGAGTCTGAACCGGATGTTGAAAGTCCTGAAATGATAGATATTGCCTTCTTGAGGTGTCGCCTCTTGAATATGTCCTCAATGGAACAAAGTGTGTGCCCATGATGGAGCTGGCTTAGTCTATAACCTTCTGTAGCCTCTTTCAATCCAGAGTCCAGCAACTGCAGCCTGTTGTGTTTCCACAATGTTGTCTATAACTGGAATGAATAAGGCAGAAGTGCAAGATAAGGAAAATACAGTCACTTCCTGATTGCTTCCTGGAGTTTGCAGTGAAAAATACACATCTGAGAAGATTTGATAACAGTTGGATTGGATTCAATCCTGATGTTTCTGTGGCTAACTAGTTTGAGATACTGGAGAGATTCCCTCCCACAAATCACTGATGTTTGACTGTCACTTTAGAGAATCAACATGACTGTGTTGGGGTTTGGAAGACTTTCTAAAATAGAAAATGAAAAACAAATAATACTCCTAATGTAAAAATGTAATAAGTTATTTTATGTTCTATTAGCCAGTGATTATTTTCCAGGGTGAAAACAGCTGATAGTAGGGGGCATAATTTTAGGGTGATTGAAGGAAAGTATGGTGGGGGGATGTCAGAGGTAGCTTTTTCGCACAGGGTGTGGTGGGTGTGTGAAACACACTGCTGAGGGGTGGGTAGACACAGATACATTAGGGACATTTAATAAACTCTTAAAGACACAAGGATGAGAGAAAAATGAAGGGCTACATGGACAGGAAGGATGAGACTGATGTTAGAGTATGTTAAAAGGTCAGCACAACATTGTGGACCAAAGGGCCTGTACTGAGTTTTAGAAATTGATGCAAAATGGCACCAACAACCAGTATGACTCTCAGCGCGTCCTACAGACAGTTCATAAAACTACTTCTTCTGAATATACTTCTAGTGCTAATCTGTGTGTGGTTGGAGCCTGTAATATACATTTTGATAATGTGCTTTTGGGCTGATTGAGCAATCTGATGCTTTTGCTGCCTCTGAGGGAATCTGGCATGGTCAAGAGCAAGTTTGGGAACAAAGTGTGCGGCCTAATAGCGGACCAATATTACTCGCTCCCTGATAAAGCGTCAACAAGTCTGAAATCAATAGGGATGAGAGTGGAAGGCGAGCGGGTCATCTGCCTGCATTTGACTGGTCTTTTTCTCTCGGCCTCTCTGCAGCCAGAGGAATGTACAGGAGTCTTGGGTCTTGGGCAAGGCTTGATTGGTGCAGTTTGTGGATTGGACTCATTTCTGCAGTTCATGTTATGTGTATTTCTGGTTTCCGATATCTTTTTTTAATTACTATTTAGTGCAATTTTGATCGGGGCACTTTGATATGGTCTGGTTCTGCAACTTGCAGTCAATTAATGACGCAGAACTGATTTGAACTGAACTGAACTGAACTACACTGAACTGTTTTGAGGACTCTGTGGTTTGATCTTTAATATTCTCTGTGTATTTTTCTCTTTTTTGCCGTTTGCACAGTTTGTTCCTTTTTGTTTATTGGGTGTTGAATGATTTTTAAAAATGGATTCTATCGTGTTTCTTTATTTTGTAGGTGCCTGTTAGAGGACAAATCTCAGGGTTGTATTCTGTATTCTGATATATTCTTGCCCTTTTCCAGATCAAGCAGGTCCCTACTGCCAGTGTATCTGATTATGCTTAGTGAATTGTTAAAGGTCAACCTGAAACATTATAACTCTGTTTCTCTCCCCACAGATGCTGCCAGGCTTGCTGAATATTTACAAACATTTCATGTTTTATTTCACATTTTCTGCAAATGAGGCTTTTGGATTGCTAGATGTTGTGGCATTTCTGTTAATTAAACAAGTTAATAAAATGCAGCCCAAGATTAAGCAGACAAACCTCCAAACAAAAGAGATTCCGCTAATGCTGGAAATCCAGGGCAAGAAATAAGATGCTGGTGGAACTCATTGGGTTGGGCAGCATATATGGAAAGGAATAAACAGACAATCGTTTTGGGCTGAGACCCTTCATCAGGACTGGAAAGGAAGGTGGAAGAAGCCAGAATGAGAGGTAGGCAGAGGAGAAGGAGTGCAAGCTGACAGGTGAAACCAGGTGAGGGGAAGGTGGGTGGGTGGGTGGGGGAGGGGGGATAGAAGTGAGAAGCTGAGACATGATAAGGGCTGAAGAAGAAGGAATCTGATAGGAGAGGAGATTGAACCGTGGATAAAGGAAAGGATGAGGGCATCATAGGCAGGATGTGGGCAGCTGAGGAGAAGGGATATAAACCTGTAATTCATGCACTTTGTAATCATCATGGATGGATTCTACCGTCTGTTTCTCTTCTCTGTTTGGTCCCTGAAACCTTTCTCTCATGTATTTCCTTGCCTGCACAGGTGATGTGATGTGGAAATGATTGACTGTTTTAGCTCTCTAACAATCAATTGTTCTTTATTTTTACTTTGAGTCATACTATTTATTAATAAGCAATTAACAAGTTAATTTCGTGCTTCCTCTAATGAAAGTGCTTGTTGAAGATAATATGGCCAAGAGTCATATTGGACTGAAATGTAATTGAGGAATTCTCAAAGTGAAAGTAATGATGAATTTATTTTTTAGCTCATGCAGTTAACTAGACTTCATTAACTGATAGCACACTGCAGTAATTTTTAATTAGTTCCACCAAAGTACAAATAATGCAAAATGGATTAAAATTAGTTCTAATCTGATATTTGTTTGAGTTTATTGAATTCAAGACCAGAATATCAACAGGAACTAAAATCCATTTCACTTCTTCCACCGTGGCATTCTCTGCTGTCATGTCTGACCGGCATTTTGATCCTTATTCCCATTACAGCATGTCAGTTCATGACCTCTTTCACTGCAATGATGAGGCAACTCTCAGGTTAGAAGAAAAACATCCCATATTCCATCTGGGTAGCCTCCAACCTGATGGCATGAACAAATGGCAATATTTCCCTTCCCCCTTCACTCTTCTTCCATTCCTCACTCTGGCTTCCCTCTTACCTCTTCTCTTCTCCTCACCTGCCAAGCACCATCCCCCCGGTGCCCTTCTTATTCCATTTCTCCCATGGTCCACCCTCTTCTCCTATCAGATTCCCTCTTCTCCAGCCCTTTGCCTTTTCCACCTATCACCTTCCAGCTTCTTACTTCATCTCCCTTTACCACCCTCCTACCCTGGTTTCACCTTTCACTTCCTAGCTTGTACTCCTTTCCCTCCCCCCCCCACCCCCCACCTTATTATTCTGGCCTTTTCCCCCTTTCTTTTCAGTCCTGATGAAAGATTTTGGTCTGAATTGTTAATTGTTTATTCCTCTCCATTGCTGCTGCCTGACCTGCTGAGTCCCTCCAGCACAACACTTCACAGTACCAGCAACCTGGATTCAGCTCCAGCCACTGTCTGTAAGAAATTTGTACATTTTTCCCATGAGCGTATGGGTTTCCTCCCACAGTCCAATGACATACTGGTTAGTAGATTAATTGGTCATTGTAAATTGTCCCATGATTAAGCTAGGATTAAATCCAAGGTTGCTGGGTAGCATGGCTCAAAGGGCTGGAAGGGCTTATTCTGTGCTGTATCTTAATAAATAAATAAATTTTGTATGTGTTACTTTAGGCATTTCTTGGGGATTGTTGTTCCACAAGTGTTGGCCATTGACATGTGCTGTACCCAGTGACTACTCTTCTGCTTTGTATTCATTGGATTTGCTTGAAGGAGGCTTGTTGGGTAGAAAATGGATGAGATGAGGAAGAGGGTGGTGTGCCTGTGGAATTCATTGCCACAGAAGGCTGTGGAAGCCACGTCATTGGGCAAAGTGGAGGTTCTTGATAGGTTCTTGATTCGTAAGGGTATCAATAGTTACAGGGAAAAGACAGGAGAATGGGGTTGAGAGGGATAATAAATCAGACATGAAGGAATGGCACAGCAGACTCAATGGATTAATTAGTCTACAGCTAGATTTAATGGGTTCCTTTTGGAATGGAATGAGTACAAATGTCTGCCTCTGGACTGTGAATCTATTAAATGCTCAGTCGTGGATTGCTGATGGTTCTCAGATACTTCATATATTGCAGTCATTTAGCACCAAAACACGCCCTTTGGCTCAATGTCCATGCCAAGCAAGATGCCCATCTAAGCTAATCCCATTTGCCTGAACCTGCCCTATCCATGGATCTGTCCAAATAACTTTAAAATGTTGCTCTTGCACCTGCCTCAGCCACTTTCTCTGGCATCTCATTCCAGGATTGTTTGATACAGCACGGTAACAGGCTCTTCCGACTCAATGAGCCTGTGCAGCCCGATTACACCCACGTGACCAATTAACCTTCTAACCCGTACGTCTTTGGAAGGTTGGAGGAAACCTTCACCCTGTACACATCAGACTTCCAATATAACTCAGAGTCCTGCCATGTGCAGAAGTTCGCTGATGACACGGCCATAGTGGGGTGTGTCAGGAATGGACAGGAGGAGTATAGGAAACTGATACAGGACTTTGTGATATGGTGCAACTCAAACTACCTGCGTCTCAATTTCACCAAGACCAAGGAGTTGGTGGTGGACTTTAGGAAATCTAGGCCTCATATGGAGCCAGTGATCATTAATGGAGAATGTGTGGAGCAGGTTAAGACCTACAAGTATCTGGGCGTACAGTTAGACGAGAAGCTAGACTGGACTGCCAACACAGATGCCTTGTGCAGGAAGGCACAGAGTCGACTGTACTTCCTAAGAAGATTGGCGTCATTCAATGTCTGTAGTGAGATGCTGAAGATGTTCTATAGGTCAGTTGTGGAGAGCGCCCTCTTCTTTGTGGTGGCGTGTTGGGGAGGAAGCATTAAGAAGAGGGACGCCTCACGTCTTAATAAGCTGGTAAGGAAGGCGGGCTCTGTCGTGGGCAAAGTACTGGAGAGTTTAACATCGGTAGCTGAGCGAAGGGCGCTGAGTAGGCTACGGTCAATTATGGATAACTCTGAACATCCTCTACATAGCACCATCCAGAGACAGAGAAGCAGTTTCAGCGACAGGTTACTATCGATGCAATGCTCCTCAGACAGGATGAAGAGGTCAATACTCCCCAATGCCATTAGGCTTTACAATTCTACCGCCAGGACTTAAGAACTTTTTAAAAGCTATTATTAATGCTTTTTGAGATGGTGATTTAGATGCATATCATATTTTTTATCATATTAGTTCTGCTACAACAAGTGTATGGGACATTGGAAAAAAAAAGTTGAATTTCCCCATGGGGATGAATAAAGTATCTATCTATCTATCTATCTAACCACAGCACCCAAAGGAAACCCACATGGTAATGGTCTCTCCCCGAAACATTGACTGTTTATTCCCCTCCGTTGATGCTGCCTGACATGCTGAGTTCCTCCAGGTTGGTCTGGATTTCCTGTATCTTGTGTTTAGGTACAAGTAGCTTATAGACTGGCGCTGTAATGGCGTCACACTAACCGCTACACTGCCATACCACCCAAAGAGTAGGGTTCGATCCCATGCGTGCAAACCCCAATGGTTTATTTTTTTTTTTTCTCAGCTCAGGCTGGTAAAATCTGAGATAGGGGCAGAGCAAAACACATTCATTTCTCAATTGCTAGGTACTTTCAGACCATTCCAGTGGTGATTAGTATTGTGGCTTTCTGGAGATTTACATTAATATTGTTGTGTAGGACTGATTGTTTAATCCTATTGTGTAGTGCCTTAGGGGACATACCAATTTTTTTATTATTATTAGGACAATATATATTCTGTTCATGTTCCACAGTGTTTCAGTTTCCTCTTTCAATTCAGCATATTTCTGGTGTTTTTTACTTATTAATTTCTGTATTTGTGTGTGTTTGGAATGGTTGTCTCTATTAAGTAAGTTGTTCTTGCTTGTTTATCCTGTAGTATTATATCCAGACAGTTATTATGGATTGTTATATCTGTAATAATGGGTTGGTCAGAATATAATTTGTAGGACTCTGGTTATAAAACTGGATTCAACCTGTATTTATAGTTATTATTACCATTATTATTTTTTTTCTTTTTGTTTTTGCACAGTTTGTTGTCTTATGCACACTGGTTGTCTACACTGTTGGCATGCTCCTTCATTGATTCTATTATGACTATTGGATTTATTGACCGCAAGAAAATAAATCTCAGAGATGTATATGGTGACATATATGTACTTGGACAATAAATTTACTTAGAATTTTGAACCTTTTTCCCACCTTCTCCCCATTATCTTTGATGCCCTTACTAATCAAGAACCTGTCAGCCTTCACTTAAAGTATATCCTTTGATTTAGCCTTCACAGGGGGCTGTGTAGCTTGGTTCTGATTCCATTGTCTTTGTTTTTTGGGGTCACTGTTAGATTTAGTGCTGTTTCTATTTTTTTTATGTAGAAATACAGAGCAGAACGGGACCTTCCAGCCCAACGAGCTGCACCACCCAGCCACCCACCTAATCACAGGACAATTTACAATGACTAATTAACCTACTAACCAGTCTTTGGACCGTGGGAGGGAAGCGGGGCAGCTGGAGGAAACCTCACACAATCACGGGGATGATATACAAACACTTTACAGACGGCGCTGGTCTACATTTCTAAGGGAGACAGACTTGCCTTGCAGTCAGTATGGCATGGGTTTAATGCATTAGTTGCTAGGGAGGACTGCGAAAGGCTGGCCCGTTTTCACTGCAGCTTAGTTGAGGCTCACAAATCCACCCCAGCACACCCCAACCACCACTGCTTTATCATTTCCTGTGACTTACCCTATGTACTGACACTCCCGTGCCTAGTGTCACTTTATGGGCATACAATCAGTCGATGTAGATATGCTAATCTTGTGTCTTTCTATCTATTGTATCTTGATATTGTGTTTGTATGCTTATTGTGTGTTTTTTATGATGCGTCAGACTGGTGTAACAATCATTTCATTTTCTTCTATACTTGTCAGCTGAAGAACGGCAATAAATAATCCTGAATCGGGAATCTTGAAGAAGTATGTTGAAATGGCAGAGTAGCATAGCGGTTAGCGTAACGCTTTACAGTGCCAGTGATCATAAGATCGGGGTTAAGTTTCATCACTGTCTGTAAGGAGTTTGTATGTTCACCCTGTGACTGCGTGGGTTTACTCAGAGTGCTCCGGTTTCCACCCACATTACAAAGGAGTACAGGTTAAAGCTAGTAAGCCAACGAACACCAGATGCTGGAAATCCAAAGCAATGCATACAAAATGCTGGATGATCTCAGCATCAGGCAGCATCTGTGGAAAAGAGTGAACAGTCAATGTTTTGGGCTGAGACCCTGCTTCAGGACTAGCGTGTGGTGCTAGGGTTAGTAAGTTGTGGGCATGCTTTGTTGGTTCAGGAAACATAACGACACCTGTGAGTTGCCCCCAGCACATCCCTTGGAGCGTGTTGGCTGCTGCCGCAAACGACGCATTCCACGATATTTCAGTGCTTTGATGTACATGCCACAAGCAAAGCTGATCTAGAACTGAATTGACAAGGCAGATGCTGAGATAGTCTCCATCACTGGAATTAGGGGGTGTTCCCTCAGTGTGAGCCATCAGCTGTTTGCACTGGGATGAGTCATAGAGCTGTGCTGTACTGAAACAGGCTCATGTTCATTGCAACCATTACACACAGTAGTCACATTTCAGAATCAGGATCGAAATGAGGTTTATTACCACAGACATATCTTGAAATCCGTTGTTTTGCAGTACAGTGCAGTACATGAAAATTACTATAAGTTACAAAAAGTATATATATATAAAAACAGTGCCAAAAGAGAGCAAAATAGTGATGTAGTGTTTATGGTTTGATGGACCATTCAGAAATCTGATGGTGGAGGGGAAGAAACTGTCCCTAAGTTGTTGATTGTGTGTCTTCAGGCTCCTGAACCTCCTGCTGATGGGTACAATGAGAAATGGCCTATCTTGGATGTTGAGGGTCCTTAATGATGGAACTGGCTGCGTCTATGACCTTCTGTAGCCTCCTGCTATCCTGTGCATTGGAGCCTCCATGCCAGACTGTCTCGCAACCAGACAGAATGCTCTGTACGTTACATCTGTAAAAAATTGCTAAGAGTGTCTAGTGACACATCAAATCTCCTCAAGTGCCTAATGAATTATACCCACTGCTGTGTCTTGTTTGTAAATGCATCAAGTGTTGGGTCCAGGATAGATCCTCTGATATGCTGACACCATTTACCTGCATTTGATTAATGGCTCTCCATACCCTGGTCATTCCTGCTTTTGTTAAGAAGGGAAATCTTTAAGATGAAAAGTCAGTGAGTGAAAATGTATACCTTTGTAACTTACCACATCATTCATTGAGGAATATCTGAGCTGACCACAATAGACAGATGAGGAGATCGAGGGGACGGGGAATGATTGAGCAGTAGCAGTGGGCATAATCTTTGGGGTTTAAGGGATGCAAAACTTCTATTTCTTAAACAAGACATTATATTTTAAAATAAATTTTGTTTTTTTGAAATACAGAATCATTTTGCCAGTAGTGCAGCAGGTGGTTCTGTTACATGTCTCCAGTGATCTGAGTTCAATCCTGACTTGAGGTACTACCAGCGTGGAATTTGCACATTCTCCCTATGGCTGCATGGCTTCCCCTGAATGTCCCTGTTTCCTCACACTTCCTAATGATGTACCAGTTGGCAGGTTAATTAATAATAATAACTTATTTATAGAGAGCTTTTTATACAGACAGTGTTGTTCAAAGAGCTTTACAATGGGATAAAGTGCAAACATAAAATTGAAGGACAAAAAGATGTCAGTTAAAAGCAAGGTTAAATAAATAAGTTTTGAGCTGGTGTTTAAAAATGTCAACTGAGTCTGCACCCCTTATAGTTTTGGTATTGAGTTCCACAGTTTAGAAGCATAGTTTGAGAAAGCTGACTTGCCAATAATCTTGAGGAATATTGTTTAAATTAAAGTTTAAAATATACTTAAACTGTTTTAAATATTGTTTGGAGCTGTGTGGTAAGGAAATCAGGGCTGAGTGAGTGAGGACATGAGAGAGCATGGGTTACAGAGAAATCAGTGGGTGGGAGGAATAGATTGCTTTGAGGGTCGACATAATCTCAATTGGCAGAAGGGCCTCTGATTGTTGAAATATAATATGACAATAGGTTCAAGTGAATGCTTTTCCCATTGGGAGTCAATAAGTCAATAATGGTTTTGGGAACTTTGGTGATATATTCTCCTTTCACATCCCTGGTCACCTGTTTATCCTTAGTTCAACATCCAAGGGATCTCTCAATCTAAATTTCTTTGAAATAGCACCAGCTTTCAACTTGTACTTTTTACCTCACTAGGACCATGACTAAATGAGCTACCACACGAGTCTGGGTTCCTGCATTCTTTCAAAATTGTTGCTTCACACAGTTAGCATCTGAAATTTTTTTGTAGCTAATAACAAAAATGATGCCTTATTCATTTTTGTAATGGATCCATACATAACTGTTGATAATTGGAATATTTTTGGTACTTTGTGTCAGCATCAAGTACATCAAATTCAAAGACTAAAAGTACATTATGTGTCACCATATACTACACTGAGGTTCATTTCTTACAGGCATTCAGGAAGTCTATGAAACAAACAGAATTAATGAAAGACAACCCTCAACAGGATGGGTGGACAATCAACATGCAAAAGATAACAAGCTGCACAAATACAAAAGGGAAGAAAAGTAAGAAAGATAAATACATAGGTAGATAGATAAAATACATGAATAAATGAATAAACAAACAAGCAAGCAAGCAATAAATATGAGAACATGCGATGAAGAGTCTTTGAAAGTGAATCCATTGGTTGTGGGAAGAGTTCAGTGTTGGGGCAAGTGAAAATGAGTGAAATTATCCCCTCTAGTTTAAGAGCCTGATAGTTGAGGGGTAGTAACTGTTCCTGGTTACTAGGTTTAATCCTCCTGAAGTCAATAATCAGCTCTTTGGTCGTGCTGACATTGAGTGCGGGATTGTTGTTTTGGCACCACTCTGCCAGATTTTCAATCTCCATCCTATATGCTGATTCATCACCACCTTTGATTCAGCCAATATCAGTGGTGTTGACAGCAAATTTAAATATGGTATTGGAGCTGTGCTTAGCCTCACAGTCATAAATATAAAATGTATAGAGCAGGAAGCCAAGCACACAGCCTTAGAGTGCTCCTGTATTAATGAAAATTGTGGAGGAGATGTTGCTGCCAATCTGAACTGACTGGGGTCTGCAATCCAGGCTCCAGTTGCACAAGAAGATACTGAGACCAAGGTCTTGATGCTTATTGGTTAGTTTTGAGGGGATGATAGTATTGAATGTCAAACTGTAGTCAATGATAAGCATCCTGATGTATGCATCTTCACTGTCTAAATGGTTTGGATGGGTCAACATCAGTTAAATACATTGCAAATGGCCTTTCTGTATCCGAAGGATTGTTCAGATTTAAGCCTCTGGACAATAGCTTATTAAGATTTCTTTGGTCTAACTTTTGCAAGGTTGCTGATTAGAGCTTTTAAAATGTTTATTCTTTTCATGGCTGTGTGTCTTGTTGACAATGGCAAAATGTATTGTGCATCTCTAATTGTCCTAAATTCAGAAGGAAATCTGTAGGAGATAGGGAATGAGGTATTTATGAAAATGGGGAATTGTAAATAAAATGGGACTAGTGAATGATCAGTGTAAATGGATGTTCAAAGTTTAATATAAATTTATTATTGAAGAACATATATGTCACCATGTACAAAAACCCTAGGATTCATTTTCTTGTGGGCAATCACACAACAGAATACAATACAAAAACACAACAGAATCAATGAAAGTCTGCCAACAACAGGGTAGACATCAACTAATGTGCAGAAAGCAAATGCAAAAAGGAAGAGAAAAATAAATAATAATAATGAATAAATAAATATGCAATAAATATCAAGAACATGGGATGAAGTGTCCTTGAAAGTGAATTCAGCTCAGGAGGAGAGGGCAGCTAGGGGTTAGATGGATTTGGAGAGGGGGACCTGGAGGGGAGAGGGGACTGAAGGGGAGGGAGGAAGCTGGAAGAGAGAGAAGGGTGGAGAAGGGGGTTTGGAGGGGAGATGGAGCTGGAGGAGAGAGGAGGTTGGAAGAGTGGGGGCTGGTGGAGGAAAGGAGGCTGGCGAAGGAGGGGGTGGAGCAGAGAGGAAGCTGTAAGAGAGTGGGGCTGACAGAAGAGAGGGGGCTGGTGGAGGAAAGGAGGCTAGTGGAGGAGAAGGGGCTGGAGGGGACAGGAAGTGGAGGAGGGGAGTGGAAGAGATATTGGAGGAGAGAAGGACTGGCAGAGAAGATCTTGCCAGGCCTGCTTGGCATGCAGATGCCATATACTATATATCTGGTTGCAGGATGAGGTAGAATACCACATAGTTGGTCTGTACTGGGGGATTTGTAGTGGGGGTACATGAACCCAGAGAGGACATATCATCCCTATCTTGTGTAGTTTTCTGGGCTCTGTCTTGCATCCAGATGTACCCAGTGAGAGTGTACCCAAACTGAGATAAATTAACAGGGAACATGTAACTCAATTCTCAAAGCTCTAATTTTATAGATTTAATCTGTATTTTGATGGTCAGGACTAACTTGATGGGCTGAAGGGCTGTTATTCAACATATTATTGAGGTTACACTCCCGTGTCTGTGTGGATATCGTCCAAAGAAGTGCTTCGATGACAGGTGACAGAACTTCTTCTTTCAAGGACATTACTGAACAAGTTGTGCATTTGCAGTGATCCAGTAACTTTGTATTTACCATTACAGAGGTAAATCCTTATTTTAATACAAATTTATTTAATGACTGAGATTCCCCAGCTTAGACTGAAACTCATTTGACCTCACAGAGAGATTCTGTGTCTATGGATTAATGGCCCAAATGTTCAGCAATTTAACAACTACTGTATGTCACTCATTAAGAATTGAATTTTATGTGTGTTGATATTCAAAAGGATCTAGTGTCTGTGTACACCAGTCACTGAAAGCCAATAGTAGCAAGCAAGAAGGAAGGCAAAAGATTTTCAGGCCTTTACATCGAGTGAATGCAGAAGTAAAGATGTTTTAAGACAACTATATTTTCATTTATTTTTATTCAGAGATATTGCAGGCTAACAGGCCCTTCCAGCCCAACAAGCCTGGCCGCCCAATTACATTCATGAGATGAATTAATCCATATGTTTTGGCATGTGGGAGGAAACTATACCACACAGGAGAAACCCACACAGTCATGGGAGGAATGTACAAGCTCCTTACAGACTGCAGTGGGAATTGAACCCGGGTTGCTGGCACTGTAACAGCGTTACACTTACCTTTATGCTGCTGTGCCACTCCATAATTATATGGACTTCTCCTGAATCCGACCTTGAAACATTCGATCCAAAGAGTACTGTGAAAATTTATCCAACTGGTTCCCAGAATAGTGAATCTGGCATATGAGAAGATTACACTTAAAGGTTGATGATATTTCTATTCTCCAGAGGTCAGAAGAACATTGAAGCACACAAGACCCTCAGAGATCTCAATACTGTGGGGAATATTTCACCTGGCTAAGAACTCTAGAACAGGGGATCATGGTTTCAAAATAAGTGGTGGGCTATACAGGGCTAAAATGAAAAGAATTATTTTCATTGTTGAGGGTGATGAATCTTTGAAATTCTTTACCCCCCAGAAAGTTGTGGAGATTCTGTCACTAGTCACTAATATTCCCACTGCTGTCTGTAAGGGGTTTGTATGTTATTCCCTTGACCACATGGGTCTCCTCAGGGCTTCCTCCAACATTCCAAAGACATGCAGGTCAGTAGGTTAATTGGTCACTTGGCTGTAGTTAGGTGACGTGAGCTGGATGGACTGGAGGGGCCTGTTACCATGCTGTATCTCTAAATAAATTTTAAAAAGGATGTTTGAATGTGATCATCACTATGATCATCCATCAGAAAGGACCCTCACCATCCAGAACATTCCCTCTTCTCATTGCTACCACTGGGGAGGAGAACAGAAGCCTGAAGACCCTTACTCAATGATTCAGTAACAGCTTCTAACCCTCCACCATCAGATTTCTGAATGGTCTTAAAACCTGTGAACTCGTTATTCCTTTTTTTTTGGATAATTTACTTATTCTTCTAATTTATGGTAATTTTATGTTTTTAGTACTGCACTGTTGCTGAAAAACCAAATTTCATGAGATGTGTCAGTGGCAATAAATCTTGCTGATTCTGATTCTGGATTTCTAGATAGGAGAGAAATCAAAGATAGAGAGATTCAACAAGGAAAGGGAGTTGAGGTGGAAGATCCTGTTCAATGTTAGAACAGGTTCAAGGGGCTGTATGGTCTACCCATGCTTCTCGTGTGTTCTTTGCTTCTTCAGTGCAAGACACTTTTGAAAGCTGGAAATTCAGGTATCTGTGGTGATAGATACAGTCAACATTTCATATCAGTAATCTGTCAGAACTAGAAAACAAGATAAAACAAGAGTCAAGCTGTAGAGAAAGGGGTGAAGGGTTTGGAGGTAGTTGGGGATAAAGGAACTATCTGTGATTGGAACAATAACCATCAAAGACCCCCTATGCCCTCTTTTCTCTACCACCGTCAAGCAGGAGGTACCACTAGATTCAGGAACAGTTACTACCATACGGCTATTAAGGCTCCTGAACCAGTGTAGATGACTTCATTCACCACTACTCTGATCTGATTCAATAACCTATAGACTCACTTTGAAGGATTCTTTGTAACTCATGTTCTCAGTACTATTTTATCACATGTACAGTTTGTCTACTTTTTTGGAAGGATATGGACATTGTGCACGCAGGAGAGATTAGTTTAGTTGGCCATTCCATTACAAATTTAATTGGTTTGGCACAACATTGTGGGCTAAAGGGCCTGTTCCTGTGCTGTACTGGTCTATGTTCTATGTTTTGTACATTTCCATGAATTCCATTGTATTTCATTTTAATCCCTGTAAATTCCCCCCAAGAAAATGAATCTCATCATTGTAAATGTTAACATGTACATAAATAATAAATTTACTTTGAAATTTGGATAGAAAGGAACAGAGTCGAATGATAAATGGTTTGTAAGGGATAGGTGAGTAGATGGAAATTTTCAGATTTTGTTTGTATCTCCCTATGACACACCTGTTATTGTTCACCAGCCTGCACCACCCTCTTGACCAGCACCTCAGCCACTTGTGACTTCCAATCTCTTATAGTGACCACCTATCACAGACCATATCTTCTCCTTTCTGCTTCTCCCATTTCCCTGCAGCTCAACACCATTTTTACTTTCGCAAACTTGTTTCCAATTCAATATTCGAGGGGGGTCTCATTGAAACCTATTAAATATTGAACAGCTTAGATACAGTGGACGCAGAGAGAGTACTTCCTTTCGTGGGGGAGCCTAGGACAAGAGGTCACAGCCTCAGAGTACAAGGACATCCCTTTAAACAGATGAGGAGGAATTTCTTTTGTCAGAGAGTAATGAATCTGTGGAATTCATTGCCACGGATGACTGTGGAGGCCAAGACACTGGGTATATTTAAAGTGGAGGTTGATAGGTTTTAGGTTGCTCAGAGTTATGGGAGAAGGCAGGAAAATGGGGTTGAAAGGGATAGTAAATCAGCCATGGTAGAACAGCAGAGCGGACTTGATGGGAAAAATGGCCTAATTCTGCATCTGTGTCTTAAGGTCTTGTGGTCAATTCTGATGACCGATTATTGGGCTGAAATGATACCTCTGATTCTCTCTCCAGCCAATGCTGTCTGACCTGCAGAGTGTTTCCTGCATTTGGCCTGTTAATTCATTTTTGATTTCTTCAGTCCAGCAAGTGATCAGTGCACTAGATGGCAGCACATTCCTTCATTAAACTACACACACTGGAGGATCAGGAGAACAATACAAGTACAAGCAGGAAAAGACGATATCAACCTGCTCCACCATTCAATAACTAGAAGACAGACTCTGCGTCACATCCACTTCCTACTCAATCCTCATATGCCCTCACTTCTTACTTTCAAGGAGATATTAGCATCACTTGTTGAAGGTTGAAACTGCTACATTCCTTTAGGCAGAAGAACTCAAAAGATGCACAAATCAAAATTCAAATCAAATCAAGCTTAATTATCATTCAAACCATATATGGATACAGCCGAACAAGACAGAACTCCTCTGGGGCCAAGGTGCTAAAACATACATGCTCATTGAAAATAGTGAGAAAAATTTATAAAAAAAGAACAGTCATGCTAGAAAACACATTTTAGTCCAAGACCCTGAGCGACAAGTCCTCCAAATCGATAGTTCCCAGCAGTCCAGCCTATGATTCCACCGATCCTACACAGTGGCAGCACTGACAGGAGAGGCCACCCCCAACTGAGCAGGACTGCCATGCTACACAGCCTCTGGCGACACCTCACCTGGACTGCAGCGGCAGGCAAGCCCACAACTTAAGGCCTAGCTCTTGCTACAATTGAGGCGCCACTGCTGCCTCACCACCAAAGGAAACAGGCAGTCCTCTTAATGAGGTGTTTCTTTTCATCTCTGGGAGCTGGCACTGATTGAATGGGTCTCTTTCTATGTTGCAAGGAAATATATGGTATGAATGGCTGAGATGAGATTCTGGATCATGCCTATACTAGTCCTCCCCTTTGCATTGAACTTACGAACTCTTTCAAAGCCTCAAAGTCAAATTACATTTATTATCAAAGTATGGATGCCGCATACAACCCTGTTTTCCCCAAAGACATCCACAAAACAAAGAAAATCATGGAACCTATTCAAAGAGAAACATCAATCCCTCCCACGCACAAAAAAAAAACATACAAGTGGCCACAAAAAATGAGCAAAAAACACAGGGTATAAAACAGAAAAGTGAGAGTCCAGGCATTATTCAGTTCAGCTCAGTATTCATTACCTGCAGACTGCCTCAATTCAGAATCACCCAAAATAGAATAATGTGAACTACAGTCCAATCCACAAACTGCAGATCCAGAACTTCGGCACCATCCTCCAACAGCTTTGAGGGAGAGAGAGGCCATTCAAGCACAGGGACTTCCCTTTGGGAGCAATGAGCAAGAAGGAGAGAGACAGAGCATCATACACAGACAATTTCCTCTGGCAGCAGTGAGCGAGAGGTTGGTAGACGGTAGTGAACACCCAGCCACTTTACGCACTCACCTCAATGATTTCAATCTTTCTCGGTGCTTTAATTAGCGAGAAATGGAGCCAATCATGGGCCCTTGCGCCATTTCCAATCTTCTTGAAGTTGAAGCCACTCACCTCTCAGAATCCTATCAGAGACAGCAAAGTGCCAGATCATTCAATCAGACCAAAAACATACCATCAAGTGGTAGATCACAGGCTCCAACAGTACCAGAACCATATTTGAAAGAGAAAGGAGTACAAGGAGTGAAAAAAGTAGTTTTGTGGACCATCTGTAGGATGTTACCCTTGGTAATGTTATCTCAATGAGATCACCTTTCATTCTTGTAAGCTGCAATAGTATTTCCAATTACTTTTCATAGGACCATTCATTTCATGCAATCATATACTATGGTTCAATAAAGATTTCCTCTTAGATGCATTAGTGACATTTAATAAATTTTTTGATAGACATGGATGATATAAAAATGGAGGTCTAAAGTAGGAGGGAAAGGTTATATTGTTACAATGAGTGAATGAAACAAACTCAAGTGCAGGACACAGGCACAGAGATGGAGTTAGATGCTTACATGGACATGAACATTGGACAACAAACAGGAGGAGCCTTGACACAAGGAGACAGGGTTTCATAGATAAACCCTGAAACTGGAGTATAACTTAGACCACACAGTCCTAAGCAGCCAGGAAATGTTAATCACCTCACAGGCAAGACCAACAATCTGGCAACTAGGGTTTGTAACACCAGGGTTCTTATACTGCAGTTCCTGATGGAAAATAGGTGTGCCATCATCAAAGAAAATTAGGAGCAATTGGGAAATTAACGGTCGGGACTGTGGCACAATCAAAGGAAATTAGAGGAAACTAGGGAATAAATAATGAGGACTGTGACATATATTGATCTTAGAGTAGGTTAAAGTTCAGTACAACATTGAGGGCCAAAGGACGTGCTATGCTGTAGTGATCTATGTTATTAAATTCTTAAAATTATTATTTAACAGTTTGAGGTGACTTTTCCTATAATTCTCTGAATTCCATCTGATGAAACTCTACTCTCCCAAAGAAAATGCTACTGCTTGTGTACTCGAAAGACCCTTTATGAAGTCAGAAGTAAATGTGAACAATGGGATTTCATGTCTGTGCATCAATATTAATAAGTGGTACTCCGTGACAATGTTGTTAAGTACCTGGACCTAAAAGCTGGGATCATTAACTTGAAGTCATGAATTCAACCCTTACCATAGCAGCTGGTGAATTTAAATTTTCTTCATTTACGTAGTTCTGGAATCAAAGTGCTCAGCTATTAATTATGACCTGGAGACCAACAGGTTGTAATAAAAGTCCTCTGTAGTTCACTAATGTCCTTTAGGGAATGAAGTCCTTAACTTTACACTCGTGTGTTGACTCTTAACTGCTCCCTCAATTCAGTAATTAAGGATGGACAAGAAATATTTGACTTGGCACTGACATCAACATCTCTTGAATGAATAATAAATTTTCCTGGTTGCCACAACTGCCTTTGGTAAGAGTTCTCTTATGTCTGCGTGTTTGCCTTCATATTTTACTTCAGAAGATGCTGACATGCACATGGCATTGCTTAGCCCACCCAGTACTAAACTTATCACCACATCGTAGTGGTAATAAGTTACTGGACAATTGTGGGCCACATACAGTACTGTGCAAAAGCCTTAGGGGCGCGTGTGCGCGCGCACACACACACACACACACACACACACACACACACCTAGGATATCAAAAATTTTGCACAGTATTGTATTTGTCAATGTGGAATTGAAAACAAGATAATAAATCTGGTGGAAACAAGGGAACGGTGAGAGTGGAGTGCCACAGTAGGGGTGTGGGACAGGTGGCACAGAAGGAGTGCCAGGTGTGGTGTGGTACGAGTACAGGCGTCCCAGCCCTGAGACACCAGGCAAGGTCAATTGATCCCAAACATTTGGTTCATTGATTATTACGAAATGTCTCTTTGATGCTTTCTACTCCCTCCCCTCTCCCTTCAACCTTTCCCCTTTCCCAACCATGATTCATTTCAACAGGGCTAGAGTAAAAACAAGGATGTAATACTGAGACAGTGGTGAGGCCTCACTTGGATCATTGTGGGCTCTTTTAGGCCCCTTATCCAGGAAAGGAAGTGCTGATATTGGAGAGGGTGTAAAGGTGGTTCACAAAATTGATTCCAGGATTGAAAGTTTTATCACATGAGGAGCATTTGATGGCTCTGGGCCTGTGCTCACTGGAATTGAGGGGAGATTTCATAGAAACCTATCAAGTGTTAAAAGACCTTGATAGAGTGGATGTGGAAAGGATGCTTCCTATGATGGGAGAGTCTAAGACCAGAGACACAGCCTCAGAGTAGAGCGATATCCATTTATAACGGAGATGAGGAGGAATTTCTTTAGCTAGAGGGTGGCGAATCTGTGGAATTTATTGCTACAGGCAACTGTGGAAGCCAAATGTTCATGTATATTTAAGGCAGAGATTGATATGTAAACACGAGGAAATCTGCGGATGCTGGAAATTCAAGCAACACACACAAAATGCTGGTGGAACGCAGCAGGCCAGACAGCATCTATAGGAAGAGGTACAGTCGACATTTCAAGCTGAGAAGAGATCATGAAGGTCAGGTCATGAAGAGATACAGGGAGAAGGCAGGAGACTGGAGCTGAGAGAGAAATGTATCTGGTACAATGAAATGGCGGAGCAATCTCGATGGACTGGATGGCATAATTCTGCTCCTGTACCTAATGGCATTATGGCATGGCTTAGGTCCAAAGTTACCATTTGTAGTATGTGGCCTATTTAGATTCTGCAGTACATTCTCATTTTCATTCCGAAACATTATCTTATAAGGATTTATAGTGGGAAACAGAGTGCTAGAGCAGTTAGTGGAAAGATTGTAGAGACAGATTTTGTTAAGACTTCAGACCAAGTTTGGAATCAAAATGTTGAAGACGATGCAACTAGTGTCCTTAGCTGCATATATTTCAATGCTAGAAGTATCGTAGGAAAGGCAGATGAGCTCAGGGCATGGATCAACACCTGGAATATTGCAGCCATTAGTGTGAATGGGTGCAGGAGAGCTGGTCGCTCAATATTCTGGGGTTCCATTGTTAAGTCAAAACTGAGCAGGGAGGATTAAAGTGGGAGGGGTGGCATTACTAGTTAGGGAAAATGTCATGGCAGTGTTCAGTCAGGACAGACTGGAGAACTCACCTAGTTAGGCATTATGGTTGGAACTGAGCAATAGAAAGATAAAAGCACATTAATGGGGCCATATTACAGACCACCCAACAATCCGGGGATTTAGAGGAACAAATTTGTAGAGTTATTGCATACTGTTGCATGGAATATAAGATTGTTATAGTAGGTGATATTAACTTTCCACATATTGACTGGGGCTCCCATTCTGTAAAAGGACTAGATAAGATAGAGTTTGTCAAATGTGTTCAAGAAAATTTCCATAATCAATGCGTGGAAGTTCCAATGAGAAACTGCGATACTTGATCTGCTATTAGGGAACGAGACAAAAGTTGTGTAGGGAAACATTTGCATCTAGTGATCACAGTGCCATTAGTTTCAAAGTAGATATACAAAAAGATAGGTCTGGTCTATGGATTGAGGCTCTAAGTTGGAGCAAGGCCAAATCTGGTGCCATTAGAAAGGTTCTGGCAAGTGTGGATTGGGACAGGCTGTCTTCTGGCAAGGATGTACTTGGTAAGTGGGAGCCCTTCAAAAGTGAAAATTTGAGAGTATAAATCTTGTATGTGCCTGTCAGAATAAAATATAAAAATAACAGGTGTAGGGAACATTGTTTTTTAAGAGATATTTAGGCCCTGGTTAAGAAAAAAATGTGGTGCATATCAAGTAGAGGCAAGTAGGAACAAATGAGGTGCTTATGGAAGATAAGAAATGCACGAGAACACTTAAGAAAGAAATCAGAAGGGCTAAGAAAAGGCATGAAGTTGCTCTGGCAGACAAGATGAAAGAGAATCTTAAGGGATTCTACAGTTATGTTAAGAGCAAAAGGATTGTAAGGGACAAAATTGCTCCTCTTGAATATCAGAATGGTAATTCATGTGTGGAGCCAAAAGAGATGGGGGAATCTTAAATGAATCTTTTGTATCAGTGTTTACTCAGGAGATGGACACAGAGTCTATAGAAGTGAGGCAAAGTGGCATCAACTTCATTGACCCTGTACAGATTACAGAGGAGGAGGCATTTGCTGTTATGAGGCAAATTAGAGTGGATAAATCCCTAGGGCCTAACAAGGTGTTTGTTCAGACCCTGTGAGAGGCAAGTACAGAAATTGCTGGGCCCCTAGCAAAGATATTGAAATTATCCTTAGTGACAGGTGAGATGTCAGAGGATTCGAGGATAGTCAGTGTTGTTCCGATGTTTAAGAAAAGCTCTGAACATACACCAGGAAATTATAGGCCGGTGAACCTGACATCAGTAGTGTGTAAATTACTGGAAGGTAATTGGATTTGATAGATAAGTACTTGGATAGACAGGGACTGATTAGGAAAAGTCAACATGGCTTTGTTTGTGGCCAGTCATATCTAACCAATCTTGTAGAGTTTTTCAAGGAAGTTACCAGCAAAGTTGATGAAGGTAAGTAGGTGAATAATGTCTACATGGACTTTAGCAAGGCCTTTGACAAGCGCTGCATGGGAGATTGGTCAAGAAGTTTCAGTCACTTGGCATTCAAGATGAGGTAGTAAGTTGGATTAAACATTGTTTTCATGGCAGAAACCAGAAAGTGGTAGTAGATGATTGCCTCTCTAACTGGAGGTCTGCGCTGTGCTGCAGGCATCAGTGCTGGATCTGTTGTTGTTTGTCATCTATATCAACGATCTGGATGATAATGTAGTAAACGGGATCATCAAATTTGCGGATGTCACCAAGATTGTGGGTGTAAGTGGACAGCACGGAAGACTATCAAAGCTTGCAGTGGGATCTGGACCAGCTGGAAAAAATGGGCTGAGAAATGGCAGATGAAATTTAAGTTTAATACAGGCAAGTGTGAAGATCAATCTTTGGGAAGATCAATCAGGATAGTGCTTACACAGTGAACAGTAGGGCACTGAGGAGTGTGGTAGAACAGAGGGATCTCGGAATACAGGTTCATAATTCCTTGAAAGTGGTGCCACAGGTAACTAGGGTTGTAAAGAAAGTTTTTTTGCACATTGGCCTTCATAAATCAAAGCATTAAGTACACGAGTTGTACCAGGATTCTAATTTGAACTAATGTGTTCAGTTTTGGTCACCGATTGAAAAAGTGCAGAGAAAATTTACAAGGGTGTTGCCAGGACTTGAGAAACTGACTTATAGAGAAACATTGAATTGGTCAGGACTTTATTTTCTACAACATTAAAGAATGAGGGGAGATTTGATAGAGATATACAAAATTACTGTATGAGGGGTATAGAAAGGGTAAATGCAAGTCGTTTTTTTCCCACTGAGATTGGGTGGGACTACAACTAGAGGTCAGGGGTTAAGGGTGAAGGATGAAATGGTCAAGTGGAACATGAGGGGGAACCTCTTCACTCAGAGGGTAGTGTGAGTGTGGAAAGAGCTGCCAGCGGAACTGGTGGTTGTGGGTTGGATTTCAGTATTTAAGAGAAATTTGAATAGGTACATGAATAGGAGAATTATAGAGGGCTGTGTTCTGGGTGCAGTTTGATGGGACTCAGCAGATTAAAGGCTTGGCACCGACTAGGTGGGCAGAAGGACCATTTCCTGTGCTGTGGTGTTTTATGACCGTATGACTCTATGAACAACAGCAAAATAAGCCTCATTCCTTCCTTACACCCATCCACGTACACACATAGCCATGTCCTCCAAGCCTAGCACAGGCTGTCTTCGACCTCCAGCCTCCAGTGGACACAAACTTGCAGATATTGGGGTTTTGACTTCTACGGCAGGGTTTCAGCAATTTGGCTTTGAATTCCAGACTTCTGATCGCTGATCTGGTTATAATCAGGTTAGAGATGGTCATATTGAATAAGAGTGGGGCAGGCTTCAATGGCTGTGGTAAAATTTTGCTCCCAGTCTCTATATTTATTTGTAGGTGATGCCAACTGGCTAAGTTTTTGATGTCAACTTTTGCAGGAGCGAAGATTCACAGCCAGCAAAGATTAAATTGCAAACTAGATGATTATAAGACTAAGTAATAGGAATGGAGCAATAATAATTGAAAAGAACAGCTGAAAATCAAACATTTGCATGACCAATTTTATTTCTGTAGCGTAAATTCCATTTTAAAATCAGTGCTGGAGAGCAGGACTATGTGCAGTCCATGAGTGGACTTCAGTTGTGCCACTGTATAGAACAGCTGGATCAAAGAGTTTGATTCAGTTAGTTTGGCACAAAGATTGTGGGGCAAAAGGGCCTGTTCCTGTGCTGCATTTTATATGGTCAACCCAGGATCGTAGGGCTAAATTCGATATTAATGTAGCCTAACTGCATCTTCCCAATCTTAGAAGCAAAGCACCAGTATTTGCTGGAAATCTGAAATAAAGATCAAGGACCTTGGAACTACTCAGCATTTGTTCAGGGAAAAAGTCTCTCACTGAAGATTAGTTTTATTTATCACATGTCTCAATATCACCAAGACCAAGGAGATGGTGGTGGACTTTAGGAGATCTAGGCCTCATATGGAGCCAGTGATCATTAATGGAGAATGTGTGGAGCAGGTTAAGACCTACAAGTATCTGGGAGTACAGTTAGACGAGAAGCTAGACTGGACTGCCAACACAGATGCCTTGTGCAGGAAGGCACAGAGTCGACTGTACTTCCTTAGAAGGTTGGCGTCATTCAATGTCTGTAGTGAGATGCTGAAGATGTTCTATAGGTCAGTTGTGGAGAGCGCCCTCTTCTTTGTGGTGGCGTGTTGGGGAGGCAGCATTAAGAAGAGGGACGCCTCACGTCTTAATAAGCTGGTAAGGAAGGCGGGCTCTGTCGTGGGCAAAGTACTGGAGAGTATAACATCGGTAGCTGAGCGAAGGGCGCTGAGTAGGCTACGGTCAATTATGGAAAACCCTGAACATCCTCTACATAGCACCATCCAGAGACAGAGAAGCAGTTTCAGCGACAGGTTGCTATCGATGCAATGCTCCTCAGACAGGATGAAGAGGTCAATACTCCCCAATGCCATTAGGCTTTACAATTCAACCGCCAGGAGTAAGATATGTTAAAGTGCCGGGGTTGATTGTATTTAATGTATTTAAGTAAATTACTTAAGAACTTTTTAAAAGCTATTATTAATGCTTTTTGAGAGAGTGATTTAGATGCATATCATATTTTTACTGAGTTAAGTATTGTATGTAATTAGTTTTGCTACAACAAGTGTATGGGACATTGGAAAAAATGTTGAATTTCCCCATGGGGATGAATAAAGTATCTATCTATCTATCTATCTATCTATCTATCTATCTATCTATCTATCTATCTATCTATCTATGTGCATTGAAACATACAGAGAATTGCTTCAATTGTGTCAAATCAAATTACAGAGGATAGTGCTAGGGACAGCCTGCAAGTGATGCTGGGCTTCTGGCACCAACATAGCATGCCCACTCTCACTGACCCCCAACTGTTAGTCTTTGGAATGTGTGAGGAAACAAGATCACCAGAGGAAACCCACGCGGTCATGGGAGAACATATAAACCCCTTACAGACCGCGATGGGAACTGAGCCCCTATCTTAGAGCTGGCACTAATCTTAATTTTAGCTACTCTGTCACAGTCAAAGCAAAGTAAAATCAAGTTAAAATTTATTAACAAAGTATGTCGTGTCACCATATACTACCTGGAAATTAAACTCCTTGCAGGCATTTACAGGGAAATAAAGAAATGCAATAGAATTTATAAAGAACTATACATAAAGACTGACAAACAACCAATATGCAAAAGAAAAATAATGCAAATATAAAATACTGAGGGCATAAACTGTAGAGTCATTAAAAGTGAGTCTGTAGTTATTAAATCAGTTTACTGTTGTGATGAGTGAAGTTATCCCCACTGGTTCAGGAGCCTGAAAGTTATAGGATAATTATTGTTCTTGCTACACTATGGATGAGCAATGTATGCTGGCCTTGACAGTAACATCGAAATAGTCCCCTTCCCTCTCCCTTCTGAAATAAAATAGATACTCTAAACCCTTTCTGATAAAAAATAAGGATTAATTCAGGATTAGTACAAATGCGTGGTTAATGGATGTGTGGGTCTCATTGCTGTATCTCTGCAAGACTATCATTCTAAGAATGTATTGTTTCAGGCACCAGTAGTTCCTGATCACTTGTTATACCAACAGTTACTAGTTTCTCTCTGCTTCAAACATATAAATCCTTCAACGTAAAACTGAGCAGCCTTTCGTAGTTAAGGATGCCATTCCCTGGTGTGAGTACATTGACAGATATCCTTCAGTGGTACTGCACTCTGCTTGAAGCTTGTAAAACTTAGAATTGAGACAAAAATTGATGATGAATTTCAATTGATAGGAAATATCGGTCAGGTTTCAATAGATTTGTATATCATGGTGATGTTGAAATGTGAGATGGTCCACTGTTTTTCTTGAACAGGTGAATTGAAGTACGTGATTATATTCTGCCATTTGAAAAAGTAGGAGCAGAATTAGGCCATTTGGCCCATCGAGCAATTTCCACCATTCCATCATGGCTGACGTATTATCCCACTCAATGCCATTCTCCTGCCTTTTCCCCATAACCATTGTCTCCTCACTATCAAGAACCTAACAACCTCTGCTTTAAGTACACCCAGTGACTTTGCCTCCACAGCTGCCTGTGGCAATGAATTCCAAAGGTTTACAACTTTCTGGCTAAAGAAATTCCTCCTCATCTCTGTTTTAAAGGAACGTCCTTCTATTCTGAGGTTGTGCCCTCTGATACTAGACTCACCCACTATAGAAAGCATCCCCTCCAGGTTTACTCTATCTAGGCCTTCCAATATTCAATATGTTTCAATGAGATCCACCCTCCTTCTTCTAAACTTTTAGTGAGTACAGGCTCAGAACTATCAAATGCTCCTCATGTGTTAACCTTTTCATTCCTGGGATAATTGTCAGAACAACGAGACATACAGTGAAGTACATTGCAGTCCAATAATGTGCTGGGGGAAGCCCGCGAGTGTCATCATGCTTCCCGTTCTAACATAGCATGCCCACACTTTATCAACCCTAACTAGTATGTCTTTGGAATCTGGAGCACCCAGAGGAACTCCACACTGTCATGAGGAGAATGTACAAACTCCTTAAAGAGAGTGGCAGGATTTGAACCCTGATCACTGGCACTGTAAAGTGTTACGCTAATCTTCGTGTTGCCGTGCCACCCACATGGTTTCCTGACTCTCGTATACGATGTCCTGACCAATGACGGCAAGTATGCCATTTGTCTTCTTTGCCACCCTGTCTACCTCAATGACCACATTCATAGAGCAGTGGGCTTGGAATCTTTGCACATTAATGCTGTAGAGGGTGTCACTGTTAACTGTATATTTTCTCCTTACATTCAACCTCCCAAAGTGCAAGCACCTCACACTTACTCAGGTTTAACTCCATCTGCCTTTTCTATGAGACATTTGTTGAAGGAATTAACAGTGGCCCAGCGTTCAGCTTCCAAGTAAACAAATTTGACTGTAGTGGCGCAAGATGGCCGCTCACCGCTTTGCAGAATGTGGGGTTGTGAAGACGGTATGGAGAAAGAAGAAAGATGCAAGGGCCCATGGAATGGTTCATCCAGAGCAGCTGAGTGGCAGAAGACTCTCTGATCTACAAGCTGTTCCTACGGACACACACACACACGCACACCGGTCTGCCAGCACATTGAGATATCCGTGGACGAATGCTGCCAAGTGGCACATTCCAGACTGTAGGAGTATGTGCTTAGGGAGGAAGGCGGTGTGCTCAGTGGAGAAGGACCACAGTAAAGGGTTCTTTCGTTACTGGACAGGGAGGGGCTGGGTTGGGTGTGGAAGCCCCTTAGATATTGTAGCAGTGTACCACAGCATGGGAACCACATGAGTAACAACAGTTCTATTGGTTTTCAGGAATATAATAGGACATTACTTAACATGTTCAGAATCAGAATCAGATTTATTATCACTGGCATGTGAAGTGAAATTTGTTAACATAGCAGCAGCAGTTCAATGCAATACATAATATAGAAGAAAAAAAATAAAAATAATAATAAATAAACAAATAAATAAATACATTACAGTAGGTGTATATTGAATTGATTTTAAAAAGTGCAAAGAACAGAAATACAGTATATAAAAAAAGTGAGGTAGTGTCCAAGGGTTCAATGTCCATTTAGGAATCAGATGGCAGAGGGGAAGGAGCTGTTCCTGAATTGCTGAGTGTGTGCCTTCAGGCTTCTGTACCTCCTACCTGATGGTAACTGAGAAAATGGCATGCCCTGGGTGCTGGAGGTCCTTAATAATGGATGCTGCCTTTCTGAGACACCGCTCCCTAAAGATGAGCTGGGTACTTTGTAGGTTGGTGCCCAAGATGGAGCTGATTAGATTTACAACCTTCTGCAGCTTCTTTTGGTCCTGTGCAGTAGCCCCCCCCCCCCCCCCATACCAGACAGTGATGCAGCCAGTCAGAATGCTCTCCACAAGTACATCTATAGAAGTTTTTGAGTGTATTTGTTGACATGCTAAATCTCTTCAAACTCCTAATGAAGTATACCTGCTGTCTTGCCTTCTTTATAGCTACATCGATATGTTGGGACCAGGTTAGATCCTCAGAGAGCTTGACACCCAGGAACTTGAAACTGCTCACTCTCTCCACTTCTGATCCCTCTATGAAGATTGGTGCAGAGTAGAGGGAGACAGAGTAGGAGGGCTTTAGCTCAACGGGCTTAGGCAATAACAGGTCAAGGCCAGGTAAGTTACTTGTGAGGAATATGAAATATGTCTGTGTGGCCAGTGTTCTGTATTGGGTGTCAGATATGGGATGTCCGGGAGATTCCCAGCCTCCCGGGCGGCCACATCTGTGCCAGGTGCGTCGACCTGCAGCTCCATAGGGACTGCATTAGGGAAGTGGAGATGCAGCTCGATGACCTTCATCTAGTCAGGGAAAGTGAGGAGATGATAGAGAGGAGCTATAAGCAAGTAGTCACACCGGGGTGTCGGGAGACAGATAAGTGTGTAACAATAGTCAGGAGACAGAAGGGCAAGAGTCAGATACTAGAGAGTACCCCAATGACTCTCCCCCTTAATAATAAGTACTCCTATTTGAGTACTGTTGGGGGTGACAACCTACCTGGGGGAAGCAACAGTGGCCGTGCCTCTGGCACAGCAGTCTGGCCCTGTGGCTCAGAAGGGTAGGGGAAGGAAGAGAATGGCAGCAGTGATAGGGGACTAGATAGTTAGGGGGTCAGACAGGCTATTCTGTGGACGCAGTGGAAGAAACATGAATGGTAGCTTGCCTCCCAGGTGCTAGGGTTCGGGAAGTTTCTGATTGCATCTGCGATATCCTGAAGTAGGAAGGTGAACAGCCAGAGGTTGTGGTACATATTGGTACCAACGACATAGGTGGGAAAAGGGAGGAGGTCCTGAAAGCAGACTACAGGGAGTTAGGAAAGAAGCTGAGAAGCAGGACCTCAAAGGTAGTAATCTCAGGATTACTGCCTGTGCAACGTGACCGTGGGTATAGGAATAGAATGAGGTGGAGGATAAATGCATGGCTGAGGGTTTGGAGCAGCGGGCAGGGATTCAGATTTCTGGACTATTGGGACTTCTTTTGAGGCAGGCATGAACTGTACAAAAAGGATGTGGTGCACTTGAATCTGAAGGGGCCCAATATCCTGGCAGGGAGGTTTGCTAAGGCTATTAGGGAAAGTTTAAACTATAATTGCTGGGGGGTGGGAACTGAACTGAAGAGACAAAGGAAGGGGCAGTTGGCTCACAAATCGAGAAACCTTGTAGGCAGTATGAGAGGGAGGATAGGCAGGTGATAGAGAAGGGATGTGCTCAGACCGATAGTTTGAAATGTGTCTATTTTAATGCAAGAAGCATCATGAACAGTCACAGCTACAGAAAAGGAGGAAGTCATGAAGGGATTGTCTATGGAGTCTCTGTGGGTGGAAGTTAGGAACACAAAGGGGTCAATAACTCTACTGGGAATTTTTATAGACCGCCCAATTGTAACAGGGACATCGAGGAGCAGATAGGGAGACAGATTCTGGAAAGGTGTAATAATAACAGGGGTGTCATGGTGGGAGATTTTAGATTCCCAAATATTGATTGGCATCTCCCTAGAGCAAGGGGTTTATATATGGTGGAGTTTCTTATGTGGGTTCAGGAAGGTTTCCTGACACAATATGTAGATAAGCTTACAAAAGGAGAGGCTGTACTTGATCTGGTATTGAGAAGTGAACCTGGTCAGGTGTCAGGTCTCTCAGTAGGAGAGCATTTTGGAGATAGTGATCATAATTCTATCTTCTTTACCATAGCATTGGAGAGGGATAGGAACAGATAAGTTAGGGAAGTGTTTAAGTGGAGGAAGGAGAAATATGAAGCTATCAGGCAGGAACTTTGAAGATTAAATTGGGAACAGGTGTTCTCAGGGAAATGTACAACAGAAATGTGGTAAATGTTCAGGGGATATTTGCATGGCATTCTGCACAGGTACGTTCCAATGAGACAGGGAAAGGATGGTAGGGTACAGGAACCATGGTGCACAAAGGCTGTTGAAAATCCAGTCAAGAAGAAAAGAAAATCTTACAAAAGGTTCAAAAAAACTAGGTAATGATAGGGATCTAGGAAATTATAAGGCCACCAGGAAGGAGCTTAAGAAGGAAATTAGGAGAGCCAAAAGGGACATGAGAGGGCCTTGATGAGCAGGATTAAGGAAAACCCCAAGGCCTTCTACAAGTATGTGAAGAGCAAGAGGATAAGACGTGAGAGAATAGGACCAATCAAGTGTGACAGTAGAAAAGTGTGTATGGAACTGGAGGAGATAGCAGAGGTATTTAATGAATACTTTGCTTCAGTATTCACTATGGAAAAGGACCTTGGCGATATAGACATTAAGAAAGAGGATGTGCTGGAGCTTTTAGAAAGTATCAAGTTGGATAAGTCACCGAGACTGAACAAAATATATCCCAGGCTACTGTGGGAGGCGAGGGAGG
Organism: Hemitrygon akajei; assembly: GCF_048418815.1. Classification (NCBI taxonomy): domain Eukaryota; kingdom Metazoa; phylum Chordata; class Chondrichthyes; order Myliobatiformes; family Dasyatidae; genus Hemitrygon; species Hemitrygon akajei. The sequence continues at coordinate 18,270,063 of NC_133127.1, read as the reverse complement.
AGATTGCTGAGCCTCTGGCAATGATCTTTGCATGATCAATGGGGACAGGAGAGGTTCCAGAGGATTGGAGGGTTGCAGATGTTGTTCCCTTATTCAAGAAAGGAAGTAGAGATAGCCCAGGAAATTGTAGACCAATGAGTCTTACTTCACATTGGTAAGTTGATGGAGAAGATCCTGAGATGCAGGATTTATGAACATTTGGAGAGGCATAATATGATTAGGAGTAGTCAGCATGGCTTTGTCAAAGGCAGGTCATGCCTTACAAGCCTGATTGAATTTTTTGAGGATGTGACTAAACATATTAATGAAGGTAGAGCAGTAGATGTAGTATACAGTATATGGATTTCAACAAGGCATTTGATAAGGTACCCATGGGAGGCTTATTGAGAAAGTAAGGCGGCATGGGATCCATTGCTTTGTGGATCCAGAACTGGCTTGCCCACAGAAGGCAAAGAGTGGTTGTAGATGGGTCATATTCTGCATGGAGGTTGGTGACCAGTGGTGTGCCTCAGGGATCTGTTCTGGGACCCCTACTCTTCGTGATTTTTATGAATGACTTGGATGAGGAAGTGGATGGATGGAAGTGCTGATGACACAAAGGTTGGAGGTGTTGTGGATAGTGTGGAGGGCTGTCAGAGGTTACAGCAGGACATCGATAGGATGCAAAACTGGGCTGAGAAGTGGTAGTTAGAATTCAACCGAGATAAGTGTGAGGTTGTTCATTTTGGTAGGTCAAATATGATGGCAGAATATAGTATTAATGGTAAGACTCTTGGCGGTGTGGAGGACAGAGGGATCCTGGGGTCTGAGTCCATAGGACACTAAAAGCTACTGTGCAGGTTAACTGTGTGGTTAAGAAGGCATACGGTGTATTGGCCTTCATCAACCATGGGATTGAGTTTAAGAGCTGAGAAGTATTGTTGCAGCCATATAGGACCCTGGTCAGATCCCACTTGGAGTACTGTGGTCAGCTCACTACAGGAAGGATGTGGAAATAATAGAAATGGTGCAGAGGAGATTTACAAGGATGTTGCCTGGATTGGGGAGCATGCCCTATGAGAATAGGTTGAGTGAACTTGGCCTTTTCTCCTTGGAGCGATGGAGGATGAGAGGTGACCTGATAGAGGTGTGTAAGATGATGAGAGGCATTGATCATGTGGATAGCCAGAGGTTTTTTCCCAGGGCTGAAATGGCTAGCACAAGAGGGCACAGTTTTAAGGTGCTTGGAAGTAGGTACAGAGGAGATGTCAGAGGTAAGTTTTTTACGCAGAGAGTGATGAGTGCGTGGAATGGGCTGCCGGCAACAGTGGTGGAGATGGATACGATAGGGTCTTCTAAGAGACTCCTGGATAGGTGCATGGAGCTTAGAAAAATAGAGGACTATGGGTAACCCGAAGTAATTTCCAAAGTAAGTACGTGTTGGGCACAACATCATGGGCCAAAGAGCCTCTACTGCGCTGTAGGTTTTCTATGTTTCTATGTGTTCCTTCATCTTAACCTTCCTGAAGTCCACAATTAGCTCATTCATCTTACTGATGTTGAGTGCCAGGTTGTTGCTGCCGCATCACTCCACTAGTTGGCATATCTCACTCCTGTACGCCCTCTCATCACCACCTGAGATTCTACCAACAATGGTTGTATCATCAGCAAATTTATAGTTGGTATTTGAGCTATGCCTAGCCACACAGTGATGTGTATACAGAGAGTAGAGCACTGGGCTAAGCACACACCCCTGAGGTATGTCAGTGTTGATCATCAACGAGGACGATATGTTATCACCAGTCCGCACAGATTATGGTCTTCCAGTTAAGAAGTCAAGGATCAAATTGCAGAGGTAGGTACAGAGGCCCAGGTTCTGCAACTTCTCATTCAGGATTGTGGAAATGATGGTATTAAATGTTGAGCTATAGTTGATGAACAGCATCCTGACATATGTGTTTGTGTTGTCCAGGTGGTCTAAACCCTATATATTGACTATAAATGTAAGAATGAAAATATATTTCATGGTTTATTCTTATAAATAAATCGTGTTATGAATAAAGTTTATTTTGATATAAAACGTATTTTTTCTCTTTTGTGTTTGCACAGTTTGTTGTCTTTGCACCTTGGTTGTTTGTCCATCATTAATTCTATCGTGTTTCTTGGATTTACTGTGTATGCCTACAAGATAACAAATCTCAAGGTTGTCCATGGTGACATATTTGGACTTGATAAAAAATTTACCATGAAACCTGGAACTGGGTCATTGAGATGTAAGAGTTTGTGGATGCTGGAATCAGGAGCAAGGAACAAGCTGCTGGAAGATCTCAGTGGGTCAGGCAGCATCTGTGGAGGCAAAGGGATGGCTGACGTTTCAAGTCAAGACACTGAATGAGAAGTCAACTCTTCCATTTGCTACTTTCTAAAGAACAGATTAGCTTTAACACGCTATTCCATTGTTGGATCGCTCTGAAATAGCATTTGTTGTGAGTCATGTGACACAATAATAAAGTCAGAAAGGAGAGTGACAAAAATAATCTGGGACAGATGCAATGTCACACACAAAGCCAACAAAAACCAAAAGGAATGTTTTTCTTTAATATATTGATTGGAGCTGGATAATAGTCATGAGATGAAAGGAAGAGACATGAATACAAAGAAAAACCTAGTGACAAAACAACCTATTGACAAACTTCAGCTCATTCAGAACACCACTGCTAGACCTTTAACTAAAACCAAGGTGAGGAAGCATTTTGCTTCCATCCTAGCTACTCAGCATTGGCTTCCTGTATCTTTTAGAAATGATTCTAAAGTTCTCTTACTTGTTTTTAATGCTCTTAATAGTCAGGGACCAGAGTAGATCACAGAGTCACTTTCATTTTATAATCCTGCTCAAGCTCTTAGGTCTTAGACCATAAGATATAGCAGCAGAAGTAGGCCATTCAGCCCATTGAGCCTGCTCTGCCATTTCATCATGGGCTGATCCAATTTTTCCAATCATCCCTCTCCCCTGCCTTCTCCCCATACCATTTGAGGCCCTGACTATTCAAGAGTCTTCTTCTACTGGTCTCTTAAATTTCTCCCAAAGGATCATTGGCAGGTTAGCTTTTTGGAACTATGCTCCTAAACTGTGGAATACAATACTATATGGATGCCGACACAGTTGACACTTTTAAGTGCTGGTTCAACACCGATTTAGTCTACCCTTTTTTAAAAATTAACATCTTTTTGTCTTTTATTTTCATTTGCACTTTATCCCATTGTAATGCACTTTGAACTATATCATCTCTATGAAAAGTGCTCGATAAATAAGTTATTATTTTGTTAATTTTTCTTAAGTTCAAGCTGATAAAACCTGAGGTACAGACATAACCAAGCACACTCATTTCTTAATTGCTAGGACCTTTCAGACGATTCTAGTGGTATTTAGTATTGTGGCTTTCTAAAGATTTACATAAATATTGCTGTGTAGGCAATATTGCTGTTTGATGCTATTGTGTAGTGACTTTGGGATGATACCAGTTGTAGATATTACTATTGGGATAATGCATACCCCGTTCATATTCCATAGTCTTTCAATTTCCTCTCTTAGTTCAGCATACTTCTGGTGTTTTTCACTTATTGATTTCTGTATGTTATGTGCATTTGGGATACCTATATCTATTAAGCAAATTGCCCTTCCCTGTAATATTATATCCATATGGTTATTATGGATTGTCCTATCTTTAATAATAGATCAACCGTAATATGATTTGTGGGACTCTACCTCTAAAACTGGATCAGGCTTGTATTTATAGTAAGGTATGGTGTGTTTTATAAATTAGTATTTTAAAGCAAGATTTTGGTGAATGAAATTTGTTACTTGACTGTGCCTGTGTAAGTAATCAGACTGAGTTATTGTTGTTATTATTATTTTAATATTATTATTGTTAAATTAACTAAAATGCTACGGATGGAGATTAATCATAAAGAAAATGTTTCCTTTAATTGCATTGTGTCTGGATCACATTGTGCCTCTGACAAAATGCTCAAAGACAGATTAAAAAAAATTGTTGAGGAATATTACATGGTTTCCCCTCTAGAACATGATCTCTACAATGATACTACAGCAAAATTTTTATAATTAAAATTGATGAGTACATTATTTCTGATAGAATTAAAATCTTTACAATTAAGTTGTCAGTTCTCAAGGATCTTTGAAGAAACAAGATAGTTGTTAATCAGAGCAAAAACCATGGTAATTACTTAGCAAGAAATTTGATTATAGATATGGGACAGTTTACTTAGAATGGAAAAATTCTTACATAGTTTTCAAGTTTAAAGGAGTGATATGGGAGTTTTTCCAAGTTTAAAGGAGTGATATAAATAACCACAGGTTATTTATTAACTTTGCCAGTAATCAATTGAACTAATCAGGGAGATTCTCCAAAGTGTGGATATGAAACCTTATTTCATAGTCATTCATGTATTCAAGTCAAGTTCAAGTACAAGCTTAATTATATTTCAGCCATACATGAATATAGACAAACGAAGCTGCGTTCCTCCAGGGCCAAGGTGCAAAACACATTATCAACAGCACACAGCACACTGCAAATTGTACACGTGGATATGATTTTAGAAAAAACATAGTCACAAAAAGAAAAGATAATAATAATATAGCCCTAGTCTCTGTGTAGCATTACTAGGTTGATGGAAAGTTGTCCTGGTCCATCTTGTTCTTCCATGACGTGAATAGCATGGGCAGCACTGAGTGAACATCCTTGGCAGCACCGAGCGACCACCCTGCTGTCTCCACCCCTGGCAACAGGCAACCCCACGACCTTGATCTGGGCCTAGTCCTCACCACAACCAAGGCTCCTCTGCCGTTGATCTCATCTAGGAACCAGTGAACCAGACTTGCAGTATTCCACATTACCAATATCCAACAGGGTCTGGTGATCACAATAGAAACGTCCAAGGCAATCACTCACAGCATGCACCTTCTCGGCACAACTGTAGACAATGTCCAAACGGCAATACAACAGCAGTACCCTGTAAGTGGCTGGGAAGGTGTTAGTGTCTATAGAGATATATATATAAGACCTGATCTATCCATCCATCTATCTATCTATCTATCTATCTATTTATTTCTGTATTTGGAGCTGTTGTGTGGAACAGGCCCTTCAGGCTCAACAAGCTGCACCACCTAGCCAGCCCACCTATTTAAACCCAGCCTAATAACAGGACAGTTTACGATGACTAATTAACCTACTAACTGATATGTCTTTGGAATGTAGTACGTAAGTGGATCAATAGAGTCAATTGTTAAGGATGAGATGATGGAATACTTGGTGACATAGGACAAGATAGTACAAAGTCAGCATGGTTTTCTTCAGGAAAAATCCTGCCTGATGAACCTGTTGCAATTCTTTGAGGAGATTACAAGTAGGATAGATAAAAGGGATGCAGTGGATGTTGTATATCTGGACTTTCAGAAGGCCTTTTGCAAGGTGCCACACATAAGGCTACTGACCAAGTTAAGAGGCCATGGTATTACAGGAAAGTTACTAACATGGTTAGAGCATTGGCTTATTGGTAGGAGGCAGTGAGTGAGAATAAAACGATTGTTTTCTGGTTGGCTCCCAGTGAATAGTAGTGTTCCGCATGGATCGGTGTTGGGACCACTTCTTTTTATGCTGTATATAAATGATTTAGATGATGGAATAGATGGCTTTTGTGCTAAGTTTGCAGATGATATGAAGATTGGTGAAGGGGCAGGTAGTGTTGAGGAAACAGATAGGATGCAGAAAGACAATGAGGAGAATGGGCAAGAAAGTGGCAAATGAAATACAATGTTGGAAAATGCAAGGTCATGCACTTTGGTAGTAGAAATAAATGTGCGGACTATTTTGTAAATGGGGACAAAATCCAGGAATCCGAGATGTAGAGGGACTTGGGAACGCCCTGAAGGTTAACTTGCAGGTTGAGTCGGTGTTGAGCAAAGCAAATGCCATGTTAGCATTCATTTCAAGAGATCTAGAATACAAGAGCAAGGATATGATGCTGAGGCTTTACAATGCACTAGTGAGACCTCACCTTGAGTAATGTGAACAGTTTTTGGCCACTCATCTTAGAAAAGATGTGCTGGCATTGGAGAGGGTCCAGAGGAGGTTCACAAGGATGATACCAGGAATGAAAGGGTTATCATATGAGAAACATCTGATTGCTCTGGGTCTGTACTCGCTGGAATTCAGAAGGATGAGGGGGCATCTCATTGAAACCTTTAGAATGTTGAAAGGCCTAGACAAAGTTTCCCATGGGGGGACAGTCTAGGACAAGAGGGCACAGCCTCAGGATAGAGTGGCGCCCATTCAAAACAGAGATGCGGAGAAATTCCTTTAGCCAAAGGATGATGAATTTGTTGAATTTGTTGCCACGTGCAGCTGTGGAGACCAAGTCGTTGTGTGTATTTAAGGCAGAGATTGATAGGTTCTTGATTGGACATGGCATCAAAGGTTAGGGGAGAAGGCCAAGAACTGGGGTTGAGGAGAAGATTTGAAAAACAGGATCAGCCATGATTGAATGGCGGAGCAGACTCGATGGGCCAGATGGTCTAATTCTGCTCCTATGTCTTATGGTCTAAGTCTTATGGTCTATTGCTATTGAGCAACTTGCTGATGGGTTAGTCCTGATCTTCTTAGTATCCAGCAGCGACATGCAATCATAAGAAAAACATACAAACTGAACTAAAGCATTTTTGATGGACCCAGGGTGGTCACTGCATCCAAGCACACGGCCACCTTATCAAAACTGATTTCACTGGAACCTCATGTGTGGAGGTGTCTGCCGTTGGTAGCTAGTACTCATGCCTAATACTTAGCATTAATGACTAAATACTAATTTCTCAAGCTAAAAACGTACTTTTGTTAAAGGAGTGCAGAAGTTACATGCTGTTTCTTCCTAGGGTGTTTTAACACAGTTTGGCTAATTGCAGGTTTCATATTTTGTTGAAATTGCATGTTTCATACCTCTTGATTTTTATGAAAGAACACTGGCAGCGTACATTGATGTACAGTGAGGAAAGAGAATGCAAAATTCAAAATTCAAAGTAAACTTATTATCAAAGTATGTATATGTCACCATAGACTACCCTGAGATTCATTTTCTTGCTGCTATTCACAGTAGAACAAAGAAATACAATAGAATCAAAGACTGACAAGCAATTTGGAAGAGAAGACAAACTGTGTAAATACAAATAGATAAATAAATAATCCAACACATTACAGGATCCTATAGCAGTTTAACACAATCTGATTCCTTACATAGGCACAGTCAAGTGACAAACATCAATCAACAAAATCTTGCTTTAGAGTACAAACTCATAAAAGAAAACATACCTTATCATAAATAAACACAAGCCTGATCCAGTTTTAGAGTTGGAGTCCCACAAATTTTATTCCGATTTTTCCATTACTACAAATAGGACAGTCTATATAACTGCCCAGATATAATATTACAGGATAAACAAGGAGGAACAATTCACCTACTAGATATAGCCATTCCAAACACACATAATATACAGAATCGGTAAGTGAAAGACACCAGAAAAATGCTGAATTAAAAGAGGAAATTGAAAGACTATGGAACATGAATGGGGTATGCATTGTGCCGGTAGTAATATCTGCAACTGGTGTCATCCTGAAGTCGCTACACAATAGTATTAAACAATTAGACCTCCACAGCAATATCTATGTATATCTTCAGAAAGCCACAATACTAAACACCACAAAGGTTCCTAGTAATTGATAAATGAGCATGTTTGGCTATTCCCAAACCTCAGATTTTACCAGTTTGGGCTGAGAAAAAGATAAAAATACAAACAAATAAATAAATGTTACAGGAGCATCAAAACTAAAACCACAAGGCTACTAAACAGCTTCCTCCCACAGGCAGTCAGAATGCTAAATAGCTGCTCTACCTGACTCTGCTTGGGACACTTTAACTTGCACTGGACACTTATAACTTTTTTTAACTGACATGTGGCTGTTGTGTTTTACTATTTATTGTTATGTTTATTATTTAGTGTTGCGTTTGTTATGTTATGATTGCACTGCTCCTGGGAAACGCTGTCTCATTCTGCCCTGCAGAGCTGATGTACGGTTAGAATGACAATAAAGTTTTTAAATCTTGTATCTTAAATCTTGAAATAAGTCTGAAGTCCTGATGAAGGGTCTCAGCCTAAAAAGTTGACTGTTTATTCATTTCCATAGATGCTGCCTGACCTGTTGAGTCTCTTGAGTGTGTTCCTTTGGATTTCCAGCATTTGCAGGATCTCTTGTGTTTAAATTAAATCAATAATACAGAGAACACAAGTTGTAGAATCTTTGAAGTGAGTTCATAGGTTGTGTTCAGTGATTAGTTCAGTGTTGTGGTGATAACTTGTTGGCAACTTGTGCTTTTTGTCTGTGGTGAATATTACATTCTTGATGGATTTCTTCACAGTCACTCTAGTCATGAAGTTCCAAATGAGCACAGTTCATGAGAGACTGTCCTTAGCACTTGTAAGATGGAATTGAAATTGAGAGGCTGCCAGCCTCCCTGGGGAATATTGATCGTTCCTCTGTCTGTTTTCCACTGAAAAACAGTTGTGCATCTTAACTCAGTTAAATACGACTGAACGAGGATTTAACAAACTGCATTTGGTATCAGAACTCTGAATTTTCAACTGGAAAATGTTATCCCAAATCATTCATCATGGACTTACTTGCCTGCCTTCATGATTGAGTATACAGATGACTTTTTTTGCAGTGTAGGAGATGAGTATTCTCATAGCACAAAATATTTTTGATCTTGTCTTGGGCAATGAGAAATATTTAATTGATAATCTGGCACTTAGGAAGCTTCAGGGAAGATAAGTTGCTATAGCAATATGATTGAATTTTATATAAACAGCAAGCAATGGCTAAAATTTAAGGAGTGTGAATGCACTGTTTACAATTATATATACAGTTGATCATTTTAAGGAAGAAATACGATTAGAAAAATGGTTTCAGATGTCCATCACCATCCTGGACGTGCCCTCTTCTCATGACTATCCCTCTTTTGTACTATCTCTCTTTTTTTTGTATTGTAACTTAAAAATTTTTATGTACTGCTGCCACAAAACAACACATTTCTTATATCAGTGATAATATACCTGATTCTGATTCTGATTTTGGGGAGAAAGCAAAGTTGGATCTGGTCACTGGATGAATGTCTCCTGGGGCTTTTTGCAGGCTGTCACAGTCCCTTTAATTAACTGAGGAGACAGAACCAAAATTAAAGATTGTGAGATCATCAGCACATATCCTCATTTATTTGTGATGGAAGGAAGGTCACTGATGCAGCACTTGAAGATGTTTGGGACCCTGCCCTGAGGAAATCTGCATGTTGACCTGACCTCTGGCCCCCACGGACATCTTTGCTTGTGTGAGGAGTGTTGGAGATTTTTCCCCTTCAGCTTTACCAGGAAACATGGATGCTACTCTTGGTCAAATGCTGCCTTGGTGTCATGGGGTCTCAATCTCATTCCAGCTCTGGATCTCAGGCCTTCTGTTTCATGCTTGACCCAGGACTGTGATGAAATCTGGAGCGAGTATTGATGATCAAACCCAATCTAGGCATTGGTGAGCAGGTTATTCCTGTGAGAATGTCACTTAGACCAGGTTCAACTTCCTTATAGCAAGGTTTGCTGCTGTTTCTCAGGTTAAAATTTGGTTGCGGAATGACCATAAGATATATATAGGACCCTATCTATCTGTCTATCTATCTATCTATCTATCTATCTATCATTCTATCTAACCATCTCTTTCTTTCTTTTTCTTTCTTTCTTTCTTTCTTTCTTTCTTTCTTTCTTTCTTTCTTTCTTTCTTTCTTTCTTTCTTTCTTTCTTTCTTTCTTTCTTTCTTTCTTTCTTTCTTTCTTTCTTTCTGTATGGAACAGGCCCTTCAGGCTCAATAAGCTGCCCCACCTATTTAAACACAGCCTTATAACAGGACAGTTTACAATGACCAATTAACCTACTAACTGATATGTCTTTGGAATGTAGTAGGTAAGTGGATCATCTGGAGGAAACCCACATAGATCACAGGGAGAATGTACAAACTACTGTGCTGGAATTGAACTCCGAACTCCAGGATGCCTTGAGCTGTAATAGCATCGCACTAACCACTACCCTATCATGAATTAGGCCACAATATCAGCCATTAGCATAAAGCTTTACAAGTCTTCGGGGTTCACTACCACTGTAAATACGGAGTTTGTTGGCTTTCCCTGTGATCGCGTGGTCTTCCTCTAGATGCTCTGGTTTCCGGCCACATTTGGTGCAGGGTTTGTATATTGTGGCCGTTCAATGTTGGTGCCGGACTTCATCATAACATGCCCACAACATACTGACCCTAGTGTATTGTGGGCATCCTTGGAGTATATTGGTTGTTGATGCAAACAGCACATTTCACTGTTTGTTTTGATGCTACAATGTGCGACCTTTAACCTTTAGGTCATTTGGCCCATCGAGACTGCTCCACCATTCACTGGTGGTGGATCTTTTTCACACAATTTTCCTGCTTTATTCCCACAACAATTAAGCTTGTTATCAACCAAAACTGATTGGAATCTGGTTTAGGGGGTGGTGAGACTTTGATCTACGAGGAGAGACATTAAGGACAGGCATCGTGGGGGCCTGAGTCATGAGGAGGGGTTGGCCAGACTAAGTCTTTATTCCTTGGAATGAACGAGAATGGGTGTGGGGAACGGGACTTTATAAAAGTGTTTCCAATCACAGGAGACGTAGATACAGTCGATGGTAACAGTCTATTCCTCAGGATATAGAGGAATTCAAACTAGGTTTAGGGTGAGAGGGGAAAGATTTAAAAGAGAACTGAGGCGCAACTTTTTTATGCAATTAGTGACAGCCTGTCAAATGCCGTTATCATATTTGCTTCAGCACTCCCCCGGTGTGCCTTGTGGTTTTAGTGTCTAGTCTCAAGTTAAGGAGTCAGCGCAGAACATAGAACATTACTGCACAGTACAGACCCTTTGGCCCACAATGTTGTACCAACGTATTAAACTACTCTGAGATCAATCTAACCCTTTCCTCCCACATAGCCCTCCATTTTTCTATCATCCACGTGCCAAGGATGACAGGACAGAGGTGAAAAGAAATCTGTTCTCCATGGTTCATCTGTAGAATTCTCTGTGCAGAGAGCCATCGAGGCTCTGTCTCTGAGTTTACTCCAACAAGAATCAATGGATTTTTGTGTGTGTGTGTATTACGTGCATTTGGGAGCAATGGTGGAACAGATCATTGAACTGAAAGAGCAGCTGTAATCAGTGGAACAGACACAAGGGGCCAAATGGCCTACTCTTACTTGCCGTGTTCTCATTTCTCATGTTCGATTTTGTGTTTCAGATACTTGGGAATAACGCGCCCTCTGACGTACCCGGTGAGACAGAATGGGAGGTCGATGGCCAAAATGGTGTTAACTGTTTGGCTCCTTTCGGCATCCATAACTCTGCCGCCATTGTTTGGTTGGGCCAAGAATGTCACGGTGGACAGGGTGTGTCTCATCAGCCAAGACTTTGGGTACACTGTCTACTCCACGGGCGTAGCCTTTTATATTCCCATGACTGTCATGCTGATTATGTATTACCGGATATACAAAGCTGCTAAGAAAAGTGCTGAGAAGCACAAGTTCATGAGCATTCCACGACAGTACGAGCAGGACGGGGTCTACACCATGGAGGAGGATGTGCGAAGTCACCATGCCACCAGGAGGTCCAAAGCCGCAGAGGAATGCGCCATCCTGTCCAAGCTCCTCAAGCACGACCGCAAGAACATCTCCATCTTCAAGAGGGAGCAGAAGGCAGCCCGGACCCTGGGGATCATAGTGGGAGCCTTCACCTTCTGCTGGCTGCCCTTCTTCCTGCTCTCCGCTGCTCGTCCCTTCATCTGCGGCATCGAGTGCAGCTGCATGCCCCTAAGACTGGAGCGGACGCTGCTGTGGCTGGGGTACACCAATTCCCTCATCAACCCACTCATCTATGCCTTTTTTAACCGGGACCTGAGGACTACTTTCTGGAACCTGCTGCGTTGCAAGTACAGGAACATTAACCGGAGGCTCTCGGCTGCCAGCATGCACGAGGCACTCAAGGCAACAGAGAGGCACGATTGCATATTGTAACTGAGCCCTTTGGCAACCAGTGTCCAACGGAAAGTGGGAACGACAGGCAGCATCACCAGAACTGCAGGAGATTTCACCAAACATTTGATCTTGAAATGAGTACAAATTATATCTCCAGTTAATTTGGTTAGTGATCCACTAATGAAAGTTGACTCGTTATATCTGCTTCAAATGCTGGCCACTTCAAATGATGCGGACGGACAACTGAGCTAGTGTCTATGCTGAAAATGTTTTGGCCTTGGGCCAGAATGCCATGGAAAATATGCTAAGTTCATTTCTGATGCAGATTCAGATTTATTTATTGAAACAAACAGTGAAGTGTGTCGTTTGTGTCAGCAGCCAACAGATGTGCTGGGGGCAGCCCGCAAATGTCACCACACATTCCAGGGTCAACATAGCATACCCACATTGCTCAGTAGAGCAACACAAGCAACAACAACACAACAAAAGAAAACAGCAAGAAAACAATAGCACAACAAAAAAATGTTTAAACATTAACCATTTCAGAGATGAATATAGCAGGAGGATGGATAATCTGTTCTTTAAGCAGTCGGACACAAGGCATGGGATAATCCAGGAAGACAATCCATGCTGGTTCTTGGATGAAGCATCCATGGGATTTGAGGAATAGGACACAAGGAATCTCAAAGGAGAGGCAACACTTTGAGGAGGGCTGACAAGGATTGAGAGGGAAAATATTAGAGTGGATTTGCAGTCAAGATGATCAACCAATCCTACTGGCTCATGAACACCCCGGCAAAATGGAGGGGTCTGGATCACTGACACTTAACTGGTTATAGATCAATGTTAAAGAAAGCAAGACTGAATTATGTTGATCAATTCATGGATCACTAATGGATATCAAAAACCCAAAATGAGGGATCAAATATTGAACCAAGTTGTTAGATTTACATTTGACTTTGTAATATCCTAAAATATGAAGCCAGGATGCCTTGCCATAAGGAAAATGTAAATTTATTTGCAAAAAGCAATCAATGTTACAGAAGAAAGGAGACTGACTTATAGGCATATTTGTTGCATTTGTAGGTGTAATGGTCATGGAAAATATGCCAAGTTAAAATTCTGCTTTTGTTTCGCCAGAGTTGATTCTGCCAGGATGGTGGAGATTTTGCACTTTTGTGAGCAGTTGGACACAGGGTGCAGGATAATCTGGGAGGACAGTCCGTGCCACTTCTCAGATCAAGCTCTGGCCATTAATGTTAACAAGCCACAAAGCAAGCAGCGACACTGGTCTGCATGAGCACAGATTCAGAAATTCACTTAACGGGATTTAGGAAGAGAAAGACTCATATTTATCTTGCACCTTTTGTGACCTCAGATTGTCTCAAAGCACTTAAGTGTAATTATTGTTAAAAAGTAGTAAATTGACAACCAGTCTGTGAACATGTGAGCAAAATCTAGATAACTTACTGGTGTTGTCTAATGGATAAACTTTGAACAGGACGTCCCTGTTTTTATATTTGTTTTTGACATAGAGCACAGTAACAGGCCCTTCTGGCCTAACGAGCCTGCACCGCCCAGTTATGCCTGTGCTTTCATTATGGAAGAGGGTATGGCATGGGAGAACAAAATTCACACTTGGTCTCTTGTGATTCTGCGCATATCCCTGTGTTGTTTTCAGAAATTTGGTCACATTCTGTCAGCCGTCGCTCAGAAATAGAAATCACACAAAAAATCACAGGCACTGAAAACCTGAAAGAAAACCTGAAGATGCTGGAAACACTCAGCAGCTGGGGAGAAGTACAGTAGGGTTGGAAACTGAGTGATTCCAGCATTTTCTGCTTTTATTTCAGAAATGAAACACTGCAAAATGCAAAGCTGCTTTAATGCAATACTGCATTATGGTTTTAGTGCCAACAGGGGTAAATTTTTATTCCAGCACTTTGCATATTGACATATCCATAAGGCAGCAGCTTTGACTGTGCAATATTCCCTGGGGACAGCACAAGAAGGATGTGTTGTTGTTTCTGGAGAGGAGATTTGAAGCCATGGGTGATTAATTCAAGCTATAACTCAAGTTCAAACTAATTTATTTATTACCAAAGTATATATATATATAAAACCATACACTACCCTGAGATTCGTTTTCTTGCAGGCATTTGCAGAAGAACAAAAAATACAACAGAATATTGAAGAACTGCACACATAGGCTGAAAATTTTGAAAATACGTTATCAAAATAATGCTAAGAACATGAGTTGTAGAGTCATTGAAAATGAGTCCATAGGTTGTGAAATTAGTTCAGTTGAGTGAAGTTATCCACACCAGTTCGGGAAACAGATGGTTGAAGGGTAATAACTGCTCCTGAACCTGGTGTTCCCAATGAGAGTGGCGAGAATCAAGCATGGCCTGGATGGTGGGATTCCTAGATGACGCATGCTGCTTTCTTGTGGTAGCGCTTCTTGTAGGTGTGCTCAATGGTGGGGAGGACTTCTCCTGAGAAGGACTGGGCGAAATCGACTACTTTTTGTAGGCTCTTCCTTTCAAGGGCATTGATTTCAATACAAGGCCATGGTGTAACCAGTCAGGATACTCTCCACTGTGCATCTATAGTTGTTTGTCACAGTTTTAGATGACGTGCCAAATCTTCACAAACTTTTAAGAAAGTAGATGCACTGCCATGTCTTCTTTGCAATGGCACTTTTAATCACATTTAATTCAGCCAACAACAGTGGTGCCATCAGTAAACTTAATATGGCATTGGAGCTGTACTTAGCCACACAGTCATAAGTGTAACTCTGATTGAGCAGGGAGCTAAGCACCTGTGCTGATGGAGATTGTGGAGGAGATGTTGGTGCCAGTCCAAACTGACTAGGATCTGCAATTCAGGAAATCTAGAATCCAGTTGCCCAAAGAGGCATTGAGGCCTGAAACTTAGAGTCAGGGTCATAGAGAAGTACAGAACAGAAACAGGCCCTTCCACCCATCTAGTCCATGCCGGAACTATTTTAAATGCCTACCACCATCAACCTGCATCAGGACTTTGGCCCTCTATACCCCTACCATCCACGTACCTATCCAAACTTATCTGAAGCATGTAAATCGAGTTCACATGCACCAGTTGTGCTGGCAGCTCATTCCACACTCTCACGACTTTCTGAGTGAAGATGTTTCCCCTCATGTTGCCTTTAAGCTTCTCACCTTTCACCCTTAAACCATGACCTCTGGTTGTAGTCCCACTCAACTTCAGCGGATAAAGCCTGCTTGCATTAACCCTATCTATACCCCTCAAAATTTTGTATACCAAATCTGTCAAACTTCTATGTTCCAAAGAATACAGTCAGTCTTTTCTTGTAATCCAGCTCCTCCAGACTCAGCCACATCCTTGTAAATTTTCTCTGCACTCTTTCAACCATGTTTACATCTTTCCTGGAGATAGGTGACCAAAACTGCATGCAGTACTCCAAATTAGGCCTTACCAAAATCTTGGACAACTTCAAAACATAACATCCCATCTTCTGTTCCCAATACATTGAAAGCTAATGGGCCAAAAGCTTTCTTTATGACCCTATCTACATGTAATGTCACTTTCAATGAAATATGTACCTGTATTCCCAGAACCCTTTGTTCTACCACACTCCTCAGTACCCTACTGTTCACTGTGTAAAACTTATCCTGGTTGGTCCTACCAAAGAGTAAACCCTCGCACAATTCCATCTGCCATTTTCAGCCCATTTTTCCAGTTGATGCAGATCCCTCTGGAAGCCATGAAAGCCTTCCTCACTGTCCACTACACCCCCAATCTTTGTGTCTTCAACAAATCTGCTGATCCAGTTAACCACGTTATCATCCAGATCATTGATATTGATGACAAACGACAAAGGATCCAACATCAATCCCTATGGCACACCACTAGTCACAGGCCTCCAGTCAGAGAGGCAGCTCTCTACTACCATTCTCTGGCTTCACCCACAAAGCAAGTGTCTAATCCAGCTTTTCTCAACCTTTTTGTCCTGGAGGAACCCTTGAAATAATTTTCAGGTCTCAGGGAACCCTTGCATAAAAATTATTATATCTACAGCTCACGGTACCTTAGCATGATCAGTAAGTTGTAGATATAATCCAAAAATAATTGTCAATGCAGAATGAATTTTTAGCCAATCTTTCCTGGAAAAAAACAGATAGTTAAGCTTAGCTTACTTTTATTGAAATTAATCTCTTTCTTTCCCTTTCATAAATTTTAGAAACTCATGAGGCAAACATAATAAATTTTTCAATTCTGGGTTGAATTTCAGATAAGCACACATGGATTTCACCTTCAACTGAAATAAGACAATTTCTATCCTTGCTCTTGATACTTGTAAAACCGTAAAAAAAACTTGTTCACACCTGTAAGAAGTTGAAAACTACAAGAAAATATTTATTGCTTTTCTATGAATGGCAGGATACTCTTCTTTCACAGAAATGCAGAACTTATCCGGGGGCAGGTCAGTAAATCTAATCCTGAGTGCATAATCAAAGTGCAGCTCACAAAGTTCTCCTCTTTTCTCAAAGTCAAGTTCTCAGGCTGAGCAGAAGATTCAGAGAAAGGGTCCCTCACCCAGTCATACACCTGTGTTGAAAAGGAGGAAAAATACAGTTCAATTTTGTTCTGCAGTTCTTCCAGGTGGTTTTCAATAAGATTTGAGACTTTCTGATATCCTTCCTCACTCTCAAGCCCGAGTAGGAGTGGAAACATTTCAAGATTTCCTTTTGCAACATGATTTTACCAAAGATCCAGTTTCCTTTTAAATCCAAGAATCTTACCAATTGAAGTCAGAACATTTTCTCCAAGGCCTTGCAAAGACTTGTTCAACTGGTAAATATGATGAAAAATTAGGCTAGTTTCTGCAGTCATTCTTCATCTTCAAAGCACTCTGCAAAATCTCGCCTATTATATTCTTGAAAGCACTCGTGCAACTCACCTATCGGCTGAAACACCCTGTTGAGAAATCTTCCTTTGCTAAGCCACCAGATTTCTGTATGTAACCAGAGACTGGTGAGCTCTTTGTCCACGTTTTCACACAGTTTTACATTCTCTAGAGAACTGGTCTTAAAGCTACTAAATAACTTGCTTCCTTGGTCCTTTTACTGTCTGTGACGTTATTATCAAAAGCTTTAATCGGTTTTTGAGATTCCAATAGTCACTTAAATTAATCAGCACTTTTACGTGTCATATGGCTGTGATTTGCACTTAAGTGTCTTTTCAATGTTGCTGGAGCCATTGCTACATTTGCAAGTTGTTTGCCACAGACTAGGTACAATTGAATAGGACAACTTGGATCATCAGTCCATGTAAAACCCGTTGATAAGTAGCTTTCATTGTAAAGACGGGCTTTTTTGTGTCCTTTGTTGCACTAGTGCAGTAAAATGACTCAGAAGATTGTAATTCTTCATTATTAATTGTCCGTAGGTCTGAGCCTAGAACCCTCCTCTTCCATCTCACACCTCCTCTTCAAAAATAACCACACTGAACTGTCTTTAGAATGAACATTTCCCTCTAATTTTCTACTACACCGGTAGTTTGTTCGTTCCCATAAGTCAGTCGGCAGCACATAAGGGGAAATTGGGGGAGGTAATTCGGAATGGAGAGGCAGACATCACAGCCCAAGTTGGGTAAGTCTATTCAATGCTCAGAAAACACACCATGTTCCTTATCATCCTACCGTCCTCCCCTCCGTGCAATACAGCGCTCACCAATTATCATCCTATCGTGTTCCCCTCCGTGCAATACAGCGCTCACCAATTATCAGTCTACTGTCCTCCCTTCTGTGCAATATAGTGTCACCAATCATCAGCCTACCATCTTCTGCTCTGTACAATACAACACTCACCAATTGTCAGGGCCTCCACTATCTTGCATCAAAAACTGAGAATGGACTCAACCAAGTAAACACGGTCCTACTGCACACTGTCATACTGGGCTGAGAGACCTTTAATGAGATGCTAACAAGGCTGCTCGGTCACTACCCACCACTATGAGTGCTAAAGATTATGTTTATTTTTTAATCACAATCTCTTGCAGAATCCCCAGTAACCTTTCATGGAGCCCCAGTGGAGAAATCCTGGTCTAATCCAATTTACTACCCCATCCTGAATGCCGAGCAACTGAACCTTCTTGACCATCCTCCCATGTGGGACCTTATCAAATGCCTTTCTAAACACCATCCACTGCCTTGTCTTCATCTACTTTCCTGGTAACTTCCCTGAAAAACTCTATAAAATTGATTGGACGTGACAAAACCATGCTGACTATCCTTGTCTATCTAAATACTTATACATTCGGTCCCTTAGAACACCTTGCAATAACTTTCCCACAACTGATGTCAAACTCACCAGCTTATAATTTACTGGTTTACATTTAGCGCCTATTTTTAAAATTAGTTTTGATTAGCTTATTGACTAGTTTTAAGTGGATGGAAGTGTTGAATACAGAACTGTAGTCAATGAAAATCTTCAGAATCCGAATCAGGTTTATTATCGTTGGCACGTGACGTGAAATTTATTAACTTAGCAGCAGCAGTTCAGTGCAATACATAATCTAGCAGAGAAAAAAATAAAGATAATAATAATAATAAAAAATAAAAATAATAAATAAATAAATTATGTATATTGGATAGATTTTTTTAATGTGCAAAAACAGAAATACTGTATATTTTTATTAAAAGTGAGGTAGTGTCCAAAGCTTCAATGTCCATTTAGGAATCGGGTGACAGAGGGGAAGAAGTTGTTCCTGAATCGCTGAGTGTGTGCCTTCAGGCTTCTGTATCTCCTACCTGATGGTAACAGTGAGAAAAGGGCATGCCCTGGGTGCTGGAGGTACTTAATAATGGACGCTTCCTTTCTGAGACACCGCTTGCTAAAAATGTCCTGGGTACTTTGTAGGCTAGTACCCAACATGGAGCTGACTAGATTTACAACCTTCTGCAGCTTCTTTCGGTCCTGTACAATAGCCCCTCCATACCAGACACTGATGCAGCCTGTCAGAATGCTCTCCACAGTACAACTATAGAAGTTTTTGAATGTATTTGTTGACATGCCAAATCTCTTCAAACTCCTAATGAAGTATAGCCACTGTCTTGCCTTCTTTATAACTACATTGATATGCTGGGACCAGGTTAGATCCTCAGAGATCTTGACACCCAGGAACTTGAAGCTGCTCACTCTCTCCACTTCTGATTTCTCTATGAGGATTGGTCCAGATGTCCCTGGGCTGAGTGAAGAGCCAATTAAATAGTTAGAGCTGATGATATTTTGGGTCAAAATACCTTCGTCTGGTCTGTAAAGACCATGATGCAATCAGTTAGGATACTCTTCACCATGCATCTAGGGAAGTTTGTCACAGTTTCAGATGATGTGCCAAATCTGTGCAAACTTCTGAGAAAGTAAAAGCACTGCCATGCCTTCCTTGAAATGGTACTTACATGCTGCACCCAGGACAAATGAGGGACACAGAGAGTAGTATCGAGACCTATGAACATAGAACAGTACAGGAACACACCCTTCAGCCCACCATGTTGTGCTGAACTAATATAACTAATAATGACAAGCCTAATTAAACTTTTCCCTTCTGCCTGCACTAGTCCGTATCCTTCCATTTTCTGCACACTTAGGCAGGATCTTGTCAAATGCCTGACTAAAATCATGTAGGCAACATCCACTGCCTTGCCTTCATCCACTTTCCTGGTAACTTCCTTGAAAAACTCTATAAGATTGTTTGGAGTTGGAAGTATAAGGCGCTTGGAAGTAGGTACAAGGGGGATGTCAGAGATATGTTTTCACGCAGAATGTGGGTGTGTGGAATGCACTGCCAGTGATGTGGTAGAGACAGATACAATAGGATCTTTTAAGAGACTCTCGATAGGTACATGGAGCTTAGAAAAATAGAGGGCTATGCAGTAGGGAAATCCTAGGCAGTTTCTAGAGTAGGTTACACAGTTGGCACAACAATGTGGGCCGAAAGGCCTGTAATGTGCTGTAGATTTCTATGTTCTTTGTTCTATTTGATCACATATAACCCTGAGATTGATTTTCTTGTGGACATACTCAATAAACCCATAATAGAATAATAATGATAATAGAATCAATGAAAGAATTTGGGCTTTCTACCATTTTGCAAAAGACGACAAGCTGTGCAAATATCCAGCCCGCAGAACATTGTCATGATTCACCAGCGCCAACTTCCATTAGCCATCTCAGACTGTGATGGTATTGTAGGAGCAGTACCAGTACTGCATCACTTCTGGGTGACTGTACTCCACACCCTGCAAAACCTGTGCTTGATGCCAATCTCGGCTGCTGCCTGTGTAGAATTTTCATGTTCTCCATGTGACTGTGAGGATTTCCACTGGGTGCTAAACCCTTTCTATTCATGAACTCATCTAGATGGCTATTAACACTGTGTGCTAAAAGATGTTCAGTGAACTTTGACAAATAAAATGCAAAGATGATGCTGAGGTAAACTGAGAGATCATCTTCATTGTACAAGAGGTCCATTCAGGAATCTTATAACTGTGGGATAGAATCTGTTCTGGAACCTGATGGTATATGTGTTTTCAAGTTTTCATACTTTCTGCTCAATGGAAAGGGTGACAAGAGAGAATATCCAGGGTGGAAGAGGTCTTGGATTATGCTGGCTTCTTTCCCAAGGCAGCAGGAGGAGTCCACGGAGAGAAGGCTGCTTTATCATGATAGGCTAAGCTGTGTTCACAAGTCTCAGCAGTTTCTTGTGGTCACAGACAGAGCAGCTGCTAAACCAGGCCATGATACATTTAGAGAGGACATTTTCTGTGGTGCATCTGTAAAGATAGGTGAGGATAAATGGGGACATGGTAGATCGTTACAGTAAAACTCCAGTAATCTGAGAGCAGGAGGTGTCTGGAAAACATTGGTGAAAGCAGATACCCTGGTGAAGTTTCAGAGGCTTTTAGACACATGAATAGACAGGAAATTGAGGAATATGGACCTTCTACAGACAGGAAGAGATTTAGTTCAATCTGGCATTGCTTTCGGTGTAGACATAGGGGGCCGAACAGCCTGTCCCTGGGCTTTCCACTCATTGCACTTTATTAGGTACACCTGTACACCTGCTTGTTAATGCAAATATCTAATCAGCCAATCATGTAACTGCAACATAATGCATAAAAGCATGCAGGCACAGTCAAGAGGTTCAGTTGTTGTTCAGACCAAACAT
The DNA here is from genome assembly GCF_048418815.1 of Hemitrygon akajei. Taxonomy (NCBI): domain Eukaryota; kingdom Metazoa; phylum Chordata; class Chondrichthyes; order Myliobatiformes; family Dasyatidae; genus Hemitrygon; species Hemitrygon akajei. The sequence goes on along the minus strand of NC_133127.1, from coordinate 18,248,692 downwards.
CAGAATGGGGGAAGAAATAACTAAGTGACTTTGACTGTGAAATGATTGTTGGTGCCAGAGAGAGTCCTACTGGGTGTGTGTTTTGTTGTGCTGCATCGGATCCGGAGTAACAACTATTTTGTTCTCCTTTACACTTGTGTACTAGAAATGACATTAAACAATCTTGAATCTTGGATCCTGAGTATCTCAGAGACTGCTGATCCCCTGGGATTTTCACACACGATCATCCATAAAGTTTACAGAGAATGGTGCAAAAACCAAAAGAAACTCCCAGTTCTGTGAGCAAAAAATGCCTTGTTTATGTGAGAGGTCAGAGGAGAATGGCCAGACTGATTCAATCTGACAGTAACTCAAATAACCAGAGTGTTATTCAGAAGAGCATCTCTGAACGCAGAACACGTTGACCTTGAGGTGGATGGGCTACATCGGCAGAAGACCATGAATGTACACTCAGTATCCACTTGATTAGGTACTGAACATTCAGGTTCAATATCACTGGTGTTGGTTGTGAAATTTGTTGTTTTCGGCAGCAGAACAGTGCAATACATACTGTAATAATTTAAAAACTACAAATTACATTAAGAATATATAGATAATTAAATAAGTAGTGCAAAAACAGAGTTAAAAAAGAGGGAAAAAAAAGTGAGGTAGTGTACGTGGATTCATTGATAGCAGGGAGGAAGAAGCCATCCCTAAAATATTGAAAGTGTATATTCAGACTCTGTACCTCCTGCTTGATGGTAGCAATGAGAAGAGAGCATCTTCTGGGTGATAGGGGTCCTTAATGATGGATGCACCCTAATAAAGTGACCACTGAATGTACTGTTCTGTGCAATACAGAAATCTTGATAGCTTAGAATCTGGTTAACCCTGTATTGATTTGTGTGTTCTTTTCCAACATCCTCTTAATGAATTAGAGTAGGCTTGTTTCCCGTGCTCCCTCTAAACCTGAAACTTGAACAAGGTTCTAGAACCAAAACGTTAGCTGTCTTGCTTTCCGCAGATGCTGCCTGACCCACTGAGCTTCCCTGCGTTTTTTTTTTGTTTTCATTCCATTTAAACTGACCGGGTTCTCCGGAAAATTTGTTATTCAACTGTGTAACATCTAATAAAAAGTGAATTCAAAGTGTATTAAAGTATTAATAAAGAATAAGATCTGATAATCTGGAAAATCTGTTTTCTGGCACCAGCAAAGTCATGAGCATACTAGTTTCATGGAGGTTTGTTGTAATTGGCCACTCTAAGTGCTCCCCATTGTCACTGGTTGGGGAGGAGGTTGAACAGGGGTGTGCATTGGTAGGGTATGTGAGGGAACGAGTTTCTTTGAGGACACTCCTCATTCTCCTACATTGCAGGGAATAAACTTTCAAAACTGGCCAACCTCCCAAATGGCTCAAATGGTTCAATTTCATATCAGAGAATGTATACAGTATACAACATGAAATTCTTACTCATCAATGACATCCACAAAACAAGAAACCCCAAAGATTGAATGATAGTAACATCAGAACCCCAAAAGCACCCCCTTCCACAGACAAGCACCAGCAGAAGCTCCGATCTCCCCCAACCTCCCACCATGCAAGCGATAACAATAGCCCCCAAAGAGACCTTGATCCGGAGATCATCCAGATCTACAGTCCATAACCCAGCACTTTGGTATCTCAGACGGGCTCTCTCTCACCGTCGAGGGACAGAGAAGTTGCTCCTGCAACTACAAGAGTGGAGACCAGTGGCTCGCTGTTCCGATATAACAATCTTCTGCATTGCTTCTCCAAATCCCCTGACTCGAGGACCAGCAGGATCTCACTCACCATCAAAAAGAGAGAGAAAGAGGATCTCTCGACTACAGGGCCTTTTCATAACAGAAGCATAAACCACCTGCTGTCCCAGCGTTTCATTCTCCCATGATGCTTTAGTCAGAGAACTCGGCGAGGAACCAGTTTGCCTACGGGACCGCTCCTTGAAGGCGCACATCTTTCAGGCCGCTGCTGGAGAGAGCAAAACACCAGGCCAATCCAAACACCCACCCTTTGTGGAGAACCATAGTTTGAGCTGTAACTGTAGATCACGGACTCTGACAGAACCCCAGCCACCTTGAAAAGAAAAGAAAGACATACGAGAAAAAGAATAAGTTGTTTTGTGAATGAACTCGAAGAAATTGCCTAGGGCTTCAAAAACTGCTGGAGCCATCTTTCCACGCTCCTCTCTCCGTATAATTCAGATCCCTTAATCCAGGCAGCTTCCTCATAAATCTCTTTTGCACTGTCTACAGCTTGACAATGTATTTCCTATAACAGGGTAACCAAAGCTCTACTAAACCCTTTGGGAATTGTCTCCCACTAACCACAAAGTAAAATGCAGCAAACACAAATTTCAATTTCCTACCTATTGTACAAGGGTATACCTGCTATCGTAGGGACAGAAATGTGGGCAGAGTGGGTGGGGTGGCCCTGTTGGTGAGGAATGAAATTCAGTCCTTTGCAAGGGAGGACATAGGATCAGGAGAAGTAGAGTCTGTGTGGATAGAACTGAGGAACAGTAAGGGCAAAAAGACCCTAATGGGTGTTGTTTACAGGCCCCCAAACAGTAGCATGGATATTGGGTGCAAGTTGAATAGGGAAATAACATTGGCATGTGGCAAAGGTAATGTCGCAGTAGTTATGGGGGATTTCAACATGCAGGTGAACTGGGAGAATCAGGTTGGTGCTGGACCCCAGGATAGGGAGTTTGTAGAGTGCCTACAGGATGCATTCTTGGAACAGCTTGTATGAGAGCTGACTAGGGACAAGGCTATTCTGGATTTAGTGTTGTGTAATGAACAGGATTTGATAAGCGATCTTGAAGTAAAGGAGCCATTAGGAGGTAGTGACCATAATATGATAAGTTTTTATCTGCAATTTGAGAAAGATAAGGGCAGATTGGAGGTGTCAGTGTTGCATTTGAAGAAAGGAGACTATGGAGCCATGAGGGAGGAGCTGGCCAAAGTTAAATGGATGGATATCCTAGCAGAAAAGACAATGGAACAGCAATGGCGGGTATTCTTGGGAATAATGCACAAGGTGCAAAATCAGTTCATCCCCCGGAGAAGGAAGGATTCAAAGGGGGGAAAGGGGCCACAGTGGTTGACAAAGGAAGTCCGAGATTGCATAGCATTAAAAAAAAAAGTATGACAGAGCTATGGTGAGTGGGAAGACAGATGATTGGGAAATTTTTAAGGAACAACAGAACTTAACTAAAAAGGCAATACGGGGAGAAAAAATGAGGTACGAACGCAAGCTAGCCAGGAATATAAAGGAGGATAGCAAAAGCTTTTTTACGTATGTGAAGAGAAAGAAGAAAGTTAAGAACAATGTTGGGCCCTTGAAGAATGAATTGGGTGAAATTGTTATGGGAAACAGAGAAATGGCAGAAGAATTTAATAAGTACTTTAGATCTGTCTTCACTAGGGAAGACACAAGCAATCTCCCAGATGTATGGATGGGCCAAGGACATAGGGTAACAGAGGAAATGAAACAGATTGACATTAGGAAGGAAACGGTGATGAGTAGACTGATGGGACTGAAGGCTAACAAATCCCCAGGTCCAGATGGTCTGCATCCTAGGGTACTAAAGGAGGTGGCCCTGGAAATTGCGGATGCATTGGTAATCATTTTCCAATGTTCCTTAGATTCAGGATCAGTTCCTGAGGATTGGCGAATGGCTAATGTTATCCCACTTTTTAAGAAAGGAGGGAGGGAGAAAACAGAAAACTATCGTCCTGTCAGCCTAACATCAATAGTGGGGAAGATGCTAGAGTCCATTATTAAAGATGAAATAATGGCATATCTAGATAGCAGTGATAGGATTGGGCTGAGCCAGCATGGATTTACCAAGGGCAAATCATGCTTGACTAATCTATTGGAGTTTTTCGAGGATGTAACCAGGAAGTTAGACAAGGGAGATCCAGTGGATGTAGTGTACCTCAATTTTCAGAAGGCATTTGATAAGGTCCCACATAGGAGATCGGTGGGTAAAATCAGAGCTCATGGCATTGGGGGGAAGATATTGACATGGATAGAAAACTGGTTGGCAGATAGAAAGCAAAGGGTAGCGGTGAATGGGTGTTTCTCGGAATGGCAGGTGGTGACTAGTGGGGTGCCACAGGGCTCGGTATTGGGACCACAGCTGTTTACGATTTACGTCAACGATTTAGATGAAGGCATTGAAAATAACATCAGCAAGTTTGCTGATGATACTAAGCTGGGTGGCAGTGTGACATGTGATGAGGATGTTAGGAGAATTCAGGGTGACTTGGATAGGCTGGGTGAGTGGGCAGATACTTGGCAGATGACGTTTAATGTGAATAAGTGTGAGGTTATCCACTTTGGGAGTAAGGACAGGAAGGCAGATTATTATCTGAGCGGTGTAGAGTTAGGTAAGGGAGAAATACAAAGAGATCTAGGAGTCCTTGTTCATCAGTCACTGAAGGTGAATGAGCAAGTACAGCAGGCAGTGAAGAAGGCTAATGGAATGTTGGCTTTTATTACAAAGGGAATTGAGTACAAGAGCAAGGAATTCCTCTTGCATTTGTACAGGGCCCTGGTGAGACCACACCTGGAGTATTGTGTACAGTTTTGGTCTCCAGGGTTAAGGAAGGACATCCTGGCTGTAGAGGAAGTGCAGCGTAGATTCACAAGGTTAATTCCTGGGATGTCCGGACTGTCTTACGCAGAGAGGTTAGAGAGACTGGGCTTGTACATGCTGGAATTAAGGAGATTGAGAGGGGATCTGATTGCAACATATAAGATTATTAAGGGATTGGACAAGATAGAGGCAGGAAATATGTTCCAGATGCTGGGAGAGTCCAGTACCAGAGGGCATGGTTTAAGAATAAGGGGTAGGTCATTTAGGACAGAGTTAAGGAAAAACTTCTTCTCCCAGAGAGTTGTGGGGGTGTGGAATGCACTGCCTCAGAAGGCAGTGGAGGCCAATTCTCTGGATGCTTTCAAGAAGGAGCTAGATAAGTATCTTATGGATAGGGGAATCAAGGGATATGGGGACAAGGCAGGAACAGGGTATTGATAGTAGATGATCAGACATGATCTCAGAATGGCGGTGCAGGCTCGAAGGGCTGAATGGTCTACTTCTGCACCTATTGTCTATTGTCTTTTGCTATTTACCAACAAATTTTCTTTCAAATCTTGAGTCTTATTTGAGAATGGAAAGATTTAAATCAAACAAGCTGGCAGAGGAAGTGGTATAAGCAGGTACAATCTCCATGTTTAGAAATCCTATTGAAAGTTCTCAGCCTCAAACATCAACTCCATAGACTTGCTGAGTTCATCCAGTACTTTCTGTATGCTGCTCAAGATTACCAGCATCTGCAGAATCTCAGAGTTTAACTTTCAAATTAAATTTATAATCAAACTACATATATGTCACCATATGTAACCTAATGATTCATTTTCTTGTGGGCATATTCAATAACTCCAATAACCATAATAGAGTCAATGAAAGATGTACCAACAGGGTGGATAACCAGTGTGTAAAATAAAACAAGATGTGCAAAGAAAGGAAAAAACAACAACAACAATAATAATAATAATAATAATAATAATAATAATAATAATAATAATAATAATAATAATAATAATAATAATAATAATAATAATAATAATAATAATAATAATAATAATAAATACGCAATGAATACCAAGAGCATGAAATGTAGAGACTGTGAAAGGGAGTCCATTGGTTGTGAGAACAGTTCAGTGATGGGGCAGGTGAGTTTGAATGAAGTTATCCCCTCTGGTTCAAGAGCCTGATCATTGAGGGGTAATGGTTGGTCTGGAACCTGGTGATGTGAATCCTGCGGCTTCAGGAACCTTCTTCCTGATGGCTGCAGTGAGAAGACAGCATGACCTGGGTGGTGAAGGTGTCCCTGATGATAGATGCTGCTTGCCTGCAACAACACTTTGTGTAGATGCGCTCAGCAGAGGGGAGGACTTTACTGGGCTGTGTCCACTACTTTCCGTAGGATTTTCCATTCATGTATTTCTTGTGTTTAGAAGTGATTTGATAGCATTAGGAAAGGTGCAGAGGAAATCCAGCAACATGTTGTCTGGGACGGAGTGTTTCAGCTATGAGGAGAAACTGGAGAGAACTGTCTGTCTAACTGAAAAGCATTTAGATAGGTTTTTATGGATGGGAAAGGTTTAGAAGGATGGGGGCTAAATGGGGGTAAATCAGATAGGCAGCTTTTTGAACATGGATGCATTGAGGTGGGGGGCCTGCTGTGTAATTCTGTGACTCTATAACAAATAGACAAGTATCACTTGCCCTGCCTGTACACTGTTCATAACTGACTATTGAAATTGGGCTTTCATAGAGGAAATGGTTGGGGAAAAAACAAAGAGATTTTAGAGGTACTGGTGTAGAAATAAATACCCATTGCTGGAACTGATATGACAGAGGTGGATAAACTAGGAGAACGAAAGAGAGGACTTAAATGGGTGAGGAGAAGTAATCAACCTAGCTGCAGAGACTTCGGGAAGATTGGAGAAGGATTTAAAGTTTTATTAAGCTCATTTCAGAAATACAAATTGGATTTTTCTTCATTGCAGCTTAGGCTGGAGTTCACCTCTGTCGTACCAGGATTTGTACAATTATCCTGCTTTCCGGTGAAGTAATTACCACAGTGAGGCAGAAGCATCAATGCCCTAAACCTCCCTCTACCTCTCACCATCTCCCAGGTGTTTTGTGAATGGGGTCGAAGGGTTTGCGAAGGGGAGGGGTGCGTGGCACGTTCGTCAGTACCTCTGCCTGCTGCTGAGAAATTAATTTTCATCGTGTCTCTATTCATGTCATGCTGGGGGTTTATTAAACATGAAAAGGATTCAACACAATACTGTGCTGGGTGGTATTACAAATTAGCATATGTATTAACATAATTACACAGATTAGGTTTATTATGGAAATAAATGTCAATAACATAAAAGCATAACTGTCAGCTAAAACAAGCAACTTAACACAATACTTAAAAAAACACTGAGCTCTATTTAAATCAGGATGCAATACTCTGCAATTTGTTTTCTATTTCATATAATCATAGAAGTATAGGCTCAGAATTACATCATCAGAACTCTTCCCTGAAGGTTAGTTAGTTACTGCCTATTGGCATCAAGGGCAGCAATGAAGGTCTTCCATCTCTGTCTTTCCTTGGCCAGCTTTTCTATTGTTCCCCAGTTGTGGTTCAGGGGTCCTCATTTCTGCCTCTGCAGTAGAGCGCCAAGTTGTCCTTGGTCTCCCATGTTTCCTCTGCCCTTCAGGGGTCCAATGAAGTGTGGTCTTGATGATGGAGTGGACTTCCCCATCTCCAATGTTTCCTCATGATGACTGTGGCCATGTCCTCTTGGTGACACTGAAGGAGCAGGGTGTGGTTGGAGGTGTTTCTTGGCCAGAAAATATGGAGGATCTTCCGGAGGTTCGTGGTGTGGAATGACAACAGCTTGGCAAGTTCATTCTCTGTCACATGGTGTCACATGCCACCACTCCGACAAGTACAAGAGTATGGATAGGGCACAGCACTGGTATGGCTTCACCTTGGTGTGTACGCTGTACATGGTTGATCCCCATATGTTGCTCATTGATCTGAAAATGTTTTCCTCCCTGAAGGGGAGTACTGATTAATCTTACCTTCTGACCAATTTTCCTTTTTTAATAAGGATCCCATTTCCCTTTGAAAGCTACTGTAGAATCTACGTCTAGAACAGAAAAGAATAGAACTTTATTGTCATTGTTGAAGACAATGTGATTGTGGTGCTACTCCAGTCTGTGCAAAACAGATATTTAGAAGTACGCATGCAGAATGGCTTAATTTTTATTTTAAATCCCATTTTACATGCAACAAGGGATTTCGATAGTCCTTAACACCAACCTTGATCACTGGACATTGCAGAGAGTGGTACGGACAGCCCAATGCAACTGTGGATATAAACTTCTCTCCATTGAGGACATTTACAGCAGCAGGTGCAGAAAGAAGACCTGGAAGATCATCGGGGACACCAGTCATCCCAACCATAAACTGAGTCAGCTGCTTCTGTCTGTTACACCCTCACACTGTGGGACAGATGTAAGATTTAAATAAATAAATGAACAAACACTCAAAGGCCATTAGCAAGCTGGGTGCAGTGTTATTCAGCTGCACATCATTCCTTGGGAAGAAGCTGTTTTTCAGTCTTATTGCCTTGGTAAGGTGTCTCTGTATCTCCTATCAGATAACAGGAAATTGAACAGACAGCGTCCAGGATGGGATGGGTGTTTTATGATGTGACGAGCACACTGTGGGCAATGAGAGCTGTAGATTGTCTCAAAGTTCCTTTAAGACAGTGGATTTAAGATTTTATTTTATTTAGAGATACAGCGGGAATCAAGCCTTCCACCCACAACCTACCTACTTAACACTACCCTAATCACAGGACAATTTCCAATGACCATTTAACCTACTAAGTGTTATGTCTTTGGACTTTGAGAAGAAACACGAGCATCCGGCGGAAACCCACATGGTCACGAGGAGAACATACAAACTCCTTACAGACAGCACTGGAACTGAACTCTGAACTCCGACACCCTGCACTGTAACAGCATTGGCTATCCGCTTCAGTACCATGGCAAGTTTCTCCTGATAGTTTACAAGGGTCTTATTTCAGATTCAGATTCAATTATTTGTCACATGTAAATTGAAATGAACAGCGAAATGTGCCAATTGCGCTAACAACCAACACACCTGAGGGTGTGCTGGGGGCAGCCCGCAAGTGTCGTCACCCATCCTAGTGCCAACGGAGCAATCCCACAATGCTCAGCGGAACAGCACCCAGCACAATAAACACAATAAGCATTTCTGTGGCTTTATTTATTTATTCCCGTGATTCCAAGACAAGAATTTGGGTTTTCTCGTTTCTCTGGAGCACTGAAGGGTGAAGGTGACATTATAACAGATATATAAAATCATGAGGGTCATATAGACCTAGCGGCCACTTTATTAGCTACATGAGGGAACTCTGTCTGGCTGCTGCTGTTATAGCCAAACCACTTCAAGGTTTGACGTGTTGTGTGGTTGGAGATGTTGTAACAATTGGTTATTTAAGTTTGTGTTGCATTCCTATCAGCTTGAATCAATCTGACCATTCTCCTCTAACATCTCTCATTAAAAAGTTGTTTTTACCCACAAAACAGCCACTCACTGGAAGTTTGTTTGTTGCACCATTCTCTGTAAGCTCTAGGGACTGTGATGTACGTATGAGAATCCCAGGAGATCAGCAGTTTCAGAGATACTCAAACCACTGGTTCTGGCACCAACAATCACTCCACGGTCAAGGTCACTGATCACATTTTTTTCCCCAATCTGATGTTTGGTCTGAACAGCAACTGAACATATTGAGCATGTCTGCGTGCCTTTATGCACTGAGTTGCTGCCATGTGATTACCTGATTAGATAATTGCATTAATGAGCAGGTGTACAGATGTACCAAACAAATTGGCCACTGAGTGGTGTCGAGTGAATGGTCACAGTTTTTTTTTCCCCCAGTGTAAGGAAGTTTAATGTGAGAGGGGAAAGATCCAACAGGGCCTTTCACAAAGAGGGGATGGTGGGTGTGTGGAATGAGTTGCCAGAGGAAGTGGTAGAGGCGGGTACAATTAGAATGTTTAAAAGGCATTTTGACAGGTACAAGGATAGAAAAGGTTTAGAGGTATATTGGCCAAATGTAGGCAAGTGCGGTTACTTGGCTAGACATCATAGATGAGTTGAGCCAAGCAGCTTCTTTCTGTTTGGTAATAGACACAGTGTTGTAAACTCTTTAGCTCTATACAGTGCCTATAAAAAGTATTCACCCTTCTTTGGAAGTTCTCATGTTTTTTTATGAGTTTTTACAAAGCAGCAAAACAAAAGAAATTTAAGAGGTTTATACAGTGCAAAATAAACATATTAAAGTACAATTCATGACAATTAAGCAAAGCACCCAGAGTAGAACCATGTAAAGTTAATTACCACCCCACCACCCAACTCCAAGCCAACCTTATGATATATAAAAAAGTTTTATCAGAACTATATCACCACAGAGCTATATTTATGAAAAGAAGGTATATTGCCTACTGTCTGAACTATAATATGTTTACACATTAAAAAAAACATAAATCTTAACTGTAAGAAGCTGGAAGTAAGGGATTTAAATGCAAAAGAATAAAAAGGGAGGGATGCACCCTTAATCTAAATGGGAATTATGAAAATATTCAAATAAAGGTCCCCACACCTTTTGGAACTTTATATCTGATTAAGAATCTTTTCAAGGTCTAAACAGGACAGAATATCTCTAAGCCATTGAACTTGGGTGGGAGGGGCAGCATCTCTCCACCTAAGAAGGACTGCACATCTGGCCAAAAGAGAGGCAATTCTCATGTTTTATTGTTTTACAACTTTGAATTATAATGGATTTAACTTGGCTTTTTTGACACTAATCAACAGAAAAAGACTCTTCTGTGTCAAAGTGAAAACAGATCTCTTACAAAGTGATCCAAATTAATTACAAATATAAAACACAATTGATTGCACAAGTATCCCACCCCCTTAATATGACTCAGCAAATCATCGTTGGTGCAGCCAATTGGTTTTCAAAGTCACATAATTAGTTAAACAGAGATCACCTGTGTGCAGTCATGGTGTTTCATTGATTACAGTAAAAATACACCTGTATCTGGAAAGTCCAACTGCTGGTGAGTCAGTATCCTGGCAAAAACTACACCTTGAAGATAAAAGAGCACATCAAGCTATTCTGTGACAAGGTTATTGAAAAGTACACATGAGATTGGATATAAAAAAAATTCCTAAGTCACTTAGAGTACAGTTAAATCAATCATCAAGAAGTGGAAAGAATATGGCACAACTGTAGATCTGCTTAGAGCAGCACGTCCTCAACAATTGAATGAGTGTGCAAGAAGAGAACAAGTGAGGAAGGTCACTAAGAGACCTATGACAACTCTGAAGGAGTTACAACCTTCAGTGGCAATGGGAGAGACAATGTATTCAACAACTGTTGCCCGGGTGCTTCACCAGTTGCAGCTTTATGGGAGAATGGCAAAGAGAAAGCCACTGTTGAAAAAAAACTCATGTGAAATCTTGGCTAGAGTTTGCCAGAAAGCATGTGGGAGACTCTGAAATCAGCTGGAGGAAAGTTCTATGCTCTGATGAAACCAACATTGAGCTTTTTGGCTATCAGACTAAACACTATGTTTGGCGTAAGCTGAACACTGCACATGATCAAAACACATCATCCCGACTGTGGAGCATGGTGGTGGCTGTGTCGTGCTGTGGGGATGTTTCACTGAAGCAGGCCCTGGAAGGCTTGTGAAGGTAGAGGGTAAAATGAATGCAGCAAAACGCAGGGAAATCCTGGAGGAAAACCTGATGCAGTCCAAGAGAACTGTGACTTGGGAGAAGATTTTCTTTTTATCAAGACAATAACTTCAAGCATCAAGCCAAAGCTACAGAGGAATGGCTTAAAAACAACTTAGTTAATGTCCTGCAGTGGCCAAGTCAGAGTTCAGACCTCAATCCAACTAAGAATTTGTTGCTGGACTTGTGAAGGGCTTGTCACTCACAATCCCCATGCAGTCTAACAGAGCTTGAGCAGTTTTGTAAAGAAGACTGGGGAAAAATTGCAGTGTCCAGATGTGCAAAGCTGATAGAGACCTATCTACACAGACTCAAGACTGCAATTGCTACCAAAGGTGCATCTACTAAATACTGACTTGAAGGGGGTGAGTAATTATCCAATCAGTTATTTTGTGTTTAATAACTTGAATAAGCTTAGACCAATTTGTAGAAATTTGTTTTCACTTTGACACAAAAGAGTGTTTTCTGTTGATCAGTGTCAAAAAAGACAAGTTAAATCCACTGTGATTCAATGTTGTAAAACCATAAAACATGAAAACTTCTGGGGGTGGGGGGTTGAATACTTTTTATAGGCACTGTAACATAATTTTCCCCATCCATTCTAACAAAACTTGTTCATCACACAGAACCTTCCTCTAACCATGCCTTTGCAAAGAGAGCTATTTCATTTTTGCCAGTCTCATCCCAGAAAAAGCTTCTCAAAAATCTCCTCCAAGTGCTTGCTGAACTAAATCCTTGGTAACACTCTCAAAATGCTGGAGGAGCTCAGCAGGCAATATCAATGGAAGTGAATACATAATCGATGCTTTGGGCCAAGATCCTTCATCAGGATTGGAAAGGAAGGGGAAGGAGGACAATCTAGTACAGTAGATGATAGATGAAGCCAGGTGGGGGAGGTATAATGAAGTAGAAGCTGGAAGTTGGCTCTGACCTCATCATTTTCACCACGGATGTCCAGTCCCTTTACACTTGTATTCCCCATTAAGAAGGTCTTGAAGCTCTCCACTACTTTCTCAATAAAAGAATCAACCTGTTTACCTCCACCATCATCCTCCTCCATATGACGGTATTGGTCCTCATCCTCAAGAATTTCTCTTTTGGCTGCTCACTTTCTCCAAACTCAAGGTGCAGTCATGGGCACCCGTATGGTGCCCCAACTATGCCTGCCTATTCATTGACTTCATGGAACAGTCCATGTTCCAAGTTTTCCCTATCAATGCTCCCCAATTCTGTCTGCATTACATTGATGCTTCATGCACCCATGCTGAGCTCGTCAATTTAATCAACTTTGCTTCCAACTTCCAGCCTGCCCTTGTTCCATTTTGGACACTTCTTTCCCCTTTCTCAATACCTCTGACTCCATCTCTTGAGACACAATGTCCACCAATATCTTTTATAAACCTCTTGATTCCTAGTGTTATCTTGACTATACCTCTTTCAACCCTATCTCCAATAAAAATACTGATCCCTTTTCTCAACTCCCTCGTCTCCACCACATCTGTTCCCGAGATAAATCTGCCTTTGTCAGATCATCAGAAATGTACTCCTCCTTCAAAGGATGGGGGTTTCCTTCCTTCACCACTGATGTTGCCCTCACCTGCATCATCTTCATTTCCTAAGCAAGCACTCTCACCCCATCACCTTAACAGGGATTGAGTTTCTCTTGTCCTCATCTACCACCCCATGAGCCTCCGCATCCAATGCATCATTCTCTGCAATTTCCAACATTAACAGAACACTACCACCAAATATCTCTGCCTCCCTCCCACTTTCTGCTTTCTACAGGGATGCCTCCCTTCATGATTCCCTTGTCCGTTCATCCCTCCCCACTAATCTCTCCACTGGCATGTATCCTGCAGCAACAGAAGTGCTACCTATTCACCTCCTTTCTCGTCTCCATTCGGTGCCCCGAACAGTCCTTCCACTCTGACCTCTTACCTCTTGTCCTCACTTGCCTATTACCTGCCCCTGATGCCCCTCCTTCCCTTTCTCCCACGGCTGACTATCCTTGCCTTTCAAATTCCTTCTTCTCCAGCCCTTTGCATTTTCCACTTATCACCTCAGCTTCGTACTTCATTTCCTTACCCCTCCCCCACCTACCTGGCTTCACCTATCACCTTCTGGCCTGTCTGCCTTCACCTGCCCCAACCTTTCTTTTTCTGGTACCTTCCTCCTCCCTTTCCAGTCATGATGAAGAGTCTTGGCCCAAAACATCGATTCTGTATTCACTTCCACAGATGCTGCCTGATCTGCTGAGTTCCTCCAGCAGTTTGTGTGCATTGTTCTGAATTTCCAGCATCTGCAGAATCTCTTGTGAATTGAATTGAATTGACTTTATTTATTACATCCTTCATATACATGAGTAAAAATCTTTGTTACATCTCCACCTGAATGTGCAAATTATAGTAATTTGCAATGAATAGTATGTTCAGGAAGATGTACAACAGAACAGTCAATATAGCTTAGAAATACATGAGTATCACTGTGAATTAATCAGTCAAATGGCCTGGTGGAAGAAACTGTCCCGGAGCCTGTTGGTCCTGGCTTATATGCTGCGGTACTGTTTCCCGGATGGTAGCAGCTGGAACAGTTTGTGGTTGGGATGACTCAGATCCCCAATGATCCGTCGGGCCCTTTTTACACACCTGTCTCTGTAAATGTCCTGAATAGTGGGAAGTTCACATCTACAGATGTGCTGGGCTGTCCGCACCACTCTCTGCAGAGTCCTGCGATTGAGGGAAGTACAGTTCCCATACCAGGCAGCGATGTAGCCAGACAGGATGCTCTCAATTTTGCCCCTGTAGAAAGTCCTTGGGATCTGGAGACTCGTGCTAAACTTCAACTGTTTGAGGTAAAAGAGGCACTGTTGTGCTTTTTTTCACCACATAGCCAGTACGTACAGACCTTGTGAGATCCTCGATGATGTGTCTGCTGAGTATCTTAAAGCTGTTCACCCTCTCAACCCCGGATTCATTAATGTCAGTAGAGGTGAGTCTGTCTCCATTCCTTCTGTAGTCCACAACCAGCTCCTTTGTTTTTGTGACATTGAGGGAGAGGTTGTTTTCTTAACACCACTGTGCCAGGGTGATGACTTCCTCTCTGTAAGCTGCCTCATTATTATTTGAGATGAGGCCAATCAATGTAGTATAATCAGATTGGAGCTGCGGATGGTGACACAGTCATGGGTATACAGAGAGTATAGGGAGGGACTTAGGGGACAGCCCTGCGGGGCACCTGTGTAGAGGGGCAGAGGTGAGGGAGCACACTCTTAACACCTGCTGGCGATCCGACAGGAAGTCCAGGATCCAGCTGCACAAGGCAGGGTGAAGGTCGAGGTCTCTGAGCTTCTTGTTGAGCCTGGAGTGAATAATGGTGTTGAATGCCGAACTGTAGTCCAAGAACAACATTCTCACATAAGCATCCCTCTTCTCCAGATGTGTAAGGATGAAGGGTAAAGCTGTGGCTATTGCATCATCTGTCAATTGGTTGTGTTGGTAGATGAATTGTAGGGGGTCCAGTGTGGGTGGTAACAAGCTGCAGATGTAGTCCTTGACCAGCATTTGCTTATTATTGGGGTAAGTGTGACAGGATGCCAGTTATTCAGACATGTTACCTTGGTCTTTTTAGGTACAGGACAATGGTGGATGTTTTGAAGCAGGAGGGCACTCTACACTGGGAGAGGGAGAAATTAAAAATGTCAGTAAACACATCTGCCAGGTGTGTTGTACCCGTTCTGGGATGCTGTCCGGTCCCACAGCCTTGCGGTTGTCCACTCGTTGGAAACACCCGAGATGACCAAGGCGCAGGTCGCATCCGGGGTTCAGTGTTGGCGACATCGAACCGAGCGGAAAAAAGATTTAGCTCATCTGGGATAGAGGCAGCGATGTTGGCAGCACCACTGCGCTTAGCTTTGAAGTCTGCGACGGTGTGCAGACCTTGCCGTAAGCTGCGTGTGTTGTTGGTGGAGAGTTGTGTCTGGATCTTGTCCCTGTATTGACTGACTGGAGACAGTTCTAGATTTTCGAACTATACTTTGTCTGTGCATTTTGGTTTTCAGTTAAAATTATCATCACAGGGGAGATATCTGTACTCAATGCCTGACAAAAAGAAGATTCACATTTGTAAATGCATTCTCTTAGGAGACTATTAAACATGGTTTCTGAGCTTCCAAGGAAGATGCCTCATCAAATAAGAAGTGGCTCTCTGAACATAACTGTCATTGAAACTTTTACTACTATACTGCAATATACCTCCTTTGCCCCATGCTCTTGCGGGTGGCTTGGTAGTGTAGTGGTTAGAGTAACACTGTTACAATGTTAGCAATTCCCACCACAGTCCGTACGGAGTTGTACATTTTTCACGGTGATTGCATTAGTCTCCTCCAGGCGCTCCGGTTTCATCCCACATTCTGAAGACGTAGGGGTTAGTCGGTTGATTGGTCAGATGAGTGTGACTGAGTGGCACGAGTTCATTGGGCTGGAAGAGATTGTTACTGCGCTGTATCTAAAGAATAAAAAAAATTCCCTAGAACCTGATTGATATTTCACTGGCAAGTCAGGTTTTATTCTCTATTTATAATTAACCATTGGACTGAGTGAGTTTTAGAACTTTTTATTACAAAGAAGGCTATTCGGTTCATTGAGTGTGCTGGTTTCTAGAAGACATGAGCATTCCCACTCTTATTTCCCTGATATCCAAGAGCTTAGTCTCACTCTCGTGTCCAACAGCTCTGCTTTGATTCTTTTAGAGTCATAGAGTATAGAAGCAGGCCCTTCAGCCCATCTAGTTTGTGTCAAATTATCAGTGTCCCATCAATCTGCACAGATCGGAGAAAACCCACGTGGTCACGGAGAGAACATACGAACTCCTTACAGCCAACACCAATTAGTGTTCGCTGGTGCTGTAAATGATTGCGCTAACTGCTACGCTACCATGACACCACTGAGCCACAGGCTCCAGCTGAGGTGGAGATTGATGTTAGTATTGCATCACGTGCTAAGCAACCATGACAGAGGATGTCCTGTGTTTCTATAAACAGTGATGGATGTTATTATTTAAATGGCTGTTCAATATATGTCACCACAGGGTAGGTTTCCTGTATATTCTATGACTAAAAGCTGTGACATCATCTTCTATTGCCGAAATAAAATACGTCTCATTCTTAAGTCTTAAAACATAGGTCATGTGCTATGTTGGGCAGCAAAACAGGTTCAATTCCCGCTGCTGCCTGTAAGGTGTTTGTTCATTCTCCCTGTGACTGCGTGGATTTCCTCCGGGGTTCCGGTTTCCACCCACAGTCCAAAGATGTACTGGTTGGCAGGTTAATCGGTCATTGTAAATTGTCCCCTGATTAGGCTAAGCTTAAACTGGGAAATTGCTGGGCAGCAGAGCTCAGAGGGTCAGAAGGGCCTACTCTGTGCTGTATCTCAATAAAAAATAAATATAATATCGGTTCTAGGATATTGAGCTTTAGTGACTGGGTGCATTCTTTATTAAGACGGAGGTTGTTGGAAACGGTTAGCAGCTCAGATAGCATATTTATCAAATGTAATATTACACATCTCAGCTGCTTAGAGTTCAGCACAGACTAGATGGGCCAAAGGGCCTGTTTCTATGCTGCACTTTTCCATGGCTCTAAGTCACAGTGTGATTGAGTTTTACAGCATGGAAACAAGCCCTTCAGCCCATATCATCCATGCTGACTCTGTTGCCCAGTATGCTGGTCCCATTTGCCCATGTTTGAACCTATAGGCTGCTAAACCTCTCCTCTCCATGTACTTATCTAAGTGGCTTTTAAATATTGTCGATGTACCCACCTCAACCACTATTTCTGGCAGCTCATTGCAAATATACATCACCGTTTGTGTGAAGAAGCCCCGGCATCCAGTTTAAAAGTCTTGCCTCTGAGTCTAAACCTATGCCTCTTTTATTTTAGCACGAAACAGCTTTACTCTGGGGTCAAGGTGCAAAACACAGTACCAACAGTCATACACAGCACAAGGCACAGGTAGCATGTATAAAGGATAGCAGTAAAATATAGCAAATACATAAAAAGATTGCAGTAAAATAGTCACGACCCTGAGTCCATGAATGTTGGTGTAGTCTGCCTAGTCTTTCAGGTTTCGCAGCTCCCCCACCATCCACCCCTGCCGTCCGTCAGTAAATCAGTGAATTGGACTTGTGCCCTCGGTCACAATGGCTTCTATGGGGTCAACCAAGGATGTTATCGTGTGTGTTTTAAACATTTTTTTAAATTACGTCAGGAGTCTGCAGGATGTTAAGAACTTAAGGTCCTGCAGGCCCGCTCCATCAGCAAGTTGCTCGTTGGCGGAGGAACTGATGGAGCTGGACTGGGTACAGATCACCAATAAATCAGCGCATCGGATTTGCAGCATTCCACACTAACAATGTGCAACAGGGTCTTGCGATCGCAAGAAAAGCAACCAAGACGGACACTCACCATTAGGCTACATGCTGACGTCACGCACCAACTCCTCTCGGGCTCGGGCGGCAGCAGGATCCACACCAATTCCGGCTCCTTCAGTTTCTCTGCCAACAAGCAACTTGCTGATGGGGTAAACCAGGTTCTTAATGTCCTGAGAAGGTCTTGCAATCATAAAAAAAATACGTTTTAAAAACACAATAATGCCTTTGGTTGACCCTGTAGAAACTACTGTGACTGAGCACACTGCAATCTTACCGGAAGGCTGTGACCCCACATGAACTTGTATACCTCTATCATGTAACCTTTCATTTCCTACATTCCAGGGGTAGTCTTTTTTCATATCAAAATACACTCTATTCAGAATTTTTAAATGATTTGCAAGGATTAACTACGTGATGCCTTAGCATTCTTACATTCACAGCCAATACTTTAGAACTCTATTACATTCCTTAAATCCAAGAGGACAGTTACTACTCATGTGGCCCCTCTGGTGTTGGTACACTACAATGATTACTCAGTTCAAAGATCAAAGTAAATTTATTATCAAAGTACATGTACGTAACCATATATAACCCTGAAATTCATTTACTTTTGGGCATACGCAGCAAATCCAAGAAACACGATAGAATCAATGAAAAACTGCACCCAAAAGGATGGACAACCAATGTGCAAAGGACAGCTAACTGTGCAAATACAAAAGAAAAAAAAATGCCCCAAAATATTGAGAACATGAGATGAAGAGTTTTTCAAAGTGAGTCCAAGTCTTACAGAAGGATCTCAGCCTGAAACATCTACTTGTACTCTTTTCCACAGATGCTGCCTTGCCTGCTGAGCTCCTCCAGCGTTTTTTGTGTTTTTCCATAGATTGTGGCAACAGTTCAGTGAAGTTGAGTGAAGTTATCCCCTCAGCTTCAGGGAGCTGATGGTTGAGGAGTAATTGTTCCTGAACTTGGTGGTGTGGGACCTGAGGCTCCTGTACCACCTTCCTGATAGCAGCAGAGAGACAAGATGATGGATGCTGCTTTCGTGCGACAGTGCTTCATATAGATCTGCTCAATGGTGGGGAGGCTTTTATCTGTGATGGACTGGGCTGCGATGGGAGGGGCCCCTCCCTCTCCAGTTCCAGAAGAACCCTGTTCTGCTCCTTCTCCACTGAGCCCTTACAGTGACTGCACTGAGCTTTACTGCATCCTTCCCAAAGCCATCAAGCTTTTGTTGATCAAAATAAACTTTATTCATCATAAAAAATTATTTACTAGAATAAAGCTTTCCGTTCTTACATTCACTCATTGTCAATGCTTTCAGTACTGTTCTGCTACATTCTCACGCTCTCATGTGGGTGGTCCACTAATACAATAATTTATAGACAATAGGTTCAGAAGTAGACCATTCGGCCCTTCGAGCCTGCACTGCCATTCTGAGATCAAGGCTGATCATCTACTATCAATACCCGGTTCCTGCCTTGTCCCCATATCCCTTGATTCCCCTACCCATAAGATACCTATCTAGCTCCTTCTTGAAAGCATCCAGAGAATTGGCCTCCACTGCCTTCCGAGGCAGTGCATTCCAGACCCCCACAACTCTCTGGGAGAAGTTTTTCC
The DNA here is from genome assembly GCF_048418815.1 of Hemitrygon akajei. NCBI lineage: Eukaryota > Metazoa > Chordata > Chondrichthyes > Myliobatiformes > Dasyatidae > Hemitrygon > Hemitrygon akajei. The sequence continues at coordinate 18,229,218 of NC_133127.1, read as the reverse complement.
TTTAGGGTCATCCCCACCCACCCTGGCCCCTAGCTCTACAATCTTGGGAGAACATCATACTGTGGTGCTCCCACATTGAATCCTTGTAGTGTCAGCACCAAGCTTCGGTGCATCCCTCGGTGCGTATTCCTGGAGCCTGGAATGTGCCGGTCAGCAGCGTTTCTCCATGGACATTCCGAGGAATAAAGTCCCAGTCTTCACAACCTCTTCTTGTATCTCAGGCCTCCAAACCAGGCAACAGCCTGGTAAGCCAACTCTGCTGCCTTCTATCACGTCGCAGAACCTTACATTTTGTTATTTTCTTCTCCCTTCCCCCCCCCCCCCCCCCCAACCCCTCCATCTTTTACCTTTGCGTATTTACAGAAATCTCTGATTTGTCCATTTCTCATGAAAGGACAGTGAGTGAAACATTGCTGAGTCCAGATGAAGAATTTTGCCTCTTCCTTCCACAACGCTGTCTAACCCACTGAGTTCTTCCAATGTCCAAGTTCACGTTTAATTGGCATGTAACCATACACATGTATAGCTAAATTCAATTTCATCCTCCAAGGCCAAGGTGCAAAACCCAGAACCTAGTCACACACAGCATATATAGCTATGATTGCACAGACAGTCACACTGTAACAAGTCTCTGAGTGTCATGGCCTGCAGACTGATGGTGCATTGGATGTTGTCCTGGAGTCACGTTTCTGCAAGAGTAGGCACGTAGCAGTTCCTCATCTTGCAGTGTGTCAGCGCGGGTGAAGGCAGTCCAGCTTGGCTTCCAGGGACAGGCACTGCAGAGCGGCAGCCATGGGAAAGCCAGCCTGCAGGCACCAGCCCCCCACCCATCATGGACTGCAGCCCTCCTGCTGTGCCTCTGTTATCTCTCACACTGCCGCCACTGCTTCCTCCCCTGGGAGGCTGTCACGGGCCTGGTCCACGCGACGGCCTGAGGTCAGGCAGCTCCCCCGCCATTGGTCTCACCAATGAACTGGATTTGCAATAGTTTATATTACCAATGTCCAAGAGGATCTTGCAGTCACGGGAAGAACATTTAAGACAAACACTTGCACCACTTGTTAGACCTGGAGAGGTTGCTGCGATCAATCGTGCCACCATCTTGCCGGAAGTGGAAGATGGAGGTGCACTTCACATTCATTCAGATTCTAGCATCTGCAGTCCCTTGAGTCTCCATCCAGAAACGTTTTCTCTGCGAAGACTGAGCTGCTGAATGTTCCCAGATGTCCCTGCTTTCATTTTAAATCTCTGGGGAGGGGAAGAAGTACAAGCTGAAGCCAGATGAGGGGAAAGGTAGGTGGGTGTGGAGGGGTGAATTGAAAAGCTGGGAGGGATATGTGGAAAAGGTAAAGGGCTGGAGAAGGAGGAATTTGGTTTCTTACTAAATACCCCCTCACCTGGTCTCGCCTATCACCTGACAGCTTGTATTCCTTCCCCTCTATCTTATTCTGGCTTCTTTCCCAGTACTGATGAAGGGCCTCAGCCCGAATCGTTGACTGTTTATTCCTCGCCATAGGTAATACCTGACCTGCTGAGTTCCACCAGCATGTGTGTACTGTAGCACAACTTTGTAAGGAGTGTGAAGAGAGCTGGACTATGCACATCTATACTCCCGTCCTTCTGCAGATGTGTAGTACAGAGCATCCTCACGCGTTGCATCACTGCGATGGACAGGAGGGCTCTACCACGGGTAGCCAAGACTGCCCGATGCATTACCGGCACCAGCCTACCCACCATCAAGGGTGTATATACAGAAAGGTGCCATAAAAGGGCCAGCAATTTCACAAAGGATTCCCCCCACCCTGCCCATGGACCTTTAATCCTACTCCCGTCATCCACGCCAGGACCACCGGACTCAAAAATAGTTACTCACCCGAGCAGTCAGGTTGATCAACACTTCCACCCAGTTTCCCAGCCCTCCACGCCTACCAGCATCACTACTTTATGCACCTCATGCACAGACACTCCTGTGCCTAGCGTCACTTTATTATTTATTTAGTACGGAACAGGCCCTTCTGGCTCTTTGAACCACACCACCCTGTAACCTCCAAGGTAATCCTACCCCCATCACGGGACAATTTACAATCTATCAACTGGTACGTTTTTGGACTGTTGGATAACACACAAGCTCCTGACAGGCAGCAGTGGGAATTGAACCTGGGTCGCTGGTACTGTAAAGCGTTGTACATAAGCTATCATATATTTATATTTATTGTGTTCCCCATTTCATTGTGTTTTGTGTTTTTTGCACTGCATCTGATAAGGACTAACAATATTTTTGTTCTCCTTTACACTTGTCTGCTGGAAATAACATTAAACGATCTTGAATCTTACTGTTACAGGAAGATCTCAAACCATTACTTTTAGCAGCATGAATTAAATATGGCCAATTTGCTAAATATAGAATTTTTGAAATTCACTTCAAATAAAATCAATGAAAGGCATCACAATAAAACATCTTATCTAGCAGTAATTAGATTGGAAAATTGCTGCTGTTTGGTAGTGAAATTCAGCAGTAGATCGAGTTCAACCGTAAAGAAAAACAAGTAACAGCAAACCTCTCACGCTTGAAGGAATTTAAATCTGCATTTTAGATCGGATACTCTGAAGAAAGTACTCTGAATCATGACTTTGTTCAGAGAATTTTACCTTGAGCAAAGAAACATCAATTGTTTCCAAAGAGCTTTAGCAGTGAAGCCTCACAGAAGGGATATAAGAAGTGTTTGGATCAGCACTGAGCTTTCTTTATATACAGTGTAGATAAAAACAAACTTTATTTATAATAAAAATTACAAGAATAAACCACATAATGCCTTTTGAATATTATATTTATAGTCCTTAAAACCTCTCTCTGTGAGGAATTTGTTTTTTTAATTTCTAATCAAAATAAACTTTATTCATAGTAAAGGAATTGTCATTCCTGTTTTCCCTGAGGTGGTGTACTACAATGATTGAGACGCTTCCTCATCCAACCCAACCCCTCCCTTGCCTCGGGTATAGAAGGCTGGAAGTTTTAATGTTTATAAAGCACAGTTAGAATCACATCAGCCCTGTTCACCATTGAGGTTGACGTCAGGATCAACCACAAGTCATAGCTATCTACATACTGTACACGATAGGCAAGCCAGGGCAGAACGATACGGAGAGCAAGCTATTGCCCATGTTAACAGGCTTCCCTTCTCCACGCTGCTGATGAATCCAAAGGAATGGCAGAGACCGATACAGTTCGGCAACAGGATTTGACGATCAGCGATTAAGTCAACGTAGTTGGGGGTCTCCCAGCTCCTCGAGGTTATATGGATATAACCGCAAGACAGCGGAACTTCGAGATCAGAGTTTGCCTTCTAGATAAACTGTCGCTGACAAGCTCCATTTGCCCGAAGCGACTGATTTTATGACGCCAGTAACCCGCCTTTACGCACTTCTGACGGCAGCATTCCTCCAAGGACAACTTGTTAAACGGAGCAAATCCAGCTGGTCCTCTTGGAAGGTAGCGTAAGAACTATTAGAGATATCTGTCTTATTAACACTTCTGAATTTTCCCCAAGGGAAACAGCACCATCCCCAGATGTACTACAATACTAGGTTGATGCTTGGAGAGGACAGAGCAAGCTCCTAGTCCAACTCCCTGTCCCAAAAATCAGTTTAATGTATTGTCGCCATATAAAGGATGTACTAGGTATTAAACTGGTAAGAACAGAAACTACACGTGATCTAGGCCAAAAAACGATGAACAAAATTCTCGGGACACTTTTGGATCCTGTTTGCCTTTACTCTTCTACATCGGGATGACCGCTGGAAGAAACTTTTTACTGTCTCTCTTATGTCTTCCTATGGATTTGGTGCGATATTTTATTTTACTTGATAGAGGTTGCATTTTTTTCCTTTTTCAATGACTCGTTTAACTAGATACCTAAATCAATCTTGATAAAGGATATCGGTGCAAAACATCGACATAGATGCTGCCCGATTTCTCCAGGAATTTGTGCGTGGTGCTCAAGATTTTCAGTATCTGCTCTTGTGTTGCTATCATTTTAATACCCGGTGTCATTCTCACAGCCCGTGAAGAGTGCTCCGTCGTTCGATCACGGCAGATTTATTTTCCCATTCTCCTGCCTTCTCAGAACAGAGTTACAATCGGGATTAATATTACTGGTTTATGTGGAGAAAACATTGTTTTGCTGCAGCAGTACATTGCAATACATAATAATAACAATAAATTACAATAAGAAATATAAATGTAATTTAATAAGTAGGGCAAAAAGAGCAAAAAAAAAGTGAGGTAGTTCATTGCCCATTCTTAAATCTCCCCGCAACCTTTGACGCACTTAGTAATCAAGAACCTATTAAGTTCTGCTTTGAATGACTTGGCCTCCACAAACGCCTGTGGCAATGCATTCCACAGATTCCCCATTCTCTCGCTAAAGCAATCCCGCATCATCTCCGTTCTAAGCGGGCTTCCTTCCTTCGCACTGGGAACTTATCCACGCCTACCCCATCTCGGCTTTTCAATATTGGATAAGTTTCACCTTATTCGACAGCGTGGGAATGGGAAGTGCCGCTCATATGGTAGCCGTATAACCGTAAGGTGATACAAAAAGTGGCAAAAGATGGTTACAACCTGGATGGAACAATCCCTGAACAACCGTTTGGCAGAAGGAGCAACATGAAAACGTGTAGTAATTGTAACAATCGTTAACTTTTGCAATCATCACGGAGTGGTGATCGCCAAACCCCTTGAATTTTTTTGATTCATCGACAGGATTTGGACGTTGCCAGCTAAGCGAGCATTTATTGCCCATTGGGGTGAATAATAAATGGTCAAGTCCATGCACGCCCCACAACTTGATGTAGATTGGGATGCCGCAGCTGCTCGGGCTGATGAGTATAGGACTGTGATGAAGATTCACAACCTGCACCCTGTAACGAGGCAGCAACAGGCGTCACAGAACGAGCATCTGGAAGACCATGGGGGATACCTCTAGACAGTCCAGGGTGGAAGAACCTTTTGTAGCGACAGAGATACAGATATTGCTAAGTTAATTACCTGCTATCAAACATAAGGGCGGCATGGGACCGTAGTAGTTAGTACAACACTTTACAGTACCAGCGACGTGGGTTCAATTCCTCCTGTAAGGAGTTAGTTGTATGTTCTCCCCGTGAACGCGCGAGTTTCTGCCGGGGTTCTCTGGCTTCCTCCCACAGTCCAAAGACATACCAGTTGGTAGGTTAATTGGTCATTGTAAATTGTCCCGAGATTAGAGTAGGATTAAATTCGATTGTGGGGGGGGGGGGCGGGGAGTAGTTCGAAAGGCTGATTCTGCTCTGGATTTCAATAAATAAATAATGATGGTAATGTTCTTTTTATTTCGGCAAAAGGTTGAAGAGTTAAGGGAGGTTCGTCATCTGACTCTTGATGATATACACGTCAACATTCTTATGGAGGATCTCCCTCTCCCTCTCTCTCCCTCCCACAGAAGTCTTGGATTGATTGCGGGAGCAGTTGTTGCCTACAGGCATCAGGCTCCTGGACCGGCGTCACTTGCCTCGGCACTGTGGTGAACTAGATATACCTGTCTGGGCTGCTCCTGTGGCTCCTCCCACAGACCCCTGTATAAAGGCGACTGTGGCCTTCACCCCCCACCCCCCTTTGTTTTAAAAGAGTCCCCAAGTATATTTACAGGTTAAGTCTATCAGGTGGTCGAATCGTTCGCTGCGATCTACGGAGCACCGGCTGTGATTGCACAGGTGCCGAAGGTGGTGATTGCACAGGTGCCGGTGGTGGTGATTGCACAGGTGGCAGGAGGTTGTGATTACACAGGTGCCGGTGGTGGTGATTGCACAGGTGCCGGTGGTGGTGATTGCACAGGTGGCCGGAGGTTGTGATTACACAGGTGCCGGAGGTTGTGATTGCACAGGTGCCGGAGGTGGTGATTGCACAGGTGCCGGAGGTGGTGATTGCACAGATGCCATTGGTGGTGATTGCACAGGTGCCGAAGGTGGTGATTGCACAGGTGCTGGTGGTGGTGATTGCACAGGTGCCGGTGGTGATGATTGCACAGGTGCCGAAGGTGGTGATTGCACAGGTGCCGGTGGTGGTGATTGCACAGGTGGCCGGAGGTTGTGATTACACAGGTGCCGGTGGTGGTGATTGCACAGGTGCCGGTGGTGGTGATTGCACAGGTGGCCGGAGGTTGTGATTACACAGGTGCCGGAGGTTGTGATTGCACAGGTGCCGGAGGTGGTGATTGCACAGGTGCCGGTGGTGATTGCACAGATGCCGGTGGTGGTGATTGCACAGGTGCCGGAGGTGGTGATTGCACCGGAGACGGAGGTTGTGCTGGTTCTGGCCCAATTGGAGGTGTCAGGGATCCCTCGCGTGTGTGCGAGGCCCCCGGAATAGACGCGTACGAGATGCCCGGTACATGAGCGTCGTGAGGAGTCTGGGTGTGGCACGGTGTGCGCGGTGTCACCTCGGGTACAGGGTTCATAGTTACCGTGGAGTGTACGCGGACAGAGACCGTGTCCTCCCGCCCATCAGGCAAGACCACGTAGGCATACTGGGGATTAGCATGCAGGAGGTGAACCCTCTCGACCAGCGGGGAGTATTTATTACTCCTCACATGTTTATGTAGCAGCACTGGCCCCGGGGACGTCAGCCAAACTGGTAGGGTGGTCCCAGTGACAGACTTCCTGGGAAAAGAGAATAGGCTTCGTGAGGGGTGGCATTGGTGGACGTACACAACAGGGAGCGGATAGAGTGGAGTGCCTCAGGGAGGACCTCCTGCCATCGAGAGACCGGCAACCCTTTTGACTTAAGGGCTAAAAGTATGGCCTTCCACACTGTGGCATTCTCCCTCTCCACCTGTCCATTCCCCCGGGGATTATAACTCGTGGTTCGACTAGTAGCAATGCCCCTAGCTAGCAGGAACTGGCGCAACTCGTCACTCATAAAGGAGGACCCTCTATCACTGTGGATATAGCAGGGATATCCGAACAGAGTGAAGAGCTGGCGCAGGGCTTTTATGACGGACGTGGTAGTAGTGTCGGGGCAGGGAATGGCAAAGGGGAACCGCGAGTACTCGTCAATAATACTGAGAAAATAGACATTGCAGTCGGTGGAGGGAAGGGGGCCCTTAAAGTCAACACTCAGTCGCTCAAAAGGGCGGGTGGCCTTGACAAGCTGCGCAGTGTCAGGACGGTAGAAGTGCGGTTTGCACTCAGCGCAGATCTGGCAGTCCCTGGTCATCGTCCTGATGTCCTCCAGGGAGTACGGCAGGTTCCGGGCTTTAACGAAATGGTAAAATCGGGTGACCCCTGGATGGCAAAGATGTGCATGAAGGGCATACAGCTGGTTGAGCTGTGCGCTAGCACACGTTCCCCTGGATAGGGCATCAGAGGGTTCATTGAGCCTGCCAGGCCAGTACAGGATATCATAATTGTAGGTGGAGAGTTCTATTCTCCACCGCAAAATTTTATCATTTTTGATTTTGCCCCGCTGTTGGTTGCTGAACATAAACGCAACCGAGCGCTGGTCGGTCAGCAAGGTTAACCTTTTGCCGGCGAGATAGTGCCTCCAGTGCCTAATAGTTTCCACTATGGCCTGGGCTTCTTTCTCCACCGCGGAGTGCCGAAGTTCAGAGCCTTGAAGGGTACGAGAAAAGAATGCTACTGGCCTGCCTGCCTGATTGAGGGTAGCAGCCAGCTCGAAATCGGAGGCGTCACTCTCTACTTGGAAGGGAATGGTCCGTCCACCGCATGCATCGTTGCTTTGGCAATGTCCCCTTTAATGCAGCTGAAGCCCGCGCGGGCCTCGGCAGAGAGGGGAAAGGTGGTAGACTTGACCAGGGGGCGGGCCTTGTCCGCGTAATGGGGGACCCATTGGGCGTAATAGGAAAAAAAACCAGGCACCATCTGAGGGCCTTGAGAGTGGTGGGAAGAGGGAGTTCTAACAGGGGGCGCATACGGTCGGGGTCAGGGCCAATGACCCCGTTTTCCACGACATACCCAAGGATAGCGAGTCGGGTGGTTCCGAACACACACTTGTCCCTGTTATAAGTAAGGTTCAAAGCTTCGGCCACTTGGAAAAATCGTTGGAGGTTGGCGTCGTGATCCGACCAGTCGCGACCACAGATGGTGATGTTATCTAGATAGGGAAATGTGGCCTTCAGTTGGTACTGGTCCACCATCCGGTCCATTTCCCTCTGGAAGACTGAGACACCATTTGTGACACCAAATGGGACGCGCAGGAAGTGATAGAGCCTGCCGCCCGCCTCGAAGGCGGTGTAGGGGCCGTCCTCTGGGCGGATGGGGAGCTGGTGATAAGCGGATTTCAGATCTATCGTCGAGTACACCTTGTACTGAGCTATCTGGTTGACCATATCCGCGATGCGGGGTAGGGGGTACGCGTCAAGCTGCGTGAACCTATTGATGGTCTGACTATAGTCCACAACCATCCTATTTTTCTGCCCAGTCAGAACAACAACCACCTGGGACCGCCAAGGGCTTGTGCTTGGCTCAATGATCCCCTTCCCGAGCAGCCGCTGCACCTCTGACTGAATGAAGGCCCTGACCCCTGCGCTGTACCTCCTGCTTTTAGTCGCCACCGGTTTACAGTCGGGGGTCAGGTTGGTGAACAGCGATGGGGGAGGGATCTTGAGGGTGGAGAGGCTGCAAGTAGTGTCAGTAGCACAGCTATCGGCATGGTGCTGGGCGGGATGTGTGGTTCGGTGTGTATGTGCGTGTGGTAACAGAGTATATGGCGAAGTCCCACCAAACTGAGGATTCCTGACAGTGAGTGGTGGGAGGGGCCCGTCATATGCCATAGTCACACTTTCGAGATGGCTCTGGAAGTCCAGGCCCAATAGCACAGGTGCGCACAGTCGAGGCATGACCAGGAGCGGAAAGTTCCGATATTCTGTGCCCTGCACCACCAATGTCGCTACACAACCCCCCCGGATGTCTGTGGAATGCGACCCAGAAGCCAAGGTGATCTTCTGACGTACCGGCCGTGTCACGAGTCCACAGCGTTGCACTGTGGCCGGGTCAATAAAACTCTCAGTGCTGCCCGTGTCAAACAGGCAGCTAGTCCTGTGTCCCTGCACCAGGATGTCCATCATCGACCTTGCGAGCTGGTGCGGAGCGCTTTGGTCGAGGGTCACGGAAGCCAGCGTTGAATGGGGCGAGTCGGTGGCGGGGCCTGGTGACGCCGGCAAAGATGGCCGCTCACATCCGGGCCTGCAAGATGGCGGCCCCCAGGTCTCAGATGCAGCGCTGCTCAACCCCACGCGCGGTTTAGACTTACAGACCTTGGCGAAATGGCCCTTTTTCCTGCAGCTGGAGCAGGTCGCTTCGCGAGCTGGACAACTGTTTCTAGAATGATTCCGGAGCCCACAAAAGTAACAAAGTTTACTGCCTAACGAGGTCGGGGAGTTCGTGATACCGCGACTGGCAGCGGCGTTGGCGAATTTGCTCGCAGGTACCGGTGGCGGCGGGGAATCGCGCAGCTGGACCGCATCGGCGTAGAGCTGAGCAGCCTCCAGCGTATCAGCCGTCTTGATCGCTGAGCGTAAGGTCAGATCAGCTTTTTCCAGCATCCGCTGGCGCACATACACTGACCTGATTCCGGTCACAAAGGCGTCTCGGACCAAGAGTTCCGCATGCTGTTCCGCTGTGAGTGTTTTGCAGTCACAAGTCCGCACGAGTGCCTGTAGAGCTCGGAGAAATTCAGCAGTCGACTCCGTAGGCCGCTGTTTTCGGGTGGCCAAGCGATGTCTGGTGTAGACGGCGTTCACCGGCCGCAGGTACTGTCTTTTGAGGGTGTCAAGCGCCCCTTCGTAGGTCGAGAGGTCCCTGATGAATGAATAAACTTTTGGGGCGACTCTCGAGAGGAGAAGTCTGTGCCTAACAGCGGGGTCAGTTGCACGAACCTCCTCCAAGTATGATTAGAAGCATGCAAGCCAGAGTTCAAAGGCAAGAGTTGCTTCAGGGTCCTGGGGATCCAAATCCAAACGTTCCGGGCGTAAAACGGTTTCCATGCTTTAACTTCCAGTCAATAAAATTGATGCACCATCAATAACTCACGCTGAGACGTAGGAAGCAAGGTATCGGCTTTTATTAACTGGAAGAATGAACCACACTACATCCTGGGGAATGAGGCAGGGCAACAGGCCACAGTCGCCTTTATACAGGGGTCTGTGGGAGGAGCCACAGGAGCAGCCCAGACAGGTATATGTAGTTCACCACAGGCACTGAACTGGCTCTATGGCTGCGGTCTCAGTGTCGGGGGCTCTGTGGCTTCTGTTCCATGTGTTATTTGTTTGTTTCTTTATTGCTTGCATGATTTGCTCTTTTATCGCACATGTGGGGGGTCTTCATGGATTCGATTGTGTGACATTTTGTAGCTGCCTGCAAGAAGATGAATCTCAAGCTTGTATATGATATACATACTTAGATTATTAATTTACTTTGAACTTTCAATGTGCAGCCACAGCCGCCGAGATAGAACAGAGCAGACAAGGTAATGCAATGTGTTTCAGATGTGGAAGGAAGGGACATGGCCTGGCATTGTAAGAATAGGGGAGAAGGCCAAGTTCAGTGCTGAAACCATGGGAGATCATTATTATGTGCGTGTCATATGATGTTGACATTCCTGGTCTTTTAACCGTGATTCTACTGAATTGGTTTGCCATTGACTTCTTCTGGGCAGTGTCTTTGAAAGACGGGTGGCCCCAGGCACCACCAGCTCCCATGGCTTCATGTGACCGTGATCAGGGTGCTAAGAAGGTGCTACACCTTGCCCAAGGTGACCTGCAGGCCAGCAGGGGGAAGGAGCGTCGTACTCCTCCTTTGGCAGAGACATATCTCCAACCCACTGCCTGACGGGTAGACAGGACACAGGCATGACAGTCGTTCGTCTAAAGGTGGAGAGGAAGGCAGACCCAGTAAGCTGTGGATCGCAACTCTGCTTGGGGAGGTACCGCAGCGGGACACATCTTTCTGAACTCTGCAGAGGAGTTAAACAGACTCCTGAAGAAATGCCCCTCAGTGTGAAGGATAGAGACTCCAGAATGCCTGGCGATGCTCTGTTAGGGGACCGGCTGTGAACTATGTTTGTAGATACAGGGGCATTCATATTGATCAGGAGACTTGACTTGCCCATTACATGTAAAACTACCATGGTTGTGGGTGCGGGGGAAGGATCTGTGCCTCGTCAATTAAGTGAACCCATACTGACATAATCTGAGACATGGGTACTGTGTTTCCAACTATCACAAAGGCATCATCATAGGGATAGATCTATTGAAACGCCTGGGAGCTGTAATCAAGGCAGACTTAACTTACTGCCTGTTACGCCACTGATGTTTAGGGCAGCAATGAAGGCCCTCCATCTCTGGCGGTGTTCAGGGCTTCCTTCATCGTGTCAGTAGCTTCCTCTCTACGTTCACTGCTGTCAGTCACGCAAGTCCCAGGTGGAGACTCAGGAATACCGTCACACTCAAATGTGGAAGGATTCTTCATTGCTGTTTCCGTGAGTTTTGTTTGACCAGTCAGGGTTGTTGGCCCTGAACCTGGAGGACCGGTGGATCACTCTAAGTCTGGCCTCCACCCATTGGCCTGTTTGGAATGGGTGACCAAGCTACCAAGAGCCAAAGCATAAAGCCCTAACTCCAGCCAACATTGAGGCATGCAAGCCTCCAAACCATGAGAAGCTTGTGGTCCTCTTGGAGTGTAATCAAGGCAGGTACGAGGGAAATTATTTGGGGAATGAAGATTCACATACACCATTGAAAAAGACCCTTCACCCTAACTGGTCTACGCCAACCAAGCTTGTCCCATTTGCCTGCGTTTAGCTCATATCCTTCTAAATCTTTCCTATCAATGTGTTGGCCAGAAGGAATGACAGTCTAAAAATTAATGGATTCAGATGAGTCAAGGACAGGGGAAGCAGACAAACCAATTGTCTTTGTTCTTCCCCCCCCCCCCCCACCCCCTATTTTGTGGACTCTGAACAGTTTCTTGCTCTTGGATAATCTAATCACAGCAACTGAATGTGGACACAGGAAGCTTCAGGTAATGATTTGCTAAACCTGAGGCCATTCTCAAATGAGTAGCTATTTATTATGTAATGTGCCAGACCCACCAAAGAAGCAATCTGTAATCTCAGTGTCTGGGTCCCCTAGTTTTACTGGTTTGGACCAGTCAGAGTTGACAGACACAAATACACAAGGTTGGGGGAGGAGAGGGCAGAACCATAAAACAGCGTTGGTTGTAGCCCTGGGCTAGAACCAGTAAGAAGGTGATCCAGGTAGAGCAGGTGACCTTGGGCCGATAGGATAGAGATCCACCAGTTCAACTGATGAATACTATAAGAGTCCAGGGCTCCAAATTCAAAATGGTGGTAACTCTGTAGGAGACCAACTATCATGGATGTGAGATGCCCACACAGATATATAGAGATTCAAAATGGAACTATACAGTAGGCCCCTGTTAGTCTCGATAGACCATGGATTTGCGCCTTGAAAAGTTTCCAGGGCATAAGCCTGGGCTGCCCAAGCTTGCAAGTCTCCCCTCTCCACATCACCGATGTTGTCCAAGGGAAGGGCATTAGGACCCATACAGCTTGGCACCGGTGTCGTCGCAGAGCAACGTGTGGTTAAGTGCCTTGCTCAAGGACACACACTGAGCCTCAGCCAAGGCTCAAACTAGCGAGCTTCAGATCACTAGACAAACGCCTTAACCACTTGGCCACGTGCCAACACATGAACCATAAGGAAGATGTGGCCAGCAGCAGAAACTCCATTTGAACTGGTAATATCTTTTCTGTTCTTTGACTGTTCATGGAAGGGCAGGAAAACTTAGTTGGTGTACACACAGAGCATTTAGTTACTTGTTACTTGAGGCAATAAGGGTACTTGTCAGTAAATACAGAGCTCTAAGTGTCTCACTGATCATTATTATAAAGGTAGATTCTTGTAACAAATGTAACTGTCCAAGTACCTTTTAAATGTTAATGACTGTGCCTGTCTCAACCACTTCCTCTGGTAGTTCATTCCATGTATAGACCACCCTCTGGGTAAAAAATTGTCCCTCATACAATCGTGCTGCACCCTCTTGAGCATGGCAAAGTAGCGTAGTGGTTAGTGTAATGCTTTACAGTGGCAGCTGTAAGGTGAAGGTTCAATTCCTGCTGCTGTTTGTACCTTCTCCCTCTGCCCATGTGGGTTTCCTCTGGGTGCTCTTATTTCCTCCCATATTCCAAAGACGACCAGGTTAGGGCTAGTAACTTGTGGGCCTGCTATGTTGGTACTGGAAGCGTGGTGACACTTGCGGGCTGCCCCCAGCACAAAGCCTAGACTGCGTTGGTTGTTGACGTAAACACCGCATTTTACTGTATATCTCACTGTTTCACTGTACAAGCGACAAATAAAGCTAATCTAATCTAAATCTTTGGAAAATTCTGACTGCACAGTGTTCTTGTGTGTGATCTTTCTGTGCAAAAGTGACCTTACAGACAACAAATTAATAAATTAAAGCACTTTGTAAGTGTTGTCCGGAAAATATATGTGCCCTCAATATATGGGTAAGTTCTTTCCAAAGACGACTAAGTTGGCTGAGCCTTTATTTCTGCTTGAAAAATAATCTCTCCAGTATTTTTGCTTTTGGCCTTTACTGAACTCAGTGAAGTCTGCTCTTTGTTGATGGCTGAAACGATTTGACGAGGTGCATTTTCTCGAAATTTGAGCTTTCACGCTTGGCTGCAATCTCAAGCTTCATTAAGCACAATCATGATCATTGGCAATCTTCATCAAGACTTTCAACGATTTTATGACATCTAACCAGCTACTTTAGTTATACTGTAAGTAATTATATTCTCTTATTTTATAAACTTCTCAATCCACCCTGTCTCCTTCCCTCTACTATGCTTGATGATGCATTCTTCTTGACGCTCAACCATATTGGAGCACTTTGGTGCACCAGTTGTACACCCAGTGTCCACTTTACCAGGGAGAGCTATACACGTGCTCATTAGTATCAATATCTAATCATGTGGCAGTGACTCAATGCATAAGAGCATTCAGACATGGTCAAGAGATCCAGTTGTTGTTCAGACCAAACATCAGAATGGAGAAGAAATGTGATCTGAAAGACTTTGACAGTGGAATGAATGTTGGTGCCAGACAGGGTGGTTTGAATATCTCAGAAACTGCTGGTCCCCTGGGATTTTCACTCATATTGGTCTCTAGAGTTTACAGAGTAGTTGCTAAAGGAACAAAAAAAATCCAGTGAGTGCCAGTACGGAGGGCAAAAACACCTCATAATTGAGAGAGGTCAGAGAAGAACGGTCTGAGTGGTTGAAGCTGACAAGAAGGCGACAGTAACTGAAATAACCACCGTGCATTACAACATCTCTGAATGCACAACACATTGAACCTCGAAGCGGGTGGGTTACAGCAGCGGAAGACCGTTAACATACACATACAGGAGGTACCTAATTGAGTGGCCACTGAGTGTAGAGTGCAATTTTTGTCCATGGTGGCACGAGACCGTAAGACACAGGAGAAGAATTAGGCCATTCAGCCCATCATGTCTGCTCTGCAATTCCATCATGGCTGATTATTATCCCTCTCAACCCCACTCTCCTGCCTTCTCAATGTAACCTTTGACACCCTTAGTAATCAAGAACCCATCAACCTTCACTATAAATGCACCAAATGATTTGGCCTCGACAGCCAAACATGGAAGTGAAATCCACAGATTTCCCACTCTCTTGCTAACGAAATTCTGGATCATCTCTGTTCTAGAGGGACATCCTTCTATTCTGAGGTTGTGCCTCCTGGTATTACACTCCTCCATTATAGGAAACATCTTCTCCACATCCAATCCATCTAGGCCAGGGCTTTCCAAACATTAACTGAGGAGTCCATGGACCCCCTGGTTAGGAACCCCTGATCTAGGCTTTCAATATTTAATAGTTTTAAATTAGATTCCCACTCATTCTTCTAAACTCCAGCACGTACAAGCCCAGAGCTATCAAGCGTTCCTCGTACTTTATGTTAACCCTTTCATTCCCGGGATGAGACGGAGGATGAGAGGTGACCTGATAGAGGTGTATAAGATGATGAGAGGCATTGATCATATGGATAGTCAGAGGCTTTTTCCCAGGGCTGAAATGGCTAACACAAGGGGGAATAGAACATAGAACATAGAGCATAGAATAGAATAGAATAGCATAGTTTTAAGGTGCTTGGAATTAGGTACAAGGGGGATGTCAGAGGTAATTTTTTCCTCACAGAGAGTGATGTGTGCATGGAATGCTCTACCAGCGACAGTGGTGGGGGCAGATACATTAGGATCTTTTAAGAGACTCTTGGGTAGGTACATAGAGCTTAGGAAAACAGAGGTCTCTGTGGTAGCATCTGTGGAAAATACAGTCGACGTTTCAGGCTGAGACCCTTCAGCAGGACTGGAGTAAAAAAGCTGAGTAGATTTAAAAAGTGGGAGGGAGGGGGAGAGAAACACAAGGTGATAGGTGAAACCTGAAGGGGGAGGGATGAAGTAAAGAGCTGCAAAGTTGATTGGTGAAAGAGTTACAGGGCTTAGGAAGGGGGAGTCTGATAGAACAGGACAGAAGGCCATGGAAGAATGTAAAGGGGGAAGGACCAACAGAGACAGGTGATGGGTGGGCAAGGAGATAATGTGAGAGAGGGAAAAGGGGATGGGGAATGGCAAGGGGGAGGGTCATTGCTGGAATTTCGAGAAATTAATGTTCATGCCATCAGGCTGGAGGCTACCCAGAAAGAATATAAGGTGTTGCCTCATCACAACAGTGGAGGAGGCCATAGACTGACATTTTGGTATGGGAATCGGAAGTGGAACTAGAATGGGTTGGCACCGGGAGATCTTACTTTTTTCTGGTGGATAGAGCATAGGTGCTCGATGAAGCAGTCTCCCAAACTATGTCCGGTCTCACTGATATACAGGAGGCCGCACTGGGAGCACCAAGCCTCCCTCTGGTGCTCCTCCCCCCTTCTGTCCTCTCCAATCAGACTTCCTCTTCTCCAGCCCTGTATCTCTTACGCCAATCAACTTCCCAGCTCTTTACTTCATCCTTCCCCCTTCAGGTTTCACCTATCACCTTGTGTTTCTCTCCCCCCACCCCCCACCCACCTTTTAAATCTATTCCTCAGCTTTTTAACTCCAGTCCTGCTGAAGGGTCTCGGCCCAAAACGTCGACTACTTTTTTCCATAGATGCGGCCAGGCCTGCTGAGTTCCTCTAGCATTTTGTGTGTGCTGTTCGGATTTCCAGCATCTGCAGATTCTCCCCTGTTTGAGGAAGATCTCAGTTGTTAGTTGCACTGACACTTGGCCATCAGCGGATACTCCAGATGTGGCAGTCAGACCATGAGGTATTATGATTTTCAGAATGGATCGAACTGCGAATTCTGGTAAGGAAGAGGTTGATGGCATGTGCTTTTGAGTCAATTCTCTTTGGTGTTCAGATGTGGGGGTAATGTATTGACTTATGTAACACTTACCCAACAGGCTGGTATATGTCTAGGGGAAAAGGAGATCCAGCCACACACCAACCCACCTCCCATACACGCAGGTGCTGTGATAATCGCGTTTATGCCTCGCGCCCGCCAACAGTATCAAACCCACAACAAATACCGGTATGAAATACACTTTAAAGTGTTTACTAAGATTAAAAGAGTATTAGGCAATACTATATATATATATACAAGAAAAAAACAAAAGGCGCCAACTTATCAAAGTTCAGTCAGTTTAGTGCACTCGGTGGAGCTCATCCAGCGAACCCTTCGACTCCTCGGTGGTCGTCCGAGTGCACGTCCTCCTTCCTCGGCGTCTCCCTCCGGACTCCCCTCACACCCCAAGCCCACGCAACCCCTCCCCCAAGTTCCCAGCCTCACAAAACACAATAACATTCCCCATTGATTAACAAATGAATACAATTACCATATCAGCCATTCTAAAGCGAAACAACGGCGGGAGAAACTTTTAACAGACAAAGAAGCATTCCTACTCGTAACAAACCAAAGAAGCCCTTTTTAGTAACATACAGAGGACATTGTACACTTAGAACACCTAATGATCAAATGTAGACCATTCTATTTGCCTCAGGAGTTCTCATCTGTGATCCTGATCTCAGGGTATATACCATCAGCTGCCGATTGTAAGCAAGCACTTGAACAAACTGCACAATGTCCCATCTCAACACATTTCAAATTATAGTTGGTGACTTCAACCAGAGATCCATAAGTCAGTAATTATCAGAGGATCAGAGGTGGAGAGGGTAAATAACCATAAATTCCTGGGTGTCACTATCTCAGGGGACCTGACCTGGACCCATCATATAAATGCAATTGCAAAGAAAGTGCAACAGCGTCTCTACTTCCTCAGAAGTCTGCAGAGATTTGGCATGTTATCGAAAACCTTGACATACTTCTAATGATGTGTAGTGCAAAGTGTGCTGACTGGTTGCATTAAGGCCCGGGAGGGGACCACCAATGTTCTTGACTGGAAAATCCTACAAAAAGGTAGTGGATTTGGCCCAGTACGTCATGGTTAAAACCCTCCCAACCACTGAGCACATCTACATGAAACGTTGGCAAAGAAAAGCAGCATCAATCACCAAAGATCTTCACCACCCAGCCCGTGCTCTTTTCTCACTGCTGCCAACAGGTAGAAAGTACAGGTGCCTCAGGACTCACACCATAAGTTTCAAGCATAGTTACTACCCCTCAACCATCAGGCTCTTAAACAAAAAGGATACATTTATCCTTTTCTGGTGTTCCCACAACCAATTATCTCACTTTAAAGACTCTATCTTGTTATTTATTGCTATTTATTATATTTGCATTTGCACAGTTTGTTGTTCATTGATCCTGTTTACAGTTACTGTTCTATAGATTTGCTGAGTATGCCCGCAGGAAAAAGAAAAAGAAACGGTGACATGCATGTACTCTGATAATAAATTTTACTTTGAACTTTTGAACATAGAAACATAGAAAACCTACAGCACAATACAGGTCCTTCAGCCCACAAAGTTGTGCCAAACACGTCCCTACCTTAGAAATTACTAGGCTTACCTATAGCCCTCTATTTTTCTAAGCTCCATATACCTATCTAAAAGGCTCTTAAAAGACCCTATCGTATCTGCCTCCACCACCGTTGCCGGCAGCCCATTCCACGCACTCTCCACTCTCTGAGTAAAAAACTTATCCTTGACATCTCCTCTGTACCTACCCCCCAGCACCTTAAACCTGTGTTCTCTTGTGGCAACCATTTCAGCCCTGGGAAAAAGCCTCTGACTATCCACAGGATCAATGCCTCTCATCATCTTGTACGCCTTTATCAGGTCACCTCTCATCCTCCTTCACTCCAAAGAGAAAAGGCTGAGTTCACTCAATCTATTCTCACAAGGCATGCTCCCCAATCCAGGCAATGTCCTTGTAAATCTCCTCTGCACCCTTTCTATGGCTTCCACATCCTTCCTGTAGTGAGGTGACCAGAACTGAGCATAGAATTCCAAGTGGGGTCTGACCAGGGTCCTATATAGCTGCAACATTACCTCTCGGCTCCTAAATTCAATCCCATGGTTGATGAAGGCCAATACACCATACGCCTTCTTAACCATAGAGTCAACCTGCGCAGCTGCTTTGAGCGTCCTATGGACTCGGATCCCAAGATCCCTCTGATCCTCCACACTGACAAGAGTCTTACCATTAATACTATATTCTACCATCATATTTGACCTACCAAAATGAACCACTTCACACTTACCTGGGTTGAACTCCATCTGCCAATTCTCAGCCCAGTTTTGCATCTTATCAATGTCCTGCTGTAACCTCTGACAGCCCTCCACACGATCCACAACAGCTCCAACCTTTGTGTCATCAGCAAACTTTCTAACCCATCCCTCCACTTCCTCATCCAGAGCTTTGATCTTTTATCTGGGAAGGGTGAATAGGTTAAGACTTCATTCCCTAGGACATAGATGATTCAGGGGAGATTTGATAGTGGTATACAAAATTATGAGGGGTATAAATAGGGTAAAGGCAAATAGGCTTTGTGCCTTTCTGAGGTTGGGTGAGACTGCAACTGGAGGTTATGGTTAAAGGTGAAATCTTTAAAGGAACGTAAGAGGGAACTTCTTCACTCAGAGGGTGGTGAAAGTGTGGAACAAGCTGCCAGTGGAAGTGGTGAACGTGGGTTCAATTTCAACACGAGAAATTTGGATAGGTATGTGTATGGGAGGAGTATGGTTTGGTTGCAGGTCGGTGGGACTAGGCAGAGTAATAGTTCAGGATGGACTAGGTGAGCAGAAGGGCCTGTTTCTGTGATGTGGTCTTCTATAACTCTTCTAAGGTTCTCAGTGCAGTATCTCCAATGACTTATACAACTGCTACGTTAAGTGCCTAACTCCGATACACAAGGGAATCAAAGGATATTATTCTCAGAGCTGAAGAGATAATTTATTTATTTGTTTGTTTGTTTATTCAGCAATCCATGCCAGAGTAGACCCTTCCAGCCCTACGAACCACTGCTAACAACACCAATTGAACCCTAACCTAATCACAGGACAATTTACAATGAACAATTAACCTACATGGTATGTCTTTGGATTGTGGGAGGAAACCAGAGCACGCAGAGGAAATGCACACATTCGACGAGGAGGATGTACTGACACCTCACAGATGACGCCAGGATTGAACTCTGAACTCTGATGCCCCAAGCTATAATAGCGTCACACTGATTGCCACGTTACCGTGATGTTCCAGTTGGGCTGCCAGTCAGTGGTTTTTCTGAAGGAGAAATGCAGATGGACCTTCATATGGAATAAACACCATTCTGCTTTATAAATCCCAGTAAAGACAATGGCTTCTGTAGCAATGGCAAGTATCCCGACTAATGAAGCTGAGAGCAGGAATGGAGTTTATTGATGTTGTTTACACTCAGTGGCCACTTTATCAGTTACACCTGTACTCCTGCCCACTAATACAATCAGCCAATCATGCAGCATCGTCAAGAGGTTCAGCTGTGGTTCAAAGCAAACATCAGAATGGGGAAGAAATGTGATCTAAGTGATTTTGACAATGGAATTATTGTTGGTGCCAGATGATTTTCTCAGAATATGGAGTTCACAGAGAATGGTGTGAAAAAGCAAGAGAGAGAACAGTGAGCAGCAACTCTGTGGGTGAAAATACCTTGTTGGAGCATTTTTGGAGGTCGGAGGAGAATGGCTAGACTGGTTTAGCTGACGGGAAGGCGGCACTGACTCAGGTAACCACGCATTACAGTAATACTGTGCAGAAGACTGCATGTCACTGAGTGTACTACAAGTCGAACCTTGAAGTGGATGGGTTCCAGCAGCCGAACACCACAAGCATTCACTCTGTGGCCACTTTATTGCAAAGTAACTAATAAAGTGCCCACTGAGTGTATATCACTGTCTTGACAACCAGTCATTTCAGCATATGAGAGGGATCACTAGATAAAATTTCCACATTCCTTGGTACCTTTGATAAGATTTAAATATTGATGAATTGTCTCGGGGAATGTCGGCTCTGTTTACAGTCTCTATAAGAGTTAAAATTCTTGAGCAGAAACTCTGGCAGATTCTGGGTCACAGATGCCTGCCTTCTGCTCCTAGTGCTTAGCAGAGCTTCCTGTCAAGGACAGAATAATGCTGGAAAAAAACATACATGAGGCTGTAAATATGACATAAACTCAGAATATCTGTAGTGTAACAGTTCTTCTTAAGCCCATTACCCCTACTGGGGCATTGGTTGCTGACATCACCTTGCTAGAGTACTCTATCTTAGGCCAATTGTCAAATTGTCCCCAGGTGTAGTCCAGCTTCCTTTCCCAGAGGTGAAGACTTTGGAGCTTCTGTTGGCATTTCTGTCGGTCTGGATCTTTACAGGATGGGGTTGCTGGCCTCATACCCAACCCTCCTCTTTTCGCAGTCCATGGCAGAGTCAGCATAGCGGTTAGTGATTAGCAATCTGGGTTCAATTCCCACCACTGTGTCTAAGGAGTTTGTATGTTTTCTATGTGACTGCGTGGGTTTCCGCTGCTCCAGTTTCCTCCCACACTCCAAAGTCGTACAGCTTGGAGTTAGTGAGCCGTGGGCACATCGTGAAGCATGGGAACAGAAGTGGCAGCCCCAGCACATATTCAAACTGTGTAGCAAAACAAAGTATTTCACTGTATGTTTCAATGTGATAAATAAAGATAACAAAACTCCACCGGTTTCCACAAGAAAGATGGAACAGTCTGATCATGCCTGGCAAATCCAAAGCTTGTGCCATAGCTAGGCTTTGCCGCAAATCTGAAAAGCCTAATCTACTCCCAATGGCCCGATCAACATCAATGGGTCTGCAGTTGAGAGGGTGAGTAGATTCAAGTTCCTCGGTATGCACATCACCGAAGATCTCACTTGGACTATACACACCAGCTTTGTGGCAAAAAAAGCACAACACCGTCTCTTCCACCTCGGGCGACTGAAAAAGTTCAGCATGAGCCCCCAAATCCTCAAGGCTCTCTACAGGGGCACCATTGAGAGAATACTGATTGTGGCTATATCACTGCCTGGTACGGGAACTGCACCAACCTTGATCACTGGACACTGCAGAGAGTGGTACGGACAGCCCAACGCATCTGTGGATGTGAACTTCCATCCATTGAGAACATTTATAGCAGCAGGTGCAGAAAGGAGGCCTGGAAGATCACTGGGGACCTGAGTCACCCCAACTACAAACTGTTTCAGCTGCTTCTGTCCAGGAACCGGTACCGCAGCATTAAAACCAGGGCCATCAGGCTCTGGGACAGCTTCTTCCACCAGGCCATCAGACTGATTCATTCATGCTGATACAATTGTATTTCTATGCCATATTAACTGTCCTGTTGTTCATACTATTTATTATAAATTACTATAAATTGTACATTGCACATTTAGACAGAGATGCAATGTAAAGATTTTTTACACCCTGTGGATGTGAAAGAAGTAAGAAATAAAGTCAGTTCGTTGCAATGGAGTCATAACGCAAAGATTTTTACTCCCTCACGTTGTGGCATGGATGTAAGATTTAAATAAATTCTGATTCATTCCATCTGCTCTTTGCTCTGCCTCCACTCTCTTACAAGAGCTTACAGAGGTTCTGTGAGCTCAACCCCATTTCCACAGAACTGTGACTGTACTTTAGGAGCAGTTTGGGTCGAAACTCGGAGATCAGCTGAGCCTGCCCAGCACAGTGTTTGTCACTCTGGGTTCCAGCAACGGCCGGACCCTGGGCCTTCACTTCAGAATGCCGCCCTTTCACAATTGCAAGTCAGGAGCAGAACCGTGGGCAGAGACAGAATCAGAGAATGTTGACAGCACGGTCTACTGAGCTCCTGCCAGCTCGGAGTGTGAGCAAGCTCAACTCATCCCATTCTCCCCTTAGCCCTGCAAATACATTCTTTTCACAAACCTCTCCAACTCTTTTTCCTAAAACATAGAACACAGAATATTACAGCACAGTACAGGCCCTTTGACTCATGATGTTGTGCCAAACTACCTGCGTCTCAATATCACCAAGACCAAGGAGATGGTGGTGGACTTTAGGAGATCTAGGCCTCATATGGAGCCAGTGATCATTAATGGAGAATGTGTGGAGCAGGTTAAGACCTACAAGTATCTGGGAGTACAGTTAGACGAGAAGCTAGACTGGACTGCCAACACAGATGCCTTGTGCAGGAAGGCACAGAGTCGACTGTACTTCCTTAGAAGGTTGGCGTCATTCAATGTCTGTAGTGAGATGCTGAAGATGTTCTATAGGTCAGTTGTGGAGAGCGCCCTCTTCTTTGTGGTGGCGTGTTGGGGAGGAAGCATTAAGAAGAGGGATGCCTCACGTCTTAATAAGCTGGTAAGGAAGGCGGGCTCTGTCGTGGGCAAAGTACTGGAGAGTTTAACATTGGTAGCTGAGCGAAGGGCGCTGAGTAGGCTACGGTCAATTATGGATAACTCTGAACATCCTCTACATAGCACCATCCAGAGACAGAGAAGCAGTTTCAGTGACAGGTTACTATCGATGCAATGCTCCTCAGACAGGATGAAGAGGTCAATACTCCCCAATGCCATTAGGCTTTACAATTCTACCGCCAGGACTTAAGAACTTTTTAAAAGCTATTATTAATGCTTTTTGAGACGGTGATTTAGATGCATATCATATTTTTTTACTGAGTTAAGTATTGTATGTAATTAGTTTTGCTACAACAAGTGTATGGGACATTGGAAAAAAAGTTGAATTTCCCCATAGGGATGAATAAAGTATCTATCTATCTATCCAACCCTTTTACCTATTCTAAGTTCAATCTAACCATTCCCTCCCACATAGCCGTCCAGTTTCTTTTCATCCATGTGCCTATCCAAGAGCCTCTTAAATGTCCCTAATGCATCTGCCTCTACTACCATCCCAGCATGGATGAGTTGGGCCAAAGCGTCTGATTCTATGCTGTATGATGCTATGACAATATGGCTCCATAGAGGTCACCTCTACCATTATAACTGGCAGGGTGTTCCATGTATCTGCCACTCTCTGTCTAAAAAAAACTCACTTCCACTATCCCCCTATACTTTACATGAATTACCTTAATATTATCCCCTCTTGTATTAGCCATTTCCGCCTTAGGAAGAAGTCTTGGGCTCTCCACTCAATTCATACCTTTCATCATCTTGTACACTTCTATCAAGTCACCTCTCATCCTCGGTCACTCCAAAGAGAAAAGCCCTAGCTCGCTCAGCCCACCCTCATAAGACATGCTCTCCAGTCCTAGTTAAATCTCTAAATCTTCTACATCCTTCGTGTAATGAGGCAACCAGAAATGAACACAATATTCCAGTTAGATCACATGAAGAACGGTGACACACGGTAAAGGAGGTTAATAAAGCATTTCAAGTTCAGAAACTCACAACTAAAATTGCTTCAAATGACAGACCTTTAAGCTTATTGAGATAGAAAGATTTGCATTTAGATTACTTTTTTTTCATTCAGCGGATGTCAATGACTCTTTACAGCCTTTGAATTATTCTTGTCTTTTGCTTTATTCATGGGGTGCGGGCTTCCTTGCCAGTCATTTACTGCCACTGCCAACCCCCACTACTCTTTGTGCGGGTGGTTTGCTGGACCATCAGAGTAATGTGGACGGGGTGGAAGTGGATTGTTTCACTTTCTCTTCGACTGTTAACACTTTATTCCGCATTATTCTGTTATTGTCTTCCCTTGTACTACCTCGGTGTACTGCTGCAGTGAAATGGAAAACAAAGCTTCTCACTAGATGCCTGCGACAATTATAAACCAATTTACTGATTTACATTATTGAAGAACATTACCAATCCAAAGGGATTTTTAAGACAATTGAGTAATTTCTTTAACGATGGTCATGGGACCAATATTTTCCAAAGGAACTCCAACCTATTCAACTAATAATGTTAGTGCCAGACCTAACCCAGCTACTGTGGTGGAATAGAGAAACCAAATTTTGAACAACAAAGCTGCTGGGATGCTTCCACAAGCAATGGTCTCATTTTAAGGACTCTTTGTCCTGTTATCTCACATTCTCCTTATTTATTGCTATTTATTTCCACCTGCATTTGAACAGTTTGTTGTCTTCTGCACACTTGTCAATCTTTTATTGGTCCTGTTACAGTTACTATTCTGTAGATTTGCTGAGTATGCCGGCAGGAAATTGAAGCTCAGGGTTGCATATATGTCTCTTGACAATAAAATTTACTTTGAGCTGAACTTGTTCATCAATTTAACCACAACACTACTATGGCGCTCTGGGTGGGGAGCGGGGGGAATAGGTCGACAGCCTGCCCCAGCATTCCTAATGACCAGTGCTATTTATTGTTCTTGTGTTAAAATGCTTTCATGGGTTTATGGTGGGTTGTTCAAATTTGTTTATTGTTACATTTCAGCTTGGGTTATACAATTATTCGCATGTGTGTTTGTGGGTCGCTCTGACTGTAACTGGAGCGTGTAATGGTCAGTTCCCCCATCTGTATGTGACTGGTTAGGTTCTCTCCCCGGGCCATTACACCTGGTCTGTTTTTGTGCTTGTGACAATAAAAACAGTTGCTGAGTTAAACAAGCTTTCTCGCCTGTCGTCATGGACCAAATGCTTGCCACACTACCATTCCACTGGGTAGTGGGATGAAAATACGTCTCTACCAAACGAGGTGTACGGTGCTCCTTCCCTCCACTAGCCTGCAGGTCACCCTTGGGTAAGATGTAGCACCTGCTTAGTGTCGCACCCCACCGCCCCCGCCCCCCGCCAGTCAGAGTCACTTGAAACCTAGAAAGCAGGTAGTGGATGGTCGTACGAGCGGTTGGGGCATATTACAAGTCCTGGTTATGCAACAACTGATGCCAGGCAGACAATCTCTTAAGAGTATTGATAACAGCTGGGGTCACCCATCGTGTAAAGACACTGCCCAGAAGAAGGCAATGGCAAACCACTTCTGTAGAAAAATTTGGCAAGAATATTCATGGTTATGGAAAGACCATGATCACCCACACCATATGACACGAGGCATAGAGAACAAATGGACCGTTTCCAGTCTACATAAAGTACTGTACTAATAGTCAGAAAATGGAACAGCCAATGTACATCCCACCCATACCAATGTGCTCATTTACCAGTATAAAACTCAAAGCATTCACAGCTTTGGTGTCAAGACTTTCAGTAAACTAAGAATAGTTTTACTTGCCATTTCTCATGATTGACACACAAAATGCTGGAGTCCTGCTGAAGGGTTTCGGCCTTAAACGTCAACTATACTCTTTTCATAGATGATACCTGGCCTTCTGACTTCCTCCAGCATTTTGTGTGTGTTGCTGGGATTTCCAGCATCTGCAGATTTTCTCTTGTTTCTCATGATTGACAGTCTACTTCAAATCACTTTCTAATGAATTGATCTGCATGGAATTTTCACTGTCCCTCTGTACGTGTGACAATAGTAAACCAATTCCAAAAGGTGCAGACTGTGAGCTATGACACTAACGATGGCATTGTTAGGCAAAGGATTGGCCATTGGAATGGTTTGTGATCTGAAGAAAGGTTGTAAGGATTCCCAAAATACTCCCAGTGGCCACTTTATTTTGTAGAGGAAGTACAAAGTGGCCACTGAGTGTATGTTCATAGCTTTCAGCCGCTGTAGCCCATTCACTTGAAGATTCGATGTGTTGTACATTCAGAGATGCTCTTCTGCACAATAATTTTACTATTTTGTCCCGTGATTAGGCTAGGGTTGTTGGCGGTGTGGTTCAAAGGGCCTATCTCAATAAATAGATAAATATTATGTATATTTAGTTAGCCACCAACGTGATGACAGGAACATTGATTTCTCCAGTATTCAGTAATTTCTTCCTCTGCCCCTTCCCTCTTCTTTACCCCACTCTGACCTCTTGTCCTCACCTGTCTATAACCTCCCCCAGTGCCCTCCTCCTTCCCTTTCTCCCTTGACCACTCTCCTCTTTGATCAGATTCCTTCTGCATTTTCCACTTATCATCCCCGTCCCCCACCCATCTGGCTTCACCTATCACCTTCTAACTTGTACTCCTTCCCCTCCCACCACCTTTTTATTCTGTCCAGACTAGATGAAGGGCCTTGGTCTGAAATGTCAATCTATCACCTACCAGTTCTAGCACTACCCTTTCCTCCACTTCTTATATTAGCATCTCCTTTCTTTATTTCAGTATTGAGATGAAGGGTCTTGACCCAAAATATCCCCTATCCACTTCCCTCCATAGTTGCCACCTGACCTCCAGCATATGTTGTTCTGGATTTCGGTATCTGCAGTCTCTTGTGCCTTCATTCTTCGGTAGTTAGGCCCCTCCAATTGTAGTCTGGTGAATGAGCAGTTAACATTTTTTTCTAAGTATTGATGGTATTTTGGCAAGGACACTGGGAAAGCTCACAGCTCCTCAAATAGCTCCATGGAATCTTTAACATCCACTTGTTGAGACAGACGTTTTTATATAGTGAATGCTTTAGATCATTTCAGAGAATTTAGTAAATTACAGCCAATCTACAAAATGTAATAGCATCCCCAGTCATCTCAACAATCAGGATAGACTAAATCATAATAAAATCTTTGTTCTTGCAAGGTGAGAGAGACACAGCTTCCAATATTGCCTATTGAATTGATGCCAAATCACACAGCAGTCCCATTCCGTATGAATATTCCCTATAACGTATTCTTCCACATTCCCACCAATTCCTCCAGATTCTTCTACCCACCTACACACCAAGGGAAATTTGAAACATCTACTGTCTTAGAGGTTTGCACAGATTTAGCATGTCATCTAAAACTTTGACAAATTTCAATAGTTGCCCGGTCGGTGGAGGGTACCCTGACTGGTTGCATCATGGCCTGGGAGGGAAATACCGATGCCCAATGGACAGTCCAATCCATCCTGGGAAAAGACCTCATCACCACTGAGCACATCTACAAGGAAAGCTGCCACAAGAAAGAAAGATCCATCTTCAAGCACCCCCCATCATCTAGGACATGCTCTCTTCTTTCTGCTGCCATTGGGAAGGAAGTACAGGAGACATATGTCCCACACCACCAGTTTCAAGAACGGTTATTACCCTTCAACTATCACGCTCCTGAGCCTGGTGGATAACTTCACTCACCTCATCTCTGAACCGATTCCACAACCTATGGACTCATTTTCAGGGTTTCTATAATTCATGTTCTCGATATTATTTATTTACCTATTTATATTTTCTACTTGCACAGTTTGTCATTTTTTGCATTTTGGTTGTTTTTCAGTCTCTCTTTGTGTGTAGTTTTTCATTGATTTTATTGTATTTCTCTGTTCCACTGTGAATGCCTGAATCCCAGGGTAGTATATGGTGACATATGGTATACAGTATGTACTTCGATAATAAATTTGCTTTGAACTTTGAAATAAGCTTATGTTTAAGATGTTTATTTTACTGAGATACAACACAGATACAACAGTAGTAACTGTTCTTGAACTTACTATGCGAGTTCTGAGGCTCTTGTACCTTCTACCTGATGCCAGCAACGAGAAAGGACCCTGGGTGGTGAGGATCTTTGATGGCGGATACTGCTTTTCTATGGCAATGTTTCATGTAGATGTGCTCAATGGTTGGGAGAGTTTTACCCGTGATGTACTGGGTCAAATCCACTACCTTTTGTAGGATTTTCCACTCAAAGGCATTGGTGTTCCCATACCAGGCTGTGATGCCCCCAGTCAGCACACTTTCCACCACACATCTATAGAAGTTTGCCAATGTTTTTGATGACATGCCGAATATCTGCAGACTCCTGAGGAAGTAAAGGTGCTACCCTGCTTTCTTTGCAGTTATATTTATATGATGGGTACAGGGCCAGTCATTTGCGATAGTGATATTCAGGGATTTAAAGTTTCTGACCCTCTCCACCTTTGATCCTCTGATGATTACTAATCTCATGATTAGTTTCCCTCTCCTGAAGTATATTATCAGTTCCTTTGTCTTATTTACCTTGAGTGAGACACTGTTATTATCACAGCCAAATTTTCAATCTCCCTCCTGTATGCTGATTCATCACCTGCTTTGAGATGGCCAGAAGAGTGGTGTCATCAGCAAACTTGTATATGGTGTTGCAGCTGTCATAGGTGTAAAGCAAGTAGAGCAGGGGCTAAGTATACATCCCTGTGGTACTCCAGTGCTGATGGAGATTGTGGAGGAGATGCTTTTCCCAATCTGAACTGACTGGAGTCTACAAGTGATGAAATCCAAGGCCTCCAAGGGGATATTGAGGCCCAGGTCTTGGAACTTACTGATTAGTTTTGAGGGCTCAATGGTGATAAATGCCGATCTGTAATTAATAAAGAGAATCCTGATGTATGCACTTTTGCTGTCCAGATGTTCCAGGTTATGTGATGAGCCAAAGAAGTGACATCTGCTATAGACCTGTTGCTTTCGTAGGCAAATTGGAGAAGATCCAAGCCACCACTCAGACAGGAGCTGATATGCTTCAACACCAGCTTTTCAAAACACTTCATCACTGTGGATGGAAGGACCACTGGGTGATCGTCATTTAGACAGGTTACCACACACTTCTTGGGCACCGGTACGATTGAAGCTTAATTGAAGTAGGAGGGTACCACACACTGCTGAAGTGAGAGGTTGAAGATATCGGTTAACACACCAGCAATTTGATTGGCACAAGCTTCAGTACTCAGCTGGATACTCCATCTGGACTGGATGCTTTCCTTGGATTCACTCTCTTGAGGGCAGCCCACATGTCATCTTTACTGAGACCAAAGGATCATCAGGAGACATGCGGGGTATGTGATGGTTCCTCCCTGTTCTGGTAATCAAAGCGAGCGTAGAAGACATTGAGCTCATCTGGAAGTGAAGCTCTGCTGTACCCTATGTCGCAAGATTTAACTTTGTAGGAGGTTATTGCATTCAAACTCTGCCACTGCTGTTGAACATCCCTCATATATTCTAGTTAGTCTAGAATCTCTACTTCGCACAAAAGATGGCTTTGCAGAGATCATAATCTGCACCTCTTGTAGCATTCTTGATCTCCAGACTCGAATGCCTCTGACCTGACTCTCAGCAGGTTCCGGATTTCATTGTTCATCCAGGGCCTCTGACTGGGGTAAACCCTGAGTGATTTTGTGGGGACACACTCATCCACAGCTGTTTTATTAAAGTCTGTAACCACCCTGGAGTAGTCATTCAGGTCCTCAGATGAGTTCTTGAACACAGCCACTGACTCAGGGCAATCCTGTAACTGTTCCTCAGCCCCCCACGACCACCTCTTGGTTGTCTGGATCTCTGGAGCCTTGCTCTTTAGACTCTGCCTATATGCAGGTAGCAGAGGTACAGCCAAATGATGCGACTTGCCAAAATGCAGTCCTGAGGGGAAATGATAGGCATTCCTAATCGTTGTGTGTCAGTGCTGTAGTGTGTTGGGACCTCAGGTGCAACAGGTTACGTGCTGGCGATAATTGGACAGGGTTTTCCTCAGGCCGGCTTGTCACATGTACCAAGATACAGTGAAAAGCTTGTCTTGCATACTGTTCATTCAGATCAAATCATTACACAGTGCATTGAGTTAGACCAAGATAAAACAATAACAATGTAGAATAAAGTATAAAATCTGCAGAAAAATTGCAAGATTATATCAAAGTAGATCTTATTGTCCAAGAGATCCATTCAAGAGCCTGAAAATAGTGGGATAGAAATAGCCCTTAAGCCTGTTCAGGTCTTTGTATCTTCTGCCGAAGGAGAGGAGAGAAGGGAGAATGCCTGGGGTGGGTGGGGTCTTTGATTATGCTGGTTGCTTTACTGCGGCAGTGAGATGTATAGACAGAGTCTGTAGAGGGAAGGCTGGTTTCCATGTTATTTTTTTTTGTTTTGCACACTTGTCTTTTGCACATTGGTTGTCAGTCTTCGTTTGTCTGTAGTACTTTTCATCGATTCCATTGTCTTTATTTGCACCTGCTGAGAATGCCCACCAGAAAATGATTCTCAGAGTGGTTTATGGTGACATTTACGTACTTTAAACTTCCATGTATTGATCTGTATCCACAGCTCTCTGCAGTTTCTTGCAGTCACAAGCAGAGCAGTTGACACAGGAAGCCATCATGCACCCAGATAGAATGCCTCCTATGGCGCATCGATAACACCTGGTGAGGGTCGATGGGATATATCGAAGGTACTGCTCTGTGCAAATGTACCTGGGTGAATGTGACTAAAATCCTGTCACTTACCAAGCAGCCGAAGGGAACTAACACATAACCGGGAAGTGCGGCTTTAAGACGAATCGTGCTTCACCAAAACAAAGGGAAGATGTCTGCAGAGACAACAGCTTTCACAGATGGGGTAGGCTGCTCACACTGAATAATGTATCACCACTCAACCTTGGCCAATGTCTTTGTGTTCCTCAGCATTTCCAGTCGATATTGTATAAACTTCTGTGACTAACACATTGGCACTGTGGCACTGATGTGATTCTTTCAGTATTCTCTGCACCGTGATGAACTTGTGTTAGGATACTCTACCTTCTCCCAGAAGAGGGAGTTACAATTATCATTATTTCGCAGCACCTCATGTGGGAGAACCGTATCTCCTTCATTAACATAAAGGGTTGGCAGGGGATCTACTTCTTGCAGCAGATGGGAAGATTCCATCTTCCACACAATACACTGGTACAACTCTACACTGCCCTCGCAGAGAACATCCTCACGTCAGCCATTGCTTCTAGTTTGGTGCAGCATCCTCTCACAATATACAAAAACTACAGTGAACTGTCAGGGCAGTAGGAAAAGACATACACTGCAGGACTTGTATGTGTCCAGGACAAAGAAGTGGGCGGGAAAAATTATTGCAGACGCCACTCACCCTGTAAACTGCCTTTTATAAAAGCTCCCTTCTGGAAAGTACAATAGGGCTATTAAAACAAAAATCTCATGCCATCTTCAATTTTTCTTCCCCCGGGCAGTTAATCTGATCAATCCTTCTAGTTACCCCTCCACCCCCCCTCTCCCTATTACCTCAGTCACTGCACTGAAAACACTTCAAACCACATTTTATAAAGCTGCTTACATAGTAATACATACTATTTATGTATTTATGCACATTAAATTCCATCTCCGTACTTCTAAATTCATTTTTATATAATTCTTTATGATGTATAATTGTTGAATTGGTGTCAAAATGGTTGTTGTGATGCGTCTAGTGAGGTAGTGTGGTGGGTAGTGCTTGTCACTCTCACTTTCAGCTTCCACCGCTGGCTACCAGTCTTGCGAAAAGGAGAGCTGAATAAGTAAGTCTCTTTCTGCCAGTACATAGCCTGTCCAACAACAAGCCTCATGTAGTGCCTCCTCTCTAGAGAGCCATAACTCCTTTCAGACTTAGGATGAACTACCGAGCATGGGGAGGAGGTCTGGCCCTGCACACGTAGCACGCAAGCCCACTGGTGTGTGGACTCACCCCTGGTGCTCAAGAGCCAGATCCCCAGCTACAGGTAAATGGCCTGACTGCCTTGTGGGCAGCCTTGAGAGACATGAAGGCTGAGGGAGTAAACTGGTACAGCAAATCCAGAGTGGGGCCCCTAAGGCAGCTGGACATCATTGAACATCCTTCCGGCAGCTCCTGGAGCCAAACGTATTGCTTCATAAGCTTTCCTTTGGACTACACCGGTGAGGCTGAGAGGGGGATCCTGAGGACTGGGCATCTCAGAACCTTCATACCTTCCACCCAGGCTTGTGATCATGGTCATCATCACCCATTGTCCTTTGAGCCAGACGGATGCCAACCTTAACTGTTGAATTGTTGGTTTTATCGCACATCGTGCAAACACACCACAGGAAATTCTAATATGTGTAAATGCCTATGGTGAATTAAGTCGATCCTTGGTCCTTGGTCTTTGTGAAGAATACATATGTGTCTGCTGACAGAATCTAGACGGGGCTGTGGGGAGTTATAAAGAGCGTTCCGTTGAATGCCAGTGCTGGTGGGGAGCAAGTGGCATCGCAGGAAAACTCTGTCTTTGTTCGGTCACAAAGAGGAGAAGAGGTGAGAGCAGGCCTACAGGAAATAGAAGCAATGATTATAACAGAAGTGATGAGGGGATCTGCAGAGAGCAGCTTGCAATAAGTTGCCATGCTCCGGTGCCATGTTAGTCAAGGACTTGGTCAGCTACAGTAAAGGCAAAGCCATGGTTTAAAGAGGTGATTGGTGGAATCATCAGTCTGGTTACTTCACCAACCACCTCCAGATAGCAAATCTCTCCAATTATTTCACTTTTTCTATATCTTCTGTTTGTTCTTTTCGTCTTGTCTGTGATACGGAAACTGCTGGAACCTGGACCCACAGTTTGGAACTTGATCGAAGGATCCAGAGTTCTGTTGTTCCAAAGAAATGCCTAATGAAGATTAGAGATGGGGGCGGGGGAGCTGAAAAGTACCGAGAACGCGAGCTGACTCATGGATGAGATCAGAGACAAAGCGCGGGGTCATGAACAACTCCATCTCGAAGCGGTAAGGAAGATTGAAGCATCGAGGGGAATGCAGAGGGGGTCAGCGATGGCTCCCTATAGAGATGGTCAGCCAAAAGATCGGTGCATTAAGGCCTGGATCGGTGACATTCAGATCAGGGTCAGCAGTCACTCTTTACGGAAGGACTGAGTTTGTCTCTCCTCTTAAGGGGACAAAAGATTTCAAATATTCTGAGATTTATGTGATTATTGAACTGTACTTTATATTGGTCCCCTTCAGTTTT
The DNA here is from genome assembly GCF_048418815.1 of Hemitrygon akajei. Taxonomy (NCBI): domain Eukaryota; kingdom Metazoa; phylum Chordata; class Chondrichthyes; order Myliobatiformes; family Dasyatidae; genus Hemitrygon; species Hemitrygon akajei. Next base: position 18,195,892 of record NC_133127.1, on the reverse strand, counting down.
TTGGTGTTGTCTTTCTTGTGGCCGATTGGTGGGTGGGTGATCTGTTAATTTTTTGTGAGTTGGGGGTTTGGTGCTACTGTTGCTGTTCTTTACTGCGAATGAGGGGGTTGGTGACTATTATTATCACTGTTTTTTGCTGTGGGGGAGGGGGGATTTTGGGGTCTTTGAGTTTTATTTCTTTTCTTTTTCACTTTTTCGTGCCGGTGGAGGGGTAGATGATGTCTTTTCTTTCATCAAAACCCATGGTCTTTCTGTACTTAATAGCTATCTGGAGTAGACAAATATCAGAGTTGTTTTGTACATGCATACTTTGACAATAAAATGAATCTTTGAACCTTGGACTCCTGCCTCACTACTCCCTTTCTCTTCACTATACCGGTCGCTCTCCACTCCCGGTCCTGATACGGGGTTTTGACCCTAATTGGCGACCATCCCCTTTCCTCGCTTGAGCCGCTGAGTTCACGCAGTGGATTCTTTGTTGTTCCAGGTTTCAGCATCTGCCATCTCTTGTGTCTCCCCTACTTGTAGACCATTCCTGGTTGCTCCTTTCCCACTTCCATCCAGAACTCTGCAATTCCTTTCTTGATTTTCTCAAGTTCAAATTCTCTGCAGTGCAGGACTGAAATAGATCCTCACTCTCCTTCCCTAAGCAGTTTAGACTCCCACTCGCTCATCTTCTTTTGCCAGGGTTGGCATGCCAAGGGTCACTGAAATGACTAAATAAACCAGGGTCTTCAATTCCCAGAGAAATATCATTGGCACATAGCCTAAACCACAGGGCTGCACTAGAGTCATAGAATACAGCACAGAAACAGGCCCTTCAGCCCATCTAGTCCATGCTGAACCATTTAAACTGCCTTCTCCCATCAACTTGCACTGGGACCATAGCCCTCCATACCCTTACTGTCCATGTACCTATCCAAACTTTTCTTAAATGTTGAAATCGAGCTCGCAAACACCACTTGCACTGACAGCTCCTTCCACAATCTCATGACCATCATGAGCTTCCCTTCATGTTCCCTTAAACTTTTCACCTTTCACCCTTAACCCATGACCTCCAGTTGTAGAAACATAGAAAACATAGAAATATAGAGAAACTACAGCACAATACAGGCCCTTCGGCCCACAAAGCTGTGCCGAACATGTCCCTATCCTAGAACTACCTAGCCTTACCCATAGCCCTCTATTTTTCTAAGCTCCATGTACCTATCCAGGAGTCTCTTAAAAGACCCTATTGTTTCCGCCTCCACCACCTTTGCCAGCAGCCCATTCCACACACTCACCACTCTCTGCGTAAAAAACTTACCCCTGACATTTCCTCTGTACCTACTTCAAAGCACCTTAAAACTATGCCACCTCGTGCTAGCCATTTCAGCCCTGAGAAAAATCCTCTGACTATCCACAAGATCAATGCCTCTCATTATCTTGTACACCTCTATCAGGTCACCTCTCATCCTCCGTCATTCCAAGGAGAAAAGGCCAAGTTCACTCAACCTATTCCCAAAAGGCATGCTCCCCAATCCAGGCAACATCCTTGTAAATCTCCTCTGCACCCTTTCTATGGCTTCCACATCTTTCCTGTAGTGAGGCAACCAGAATTGAGCACAGTATTCCAAGTGAAGTCTGACCAGGGTCCTATATAGCTGCAACATTACCTCTCGACTCTTAAAATCAATCCCATGGTTGATGAAGGCCAATGCACTGTATGCTTTCTTAACCACACAGTCAACCTGCGCAGCTGCTTTGAGCGTTCTATGGACTCAGACCCCAAGATCTCTCTGATCCTCCACACTGCCAAGAGTCTTACCAGTAATACTATATTCTGCCATCAAATTTGACCGACCACACTTATCTGGGTTGAAGTCCATCTGCCACTTCTCAACCCAGTTTTGCATCCTATCAATGTCCCGCTGTAACCTCTGACAGCCCTCCATACTATCCACAACACCTACAATCTTTGTGTCATCAGCAAATTTACTAACCCATCCCTCCACTTCCTCATCCAGGTCATTTATAAAAATCACGAAGAGTAAGGGTCCCAGAACAGATCCCCGAGGCACACCACTGTTCACCGACCTCCATACAGAATATGACCCATCTACAACCACTCTTTGCCTTCTGTGGGCAAGCCAGTTCTGGATCCACAAAGCAATGTCCCCTTGGATCCTATGCCTCCTTACTTTCTCAATAAGCCTTGCATGGGTACCTTATTAAATGCCTTGCTGAAATCCAGATATACTACATCTATAACTTTACCTTCATCAATGTGTTTAGTCACATTTTGAATCCTCAAAAAATTCAATCAGGCTCATAAAGCACGACCTGCCTTTGACAAAGCCATGCTGACTATTCCTAATCATATTATGCCTCTCCAAATGTTCATAAATCCTGCGTCTTAGGATCCTCTGCATCAACTTACCAACCACTGAAGTAAGACTCACTGGCCTATAATTTCTTGGGCTATCTCTACTCCCTTTCTTGAATAAGGGAACAACATTCACAACCCTCCAATCCTCTGGAAGCTCTCCTATCCTCATCGATGATGCAAAGATCATTTCCCAGAGGCTCAGCAATATCCTCCCTTGCTTCCCACAATAGCCTGGGGAACATCCTGTCTGGTCCCAGTGACTTATCCAACTTGATGCTTCCCAAAAGTTCCAGCACATCCTCTTCCTTAATATCTACATGCTCAAGCTTTTCAGTCTGCTGCAAGTCATCCCTACAATTACCAAGATCCTTTTCCGTAGAGAATACTGAAGCAAAGTATTTATTAAGTACCTTTGCTATCTCCTCCGGTTCCATACACACTTTTCCACTGTCGCACTTGATTGGTCCCATCCAAACTCAGTGGAAAAAGCTCGTTTACATTTAACCTATCTATACCCCTCATAATACCTCTATCAAATCTCCTATCAGTCTTCTATGCTCCAAGGAATAAAGTCCTAACCTATTCAACCTTTCCTTATAATTCAGGTTCTCCAGACCCGGCAACATCTTTGTAGTTTTTTTCTGCAGTCTTTCAGCCTTCTTTATATCTTTATTTGCAACAAGGAATTGAACGTTCTTTGCAAGTACTTGCATTTCCAAACCTGGATTAGCAAGTGTTTGTTGATCTGCAACTAACTCCAAAGATTTTCATGGTGATGTGTGCTTTTGTAGAAATGAAGGATGCTTTAGTCACATCCTATTACATCCTGTGTGATTGCCTCTCTGTGCTTAATCCCTTGGCCTCTGTAAGCCTAAATATAGGATCAAACAAAATGCCCACAGGACTGCATTAACCTATAATTAAAGCTTGGACTGATGTTTTCATTGAAGTGCAGGCAAGCAATACAATTTCACATTGATCTGTCACTCCATGAGTAAGAATTGCTTGAGTCATTTACAGTACGACTGCTTGAAATTTAGAAAGGAAAGGCTGAAGACTCCCACAGAGTGGAAGTGGACAGCAGGCTGACTGCCATTTTAAGTGCTGTATATGTGAAATGAAAGTTACACTCAGTGGCCACTTTATTAGGTACCTCCTGTCCACTTGCTTGTTAATGCAAATATATAATCAGCCAATCATGTGGCAGCAACTCAATGCATAAAAGCATGCAGACAAGGTCAAGAGGTTCAGTTGTTGTTCAGACCAAACATCAGAATGGGGAAGAAATGTGATCTAAGTGACTTTGACCGTGAAATGATTATTGGTGCCAGATGGGAGGGTTTGAGTATCTCAGAAACTGCTGATCTCCCGGGATTTTCACTCATAGTAGTCTCTAGAGTTTACAGAGAATGGTGCCAAAGAAACAAAAAATATCTACTGAGTGACAGTGCTGTGGGCAAAAGCATCTTATAATTGAGAGAGCTCAGAGGAGAATGGCCAGAGTGGTTCAAGCTGACAGCAACTCAAATGACCACACTTTACAACAGTGGTGTGAAGAAGAGCATCTCTGAATGCACAACACATCGGACCTTGAAGTGGATGGGCTACAACTTCAGAAGACCATAAACATACACTCTGTGGCCACTTTATTAGGTACTTAATACAGTGTCCTCTGAGTGTACGTGCTCAGTGTGACCAGAGGGGGAAATTGAGTTAAATATCTGGACGATGACCTTCCTGAACAGCCCTCTCAATCTCCCTTGCTTGTTGATAGGAATCTACAAAAGAATATCAAATAATTCTGCCACGGCAAATGCCCAGAGCATTAAAAAGGTGATATTTGGGCATAAAACCAAAAAAAAAGGGCTGAAATGTTAACTGTTCATTCTCTTCCATAAATGCCACCTGACCTGTTGAGTTCCTCCAGCATTTTGAGTGTGTTGATCAAAATTTTCGGGAACTGCAGTCTCTCTCTTGTCTGAAAATGCTTGGAAGACTGTTGGTCGAGCGGTTGATGAGAACAGCAGCCATCGACTCCTGGATCAGCTGCACTCACCTCAGCACCGAACTGGCTCCATGGGGGCGGACTCATTTTCCGTGGACTCTGCGGCTCATGTTCTGTGTAGCAATTGTTTATTTTTCTATTGCCTTCACAATTTGTTCTTTTTTTCGCACGTGTTGTTTGACATTTTTGTTGTGTGGGGTTTTCTTGGATTCTATTGTGTTTCTTTGTTTTGTGGCTGCCTGCAGGAAGAGGAATCTCAACGGTGCATATGGCATACATTAAACTTTGAACAAAGTTCAAAGTAAAGTTTAGTATCCGAGTAAAGTTTATTATTTACCACATACAACCATGAGATTCTTTTTCCTGCCGACATACTTAGCAAATCTATAGAACAGTAACTGTAAATGGGATCAATGAACAACAAACTGTGCAAATGCAAATATAAATAAATAGCGATAAATAACGAGAGCATGAAATGAAAGAGGATGAAATAACAAGTCCTTAAACTGAGACCATTGGTCGTGGGAACACCAGAAATTGAATGAGTGTATTCACTCTTTCAAGCACCTTTTGTTCAAGCACCTGATGGTTGAGGGGTAGTAACTGTTCTTGAACCTGGTGGTGTGAATCCTGAAGCTCTTGTACCTTCCATCTGATGGCAGCAGCGAGAAAAGAGCCTGGCCTGGGTGGTGAGGATCTCTGATGATGGATACTGCTTTTCTATGGTAAAGATTCATGTAGAGGTGCTCAATGGTTGGGAGAGATTTACCTGTGGTGTACTGCGACAAATCCACTACCTTTAGGAGAATTTTCCATTCAAAGGCATTGGTGTTCCCATACCAGGCCATAATTCTGCCAGTCAGCACACTTTCCACCACACGCCTATAGAAGATTGCCAAGATTTGACGAATCTCCGCAGACTCCTGATGAAGTAGAAGCACTGTTGTGCTTTCTTTGCAATTATATTTATATGATGTGTCCAGGACAGGTCCTCTGAGATAGTGACACCCAGGAATTGAAAGTTTCTGACCCTCTCCACCTCAGATCCTCCAATAATTACTGACATGTGGACCTCTGGTTTCCCTCTCCTGAAGCCTACAATCAATTCCTTGGTCTTATTGACATTGAGTAAGAGGTTGTTGTTATTACACCACTCAGCCAAGTTTTAGGTCTCTGTCCTGTATGCTGATTCATCTCCACTTTTGATACAGCTCACAAGAGTGGTGTCATCAACAAACTTGGATATGGTGTTGGAGCTGTGCTTAGCCATACGGTCATATGCGTAAAGCGAGTAGGGCAGGGGCTAAGTACGTAGCCCTGTTGTGCTCCTGTGCTGATGAAGATGGTGGAGGTTGATGGAACTGGGATGAAAACAGGAAATGTAAATTCTCAGTAGATCAGAAAATAACTGTGTTAAAAAAGAAAGAGGGCTATTGGTCTGAATTAGAGACAAAAGATACTGTTGATACTGGAATCTGGAGCAACAAACAAAAATAAAGGATCTTGACTTGAAACCCAACTGTCCAGTTCATACCCCATGGAGGCTACCTGGCCTGCTGAGATCCTTCATAAAATGCTGGAAAAATTCAACAGGTCAAGCAGCATCTGTGGAGGGAAGTGAACAGTCGACTTTTTCAGTCAACATTCAGGTTAACTATTCATTTTCCTCCGTAGATGCTGCCTGACCAGTTGAGTTTCAGATTCAGATTTAGTTATCACATGTAGATTGAAACGTGCAGTGAAATGTGCCATTTGCTTTAACAACCAACACAACCTAAGGGCGCGCCGGGGACAGCCCACAAGTGTCAGCACACATTCTGGTACCTACATAGCATGCCTACTGTGTTCAGCAGAACAACACAAGCAACAACAATATAAACCAAAACAATCCCTTTCCTCCCCTCCCACCCACTCAATCACGTCAGGACCTCCGGTCCTCCAGTCCTTGGTTTCTGGAGAATTTTTGTGAGTTGCTCCAAATTATCAGCATCTGCTGTCTCTCTTGAGTCTGAGCTCCTCCAGCAGATATTGTTTACTGTTGTTGTTTACAACTTAAAACATTGACTCTGTTTCTTCTCTTCACAGCTGGTGCCTGACCTGTCGTGTATTTACAGTATTTCCTGCTTTAATTTCAGATTTTGCTTTCTGAGTAGCGTCTATCATGATTCAGGAACTGCACGTATCTCAAACAGCCACTTCAAAAATGAATTAATTGAAAACTTCCAGTGGTTCCAAGATTGCCAGCGGCACATGTAAAGGACAGGCCTCACATGTTAAAGCTGGTTGAAGTTTTGGAGATGCGAGAAATAACTCCAAAAGAGGTTAGATACCATCAAGTCAAAAATAGAGGTTGGACACCATTAGGGACCAAAACAGAGGTCAGACACTGTCAGGTACAAAATAAAGGTCAGACAACCTCAGCGGAGAAAGAGGTCTGACACCATCAGGTCAAACTTATGTCAGACACCATCAGCGAGGAAAAATTTCTTGTGAGCGACAGAATCAGTTAGCATGGGGGAATATTTTTCATTGTTGGAATTAACTAGACAAATTGCTGACCAATTCCTACATGCAGGAACGATACCAATAAGAGTGCAGAGAAGATTTACAAGGATGTTTCCTTGAGAACCTGAATTATAGGGAAAGGTTAAATAGGTTAGGATTTCATTGCCTGAAGCGTAGGAGAATAAGGGGAGACTTGATAGAGGTATATCTAATTATGAGGGATGAAAGCAAGTTGGCTCTTTCTGAGGTTGGGTGAAGCGAAAACTTGTGGCCGTAGGTTAAGGGTGAAAAGGTGAAATGTTTAAGGGGAACGAGAAGGGATCACTCAAAGGATGGTGCAAGTGTGTGATGAGCTGCCAGCAGATGTATTAGATGTCAACATTTCAAATGGTTCGAAAGGTTCCATTTAATATCAGAGAATGTACACAGTATACAACCTGAAGTTCTTGCTCTCCACAGACATCCACGAAAAAACTGAGGAGTACCCCAAAGAGTGAGTGACAGTAAAAATGTTAGAACCCTAAAGCACCCTTCTGCCCCTCCCATGCAGAAGCAGCAGCAAAGCATCGACCCTCCCCCACTCACCTCTGCAAAAAGCATCAGCACTCACTACCCACCGAGCCCCAAAGAAAGGCTTTGATCTACAGTACCACAGAAACTTATCGTTCACCCGCCATTTCAATGTACCACAGCCTCTGTCTCTCCCTAGTAAAGGGGCAGAGAGTTGCCACACAGCAAGAGGGGAGACCAGCAAAACAAAAAGAAACATATTCGACATGTTCCGTTTTCTCCCGCGATGCTTCATTCAGCAACACCGGCACAGAATTGACCTGTCAACAGGGCCACAGAGCCCCAGAACCCCGAAACATAGAAGTATAAAACATAGAAAATAGGTGCAGGAGTAGGCTATTCGGCCCTTCGAGCCTGAACCGCCATTCAGTATGATCATGGCTGATCATCCAACTCAGAACCCTGTACCTGCTTTCTCTCCATACCCCTGATCCCTTTAGCCACAAGGGCCATATCTAACTTCCTCTTAAATATAGCCAATGAACCGGCCTCAACTGTTTCCTGTGGCAGAGAATTCCACAGATTCACCACCCTCTGTGTGAAGAAGTTTTTCCTCATCTCGGTCCTAAAAGGCTTCCCCTTTATCCTTAAACTGTGACCCCTCATTCTGGACTTCCCCAACATCAGAAACAATCTTCCTGCATCTAGCCTGTCCAATCCCTTTAGAATTTTATACGTTTCAATAAGATCCCCCCTCAATCTTCTAAATTCCAGTGAGTATAAGCCTAGTCAATCCAGTCTTTCTTCATATGAAAGTCCTGCCATCCCAGGAATCAATCTGGTGAACCTTCTCTGTACTCCCTCTATGGCAAGAATGTCTTTCCTCAGATTAGGGGACCAAAACTGCACACAATATTCTAGGTGCGGTCTCACCAAGGCCTTGTACATCTGCAGCGGAACCTCCCTGCTCCTGTACTCAAATCCTTTTGCTATGAATGCCAGCATACCATTTGCCTTTTTCCAGGCTGCGTCCTTGGTATATCGAAAAAGGGCCAGTTGGTAAACTCCGGGAGTGGGGACCACCACTGTAGAGAATCACAGTTTGAGTGCAGCTGTAGATCACTGACTCCAACAGAACCCCATCCACCTAGTAAAGGGAAAAAGAGACATTAGAGGGAAGAAATTAAGCTGTGTTCACAGACGAGCTCAAAGAAGCTGCTCACTGGTGATATTTTAGCATTTAAGAGAAGTTTGGATAAGTACTTATATGGCAGGGATATGCGGAACAAAACCCAGGTGCAGGATGATGAGACTAAGCAGAATAACAGTTTGGCATAGACTAGATGGACTGAAGGACCTGCTTCTGTGCTGTAGTGCTGTAGGTACATGGGTACGAAAGAGTTAGAAGGTCTAGCTCAGAAAGACACCTTGGTTGGATGGATGAGTTGGGTCAAAGAGTCTATTTCCATGTTCATAATCCCAGAAATCCACGATGCTACCACTTGCTTCAGATTTCCAGAAACTGCAGTTTTCCTGATGTCCACGGACAGTGTAAAAAATTAGTGGCAGGTAAAAGCTACTCAATGCAGAGTGTTGAAGGCAGTCATTGGAAAACGGAAGAAGGGTCAGAAAGCCAGTGGACTGTGAATGAGGATCTGGGATCCTGCAGAAACACAGGGGACTATTTCAGTGGCCGGAGAATGTTGGCATGATGTGTGGGGCCTGACAGGTATTGGGGTGAGAGTCTTTGATTTTGTACAAAAGCACCTCAACATGTTAATGAATGTCAGTATCACAGGTAAGAAGAACAAAGAAGTGCACGTGGAGAGGATGTTCCCTATTGTGGGAGACATCTAGGATTAGAGGGCACAGCCTCAGAATAGAAAGACAACCTTTTAGGACAGAGATGAGGAGGGATTTCTATAGCCAGAGGGCGGTGAATCTGTGGAATTCATTGCCTTATGAAAACAGGTTGAGTGATCTCAGCCTTTTCTCCTTGGAGCGACGGAGGATGAGAGGTGACCTGATAGAGGTGTTCCAGAACAAGGGATCACAGTTTTCCAGAACGAGGGGTCACAGTTTAAGGATAAAGGGGAAGCCTTTTATGACCAAGATGAGGAAAAACTTCTTCACACAGAGAGTGGTGAATCTGTGGAATTCTCTGCCACAAGAAACAGTTGAGGCCGGTTCATTGGCTATATTTAAGAGGAAGTTAGATATGGCCCTTGTGGCTAAAGGGATCAGGGGGTATGGAGAGAAAGCAGGTACAGGGTTCTGAGTTGGATGATCAGCCATGATCATACTGAATGGCAGTGCAGGCTCGAAGGGCCGAATGGCCTACTCCTGCACCTATTTTCTATGCTTCTATGCTTCTATAAGATGATGAGAGGCATTGATCCTATGGATAGTCAGAGACTTTTTCCCAGGGCTGAAATGGTTGCCACAAGAGGACACAGGTTTAAGGTGCTGGGGAGCAGGTACAGAGGAAATGTCTGGGGTAAGTTTTTTTATGCAGAGAGTGGTGAGTGCGTGGAATGGGCTGCCAGCAACGGTGGTGGAGGTGGATACGATAGGGTCTTTTAAGAGACTTCTGGATAGGTACATGGAGCTTAGTAAAATAGAGGGCTATGGGTAAGCCTAGTAATTTCCAAGGTAGGGACATGTTCAGCACAACTTTGTGGGCCGAAGGGCCTGTATTGTGCTGATGGTTTTCTATGTTTCCATGTTTAGATGACTCTGGAGACCAAGTCATTGAGTATATTTAAGGCAGATGTTGTTAGGTTCTTGTTTAGTAAGGGCATCAAAGTTTACTGGGAGAAGACAGGAAAATGGGGTTGAGAGGGGTAATAAATCAGCCATGATTGAATGGTGGAGCAGATTCAATCGGCTGAATGGCCTAATTCTGCTCCAATATCTTATGGTCTTAAGATAAGCCAAGGCAAAGCCATTAAAGAACACATCCATGGAGTGTGATTTTTGCAAAAAGATTAATTAATCAAGACTGTTTCTATTGCTGGCTGATACAGATCCCAGTAGAACAGGGGATGGTTTGTCACCAGTTAATTGTGCTGGACTAATTCACCCTGTGGCATTAAACATACTGATTATCGGGTTATTCCAGTTGCAGTTATATTATTTATATTACATTGATGTTTGACAATTAATTGTGGTAGACTGTAAGGCAGCTTACACTGGCTGCATGTAATTCACTCCATTTTACTCCATCACTGAGTAAATTATTTAGAACTTGGAGCAATTATAGAAATCCTATTGCGTTCAGCATAGCCATATTTATGTAGATATTAAAACTACTAATACACTACAGGTTGTAACAGATAACTCAGCGAGTCAGGCAACTTCTTCGGGTAGAAAAGCTGAGTTCAAAAATTCAAAATTCGAAGTAAATTTATTATCAAAGTACCTATATGCCACCATATGCAATCCTGAGATTCATTTTCTTGTGGGCATCCTCAATAAATTCATAGAATAATAACCATAACAGAATCAATAACAGACCACACCAACTTGGGCGTTCATCCAGTGTGCAAAAGACCACAAACTGTGGAAATACAAAAATAAATAATATTAATAAATAATTCAGCAATTATTATTGAGAACATGAGATGAAGAGTCCTTGAAAGTGAGTCCATTAGTTGTGGGAATGTTTCAATTATGGTGCAGGTGAAGTTGAGTTATTCCCTGTAGTTCAAGAGCCTGATGGTTGAGAGGTAATAACTGTTCATGAACCTGGTGGTGTGAGTCCTGAAGCTCCTGCACCTTCTTCCTGATGGTAGCAGTGAGAAGAGAGCATGGCCGGGGTGGTGGGGGTCCCTGATGAGGGATGCTGTTTTCCTGCGATAGCATTTTGTGTAGATGCAACAGTGGTGAGGAGGGCTTTACCCGTGATGGACTGGGCCATATCCAATACTTTTTGCAGGATTGTCCAAGTTCAAAGTAAGTTGATCATGAAAGTGCATACAGCATATGTTACCATATACTAAGCTAAGATTTATTTGCTTGTGGGCATCCACAGTAGAACAAAGAAATGAAATAGAATCAATGAAAAAACACTCAGAAACAAAGACCGACAAACAACCAATTTGAAAAAGAAGATAAACCGTGCAAACACAAAAAAAGTAAATAAATAATATTGAGAACATGAGTTAACATCTGAGGACAAAGCTGAAGCTTAGGAGACCTGATGGAGTTCTTTTTAAAATAAACTTTATTTATAATGAAAAAAATATTTCCAGGTAAAACAGTGCAGCACCTTTTCATCCTTGCATTGATAGTTAATGCTTTCAGTACTGTTCTATTACATTCCTACACATTAATAACACTGCTGCCACTCATGGGGCCACAGAGGTGGTATACTAAGGTCCCCTTGTCGGAGTCAAAGCAGCATGATATGGCAGACCAACATGTTTCGGACAAACCAAAGGCACGTTTCACCAAGTTGTTGGGGGCTTTTAGTGTATTGTAGGCATAGATAGTGTAGTCAGGCAGAATCTTCCTCCCAGGTTACAAATGTAAAACACCACAGGACAGGCTGTTAAGGTTAGAGGGGGAGGTTTAAAGGTAAGGTGAGGGGTAAGTTCTTTACACAGAAAGCAGGGATTCCTGGAATAGTCCAGGGACAGTGGTGGAAGCAGGCAGTCAGCTGGAGTTGAAAAGGCTTTTAGACAGAAATATAAGTATGAATGGAATGGAAGGGTATGAACAATACACAGGAGCAGGGCAATTAGTTTAAATTGTCTTCAGGATCGGCACAACATCATGGGCTAAATGGCATGTCCTCCTATATATATGTATATGTATGTATGTGTAGAGAGAGCAAGAGACACACACACACACACGCACGCATGCACACACGTACGCGCGCACACACACACACACACACACACACACACACACACACACACACACACACACACACACACACACACACACACACACACACACACACACAGACACACACACGCACAGTGGCCACTTTATTAGGTAGCGGAGTCATGATCTTCTGCTGCCTTAAGGGTTGACATGTTGTGCATTCCGAGATGGATGGTCCTCCACACAATGAAAGCGGGAGAGAAGAGTAATGTCTGGGGTGGGTGGGGTCCTTGACTGAGGTAAATTGTCAGTGCACAGATGAGTGCTTGACGTGGGAAAAATGAAATGGGTTTCAGAAGGATTAGTGGAAATGGGGCTTGATGGTCATTGGAGTCATGGTAGCATTCGGGTCTAGAGACTCTTGTGTGTGAAAATCCCAGGAGATCAGCAGTTTCTGATAAACTCAAACCACGCTGTCTGGCACCAACAATCATACCACAGTCAAGGTCATTTAGATCACGTTTCTTCCCCATTCTGACGTTTGCTCTAAACAACAACTGAACCTCTTGACCACATCTGCATTGAGATGCTGGCACATGATTGGCTGATTAGATATTTACATTAACAAGCAGATGTACAAGCACACCTAATAAAGTGGCTATTTAATGGTACAGCATTTACTTGGACAAGTAACTTTGTTCAATAGCCTGATGGCTGAGGGGTGTTAACTGTTCTTGAACCTGATGGTGAGAGTCCTGAAGCTCTTGTACCTTCTACCTGATGGCAGCAGTGAGAAAAGAGCACGGCCTGGGTGGTGAGGATCTTTGATAATGGATGCTGCTTTATTTTACAATGTTTAGCAGGATATGTTCCTAATGCAGGCAAGTGGAATCCGCTCGGATGGACATGGATACATTTGGAATATTACTCTACGACTCTTAAAAGAGTAGAACTATGGATCATAAAAGATATTCATCCCAGGATAATTATTGTAAAGTGCCTCTGGACATTCTCTGCCAGCGCATTCTTTCTAAGATATGAGGCTCAAAACTGCTCAAAATACTCCACCTCCCTCCCCTTTCTCTTTCTCTCCGTCTCCATCTCCGGAGACAAACTGTCAACCAGCATCTCTTATAAACCTACCGATTCCCACAGTTATCTCAAGTATACCTCGTCCCAACCCATCTCCAGTAAAAAGGCCATTCCCCTTTCCCAGTTTCTTCACCTCTATTGCATCTGTTCCCATGAGGTGGTTATCGACTCCAGGACTCCAGATGCCCTCTTTCTTCAAAGAACAGGATTTCCCTTCCTCCATCATTGATGCTGTCCTCACCCACATCTCCTCAATTTCCCTAACACCCCATCTTCCTGTTGCCTTAATAGTGATAGAGTTCCTCATGTCCTTCCCTACCACCCCATGAGCCTCTGCATCCAACTCATCATTCTCTCTGCTTTCCACAGGGATCACTCCATCCGTGATTCACTTGTCCATTCGTCCCTCCTGGCACATATCCCTGTACACAGCCTAAGTGCTACACCTACCCATTCACCTCCCCCCTCACCTCCATTCAGATCCTCAACAGCTCTTCCAAGTGAGGCAACAGTTCAGCTGCAAATCAGCTGGAGCCGTTTATTGGATCCAGTGCCTCCTATGAAGCCTCCACTACATTGATGAGATCCGTTGTAAATTGGGGACTGCTTCGTTGAGCACCTCCACTCCATCTGCCAAAAAGGGAACTTCCCAGTGGCCAAGCTGTGGCTTTATATTCCGTTTGGGTAGCCTCCAGCCTGAAAATATTTTCCTACCCCTTCCCTCTTCTATTCCCCACTCTGAACTCTCACTTTTTCTCACCTGCCTACCACTTTCCCCAGATCTCCTCCTCTTTTCCTTCCTCCTATGGTCCACCTTCCTCTCTAATCAGATTCCTTCCGCTCCTTTGTGCCTATAAAGACTTGCTGTCCATTCCCAAACCGAAAACTGTGGATGAGCCAGGAGGTATGTCATCTGCTGAAGGCTAGATCTGTGACATTCAAGGCTGGTGACCTGTGTGTACCAGAAAACCAGGTATGATTTGCGGAGGGCTATTTCAAGGGCGAAGAGACAATTTTGAATGAGGTTGGAGGCGACATCCAATGTACGACAACTCTCGTGGGGTTTGCAAGACATTACTCCCTACAAAGCCAAACCCAATAGCATGAATGAGAGTAATGCTTCACTACCCGATGAACTCCAAACCTTCTATGCCTGCTTTGAAAGGGAGAATATAACTACAGTTGTGAAGATCCCTGCTGTTTATGGGAAGAAGGCAGTGTTATGGTGTTGAGAAGAAAATTAAATCAGCCATGATCAAATGGCGGAGCAGACTCGATGGGCCGAATTGCCTAACAATGCTTATTGAACATTGATCTTTTAGAATACCGTGCCATGATGTGTACTAGTTACAAAGTAAAATATAAACTCAGAGTAAAAAGCGATGGCGGGGAAGAAATAGTCAAAATTTCAGGCTGAAACCCTTCAGCACTTGGACAGTGACGGATGTTAAGATGTCTCTCATCTGATTGGTGGAAAACCAAAAGTTTTACATGTCAATCAAGTCATTACATTGAAAAGGGGAACACTGCTATACTTATACAATTAAAATGAGAAATCGCTCCAAATTCATGGGGAGGTAGAAAAGATATTGTGGAAATAGATCTCTGCAAGCAGTCATCCTAATGTAAAGGAGTAAAGGCAAACAGGATCCAAAAGTGTCCCAACAGTTTCATCGATCACTTCTTGGCTTAGATCATGTGTAGTTTCTGTTCTTACCAGTTTAATACCTGGTATGTCCCTTACGTGGGGACAATGTATTAAACTGATTTTTGGAACAGAGAGTTGGACTAGGAGCTTGTTCTGTCCTCTCCAAGCATCAACCTAGTGTTGCTGTATTTCTGGGAATGATGCACTTCCCTTCGGGGTAATTTTAAAGCATTTGAAAAGTAGATCTTTAAATTATTATATACCTGATAATTATCAGCTGGGCTGGTAGCACCTATGAGTTCTTCCAGCCGGACGATCCAGCGTCCCCTTCACCATCAGGTCTGATCACGTGAAGGTGTTGGGGATCTGGTTCGGAGGGGCCGAGGCATGCAACAAGAACTGGCAGGAGTGGACTGCCAAGGTCAAAAAGAAACTGGGGTTGTGGGGAGGGCGGAGCGGGCAAGAACCTGGTCATCAGGTGTGAGGTGCTCTCAGGGCTGCTGTACTTGGCGCAGTGTGGCCAGTCCCCCACTCCTTCAGCTCGGAAATCACCCGAGCCGTCTTCAGATTCGTCTGGGGATTCAAGACGGAGCGGGTCAGACAACGGGGGCAAAAACGTCCCCAATGTCGCCTTCACCCTGATGGCCAGCTTCGTGTGTGGCTGCATCAGGTTGTGTGTGGATCCCAGGTACGTGGGCACCAAGTACCAGACGTGATGAAAACTTGGTGCAGCCACCGCAAGGGCCTGGTGGGGAAGGACCACAGACTAGGGTTCTTCTCCAGCGGGAGCTGAGGGGTTGCAGGCCGGGGTGTATACCCCTGAACAAGTGTATGTAAATATGAAGTAACACAGTGCCACCTGGGTGGCAAAAGTGTGGGAATGTAAAGACTGTAATGGAAACATATGTAAAGGACTGAGAGTCATTGAATGGTTTATTGTACATAACTTTATTTTTGAATAAATTATATTTTGTTTAATGAAAAAAATACCTGGTATGTCCCTTACGTGGGGACAATGTATTAAACTGATTTTTGGAACAGAGAGTTGGGCTAGGAGCTTGTTCTGTCCTCTCCAAGCATCAATCTAGTATTGCAGTACTTCTGGGAATGGTGCAATTTCCCCTTGGGGAATTTTAAAATATTTGAAAAGTAGATGTTTAATTAACACACATAAGGTGCTGGAGGAACTAGAGAGCGTTAGTTCTTCCAGCAGATTTTTGGATCATTGCATTCTCTTAACCGAGCAACCGAAGCTTTACACTACAGTTACGTGGGATAAGAACCGAAGTTCCAAAATGCGTGCAGCCCCTTTACAATCTGGGTCTCAGTCACGAAAAGATAACAGTGCTATGGAACACTTCCTGCTTCTTCCACCCTGCCGTCAAATTCACCCGGTCCATTTCTGACACCTCCCTTCTCTTTCTCGACCACCCTGTCTCTATCTCCGGAGACAGCTTATCCACCGATGTCTATTTCAAACCCACGGCCTCTCACAGCTACCCAGCTATTTGTAAAAACGCCACCCCCTTCTCTCAATTCCGCATCTGCTCTCAGGATGATTCTTTTCATTCTAGAAGGAAGGAGATGTCCTGTTTTTTTTCAAAGAAAGGGGCTTCCCTTCCTCCGCCATCAACGCTGCCCTCAACCACATCTCTTCCATCTCACGCACGTCTGCTCTCACCCCAGTAAACACAAAGTTCATTGCAGATGCTGTGGTCATTTCAACGGATGCTGCCCGACCTGCTGAGTTCATCCAGCTTGTTCTACGTGTTGCTCTAACCCCATCCTCCCACCACCCTGCCAAGGATAGGGTTCCTCTTGTCCTCACCTACCACCCCTCCAGCCTCCGCGTCCAGCACAAAATTCTCCGAATCTTGCGGCATTTGCGGAGAATTATGTGTTGGACGCGGAGGCTGGTGGGGTTGTAGGTTCATTCCAGAATGAAAGCGGGGTCCTCTTTTTTTTCAAAGAATTATCCACAAACTTCTGCCATCTCCAATGGGATCGCACCACCGAGCACATCTTTCGCTCCCCCAACCCCCAGCTTCCTGCCTTTTGTAGGGATCGCTCCCTACGCGACTCTGTTGTCCATTTTCCCTCCTGGCACTTATCCTTGAAAGCGGAACAAGTGTTACATCTGCCCCTACACCACCTCCCTCACTACCATTCAGGGCCCTGAACAGTTCTTCCAGATGAGGCGACACTTAACCTGTGAGTCGGTTGGTGTCATTTATCGTATTCGGTGCTACCAGTGTGTCGTCTCTTATATCGAACCTGTCCCGCCATTCAATAAGATCGTGGCTGATCTGTCCGTAAACTCAGCTCCATCTACCTGCCTTTTCCCCATAACCCTTAATTCCCCTACTGTGTGAAAATCTATCTAACTGTATCTTAAATATGTTTAGTGAAGAAGCCTCAACTGCTTCCCTGGGCAGAGGATTCCACAGCTTCACCACTCTCTGGGAAAAACAGTTTCTCCTCATCTCTGTCCTAAATCTTCTCCCCTGAATCTTGAGGCAATGTCCCCTAGTTCTAGTCTCATCTACCAATGGAAACAACATTTCTACTTCTATCTTATCTAAGATCCCCTCTCATTCTTCTGAATTCCAGAGAGTATAGTCCCAGGCGACTCAATCTCTCCTCAAGGTTAAACCCTTTATCTCTGGAATCAACCTGATGAACCTCCTCTGCACTGTCTCCAAAGCCAGTATACTCTTCCTCAAGAATGGAGACCAGAACCACACACAGTACTCCAGGTGCGGGCTCACCAGTACCCTGTATAGTTGCAGCATGACCTCCCTGCTCTTGAATTCAATCCCTCTAGCAATGAAGACCAACATTCCGTTTGCCTTCTTAATAACCTGTTGTACCTGCAAGCCAACTTCTTGCGATTCATGCACAAGCACTCCCAAGCCCCTCTGCACAACAGCATGCTGCAACCTTTCACCATTTAAATAATAATCTGCTCTTCTATTATTCCTTCCAAATTGGATGATCTCGCATTTATCAACATTGTATTCCATCTGGCAGACCTTGGCCCACTTATCATATCTATATCCCTCTGCAGACTCTCCACATCCTCTGTACAATTTGCTTTTCCACTCAGTTTAGTGTCATCAGCAAATTTTGCTAAGCTACACTCAGTCCCCTCTTCCAAATCATCATTGTAAATGGTAAACATTTGTGGGCCCAGCTCCAACCCCTGCAGCACCCCATTTACTACAGACTGCCAAATGGAGAAACACCCATTTATACTAACTCTCTGCCTTCTATTGGTTGACCAATCCACTATCCATGCCAATACACTTCCTCCAACTCCATGCATCCATATCTTATTTATAAGTCTCTTGTGCAGCACCTTATCAAATGCCTTCTGGAAATCCAAGTCCTCAAAGAACTCCAGTAAGTTTGTCAAACAGGACCTGCCCTTTCTGAATCCATGCTTTGTTTGTCTAATGGAACCCCTCCTTTCTAAATGTTTTGCTATTTCTTCCTTAATGACAACTTCAAGCATTTTCCCGACTACAGATGTTAAGCTAACTGGCCTATAGTTGCCCGTCTTTTGCCTACATCCTTTTTTAAAAAGTGGCATGACATTTGCTGTCTTCCAATCTGCCAGGACCTGCCCAGGGTTTACAGAGTTTTGATAAATGAATACCAACATGTCTACTATAACCTCCGCCAATTCCCTCAGCACCCTGGATGCATTCCATCAGGACCAGGGGACTTATCTACCTTCAGCCTCTCTGGTTTGCTCATCACTATCACTTTGTGACAGAGATGTTATCAAGGTTCTCACCTCCCATTTCATCCATAACATCCTTCTTTGGCATATTAGGCGTGTCCTCCACCATGAAGACCGACACAAAATAGTCGTTCAGTGCTTCAGCCATTTCCCTATCACTCAATATCAATTTCCCCATTTGTCTTCCAAGGGACCTACGTTGACTTTAGCCACCTTCTTCTGCTTTATATATTTATAAAAACTTTTGCTATCTGTTTTTATGCTAATTTTGTGTTAATTTACTTTCAAACTCTATTTTCCCTTTCCTTATTTCTTGTTTAGTTGTTCTTTGTTGCTTTTTAAAGTTTAGCCAATCCTCTAGTCTCCCACTATGCTTTGCGACTTTGTACAAATGAGCTTTTAATTTGATACTATCTTTTATTTCATTAGTTATCCAAGTGAGAGACGCACTCAAACTCAGTGCAGCCACCGCAAGGGCCTGGTGGGGAAGGACCACAGTCTAGGGTTCTTCTCCTGTGGGAGTTGAGGGGTGGGGGGGCAGGGTGTACACCCCTCAATAAGGGTATGTAAATATGGAATAACAGAGTGCCACGTGGGTGGCGAAAAGTGTGAAGATGTAAAGACAGCAATGGAAACAGTTGTAAAGGATTGAAAGTCATTGAATGGTTTATTGTATATAATTTTATTTTTGAATAAAGTATATTTTGCTTAATTAAAAAAAACTTAGAATTCAATTCCGGCATCCTCTAGAAGCAAGTTTGTACGTCCATCCTGTGAACGTCTAGGTTTCCTTTGGGTGCTCCAGTTTCCTCCCACAGTCCAAAGATGGCTAGTTAGCAGGTTAATTGATTTTTGTTAATTGTCCTGTGAATAGTCTGGGGTTAAATTGGTGGCACGGCTCGAAAGGCTGGAATGGCCTGGTCCATACAGTATCTCCATAAAAATATAAATAAATCAGTTGCAGGACTGATGTTTCCCTGGAGGACGAGAATGCCTCGGTAGCGTAGCAGTTAGCGCAATCCTATTTCAGCTCGTGGTGTGGAAGCTTGGAGTTCAGTCCTAGCGGACTCTGTAAGGAGTCTCAGTACATCCTGCGGGTGGAATGCATGGGTTTTACCCGGGTGCCCCGGCTTCCTCCCGCATCCAAAGACGTACCGGGTGCGGTAATTTGTCATTGTAAATTGTCCCATGATTAGGTTAGGGTTAAACTGGGGTTGTCGGGGTTTGCTGGGGTAGCACGACTCAAAGGGCCAGAGGTCCGTATCACTAAGTATAGAAATAAAAAGCAAAAATGCAGTGAGGAGGCTTCATAAGGTGGTGGTCAGACCAGATTTGGAGTATTGTGAACACCAGGAAGTCTGCAGATGTTGTAAACACATACAAAATGCTGGAGGAACTCAGCATCTATGGTCAGACAGCGTCTGTGGAAATGAATAAACAGTCGATGTTTCAGACCGATACCCTCCATCAGGACTGAACAGGAAGGGGAATGACGCCAGAATAGGAAGGTGGGGGAGTGGAAGGAGGCTAACTGGAAGGTGATAGGTGAAGCCAGGTGGGTGCGAGAGAATCAGGTTTATTATCACTGGCATGTGCCGTGGAATTTGTTAACTTAGCAGCAGCAGTTCAATGCAATACATAATATAGAAGAAAAAACAAAATAAAATGATAATAAATAAATAATTGAATTACTGTATGTGTATATTGAATAGATTAAAAATCGTGCAAAAAACAGAAATGATATATATTTAAAAAGTGAGGTAGTGTCCAAGGGTCCAATGTCCTTTTAGGCATTGGATAGTGTGGTAAACTATGTATACCTGTCTGGACAGGCCCCTCTGCTGACTGCTCCCGTGGCTCCTCCAACAGACCCCTGTATAAAGGCGATTGGAGGCACTGCTCCTCCCTCAGTCTCCACTATGTTGTGGTCCCTTTTGCTGCTAACAAAAGCCTATCGTTCACCTCCCGTCTCCGAGAGTTATTGATGGTGCATCAGATAGCAGAGGGGAAAAAGCTGTTCTTGAATTGCTGAGTGTGTGTCTTCAGGCTTCCGTACCTCCTACCTGATGGTAACAGTGAGAAAAGGGCATGCTCTGGGTGCTGGAGGCCCTTAATAATGGACACTGCCTTTCTGAGACACGGCTTCCTAAAAATAATAGACAATAGACAATAGGTGCAGGAGTAGGCCATCTGCCCTTCGAGCCAGCACCGCCATTCAATGCAATCATGGCTGATCATCCACAATCAGTACCCCATTCCTGCCTTCTCCCCATATCCCTTGACTCCGCTATCTTTAAGATCTCCTGGAAACTTTGTAAGCACTGGATCCACCAGACGACTCCCAGCGGATTTGCAGCTGAACTGTTGCCTCACCCGGAAGGGCTGTTGAGGATCTGAACGGAGGTGAGGGATTGAGGTCAATGGGTAGGCTGCGTACAGGGATAAGTGCCTGGAGTGATGAATGGACAAGTGAATCATGGATGGAGTGATCCCTGTGGAAAGCAGAGAGTAGTAGCGGAGTTAAGGATATGTTTAGTGGTATGATCCCTTTGGAGATGGTGGATGTTATGGAGGATGAGGAGTTGGATAATGAGTCACATGGGGTGGTAGGGAATGACAGGAGGAACTCTATCATTATTTGGGTGACAGGAGGATGGGGTGGTTGGGAAATGGCGGAGGACAGAGCCTATAGTGGAGGAAGGGAAATCCTGTTCTTTGAAGAAAGAGGACGTATCTGATGTCCTGGAATCGATAACCACGTCATGGGAACAGATGTGGAGAAACTGAGAAAAGGTAATGGCATTTTTTCAGGAGGTAGGTTGGAATGAGATACAACTGAGCTAACTGTGGGAATCGGTAGCTTTTTAAAAGATGTTGGTTGACAGTTTGTCTCCGGAGATGGAGACGGAGAGATTGAGAAAAGGGTCAGAGGTGCAGTATTCTGAGCAGTTTTGAGCCCATGCCTAAGAAAGAATGTGCTGGCAGAGAAAGTCTAGATGCTCTTTCCTGGGATGAAAGTGTTAACGTATAAGGAGCGTTTAATGGCCTAAGATAGATTCTTGATTAGTAAGGGCATCAACATTTATGTTGAGAAGGAAAATAGATCAGCCATGATGAACGGCAGAGCAGACTCGATGGGCCGAATTGCCTAACCGTGCTCCTATGTCTATTGCAACATTGATCTTTTGGAGTATCGTCCAGTGATGTTTAGTAGTTACAAAATAAAATGTAAACTCAGAATAAAAAGCTGGAAAAGAACTATCTACCACACCAGAACGTGACAGTGACACAGCAGATTCTGCAGATGCGGAAATCCTGAGCACCACACGCGGAATGCTGGAGAAACTGAGCGAGTCAGGCAGTGTCCACGGCGGGGAATCAACAGTCGACATTCCGGGCTGAAGCCCTTCATCACCTGGACAGTGACGGAGTGCGGATGTCTCTCATCTGATTGGCGGAAAGCCAATAATTTTACATGTCAATAACGTTATTGTCTCGAAAGGGGGAACACTGTGCAATATATATGCAACTAAGATGAGAAATCGCACTAAATTCATGGATAGGTAGAAAAGATAATGGTGGAAATAGATCTCTTCAAGCGGTCAGTCTGATGTAAGGGGGTAAAGGCAAACAGGATCCAAAAGTGTCCCAATAGTTTTGTTCATCACTTCTTGGCCTTTTGACTTAGATCACATGTAGTTTCTGTTCTTACCAGTTTAATGCCTGGTATGTCCCTTATGTGGGGACAATGTATTAAACAGATTTTTGGGACAGAGAGTTGGGCTAGGAGCTTGCTCTGTCCTCTCCAAGCATCAATTTAGTATTGCAGTACTTATGGGAATGGTGCCCTTCCTTTTGGGGAAATTTTAAAGCGCTTGAAAAGTAGGTCTCTGAATTATTATACACAAGGTGCTGTAACTCAGCAGGGTCGGTAGCACCTACGAGTTCTTCCAGCCCGATGATCCAGCGTCCCCTTCACCATCAGGTCTGATCATGTGAAGGTATTGGGGATCTGGTTCGGAGGGGCCGAGGCGTGCAACAAGAACTGGCAGGAGCAGACTGCCAAGTTGAAACAGAAACTGAGGCTGTGGGGAGGGTGCTCCCTATCGATAGCGGGCAAGAACCTGGTCATCAGGTGTGAGGTGCTCGCAGGGCTGCTGTACTTGGTGCAGGTGTGGCCAGTCCCCCGCTCCTTCAGCTCGGAAATCACCCGAGCTGTCTGTCTGGGGATCCAAGATGGAGCGGGTCAGACGGACCACCATGCACAAGTCCCTGGACAATGGGGGCAAAAACGTCCCCAATATCGCCCTCACCCTGATGGCCAACTTTGTGTGTGGCTGCATCGGGTTGTGTGTGGATCCCAGGTATGTGGGCACCAAGTACCACTATGTGCCCAGGTTCTACCTGTCGCCCTGGCTACGAAGGATGGGTCTGGCCCCTTTCCCGCGCAACACCCCTGTCAGCTGGTCGTTGCCGCCATACCTGTCCTTCGTAGAGAAGTTCTTCAGGCAGTGGTCAGCACGTAAGGTCCTGCAGGAACTGCAGGAGAAGGACATGATGGACACAGTGGGGTGGTTCCCTGAGCAGACCGTCCAGTTCATCTGGCAAAATGCCTCATCGCCAGACCTCACCAACAGACACCAAGACCTCGCCTGGCTGGCGGTGAGAGGGGCCCTCTCAGTCCGATCCCTCCTGTTCGCCCGGAACGTCGTCCCCACACCCCTCAGCTCACGGGAGGACTGCAGTGAGGAGTCGGTGACCCACCTCTTTGCACACTGTGGGTTCGCGGGAAAGGTGTGGAGGAGGATGGAAGGGGCTGTGTCGAGGTTCATCCCCAGAAGCTGCGTAACAGAGGACTCTCTGATCTATGGGCTGTTCCCGGGGATGCACACCGAGACCAACATCCAGTGCTGCTGGCAGATCATCAACTCGGTGAAAGACGCTCTTTGGTCGGCCCGAAACTTGATGGTCTACCAGCACACGGAGATGTCCGTGGGGGAATGCTGCCGACTGGCACATTCTCGGCTGCAGGAGTACGTGCTGAGGGACGCACTCAAACTCGGTGCAGCCACCACAAGGGCCCAGTGGGGAAGGACAACAGTCTAGGGTCCTTCTCCCACGGGAGTTGAGGGGTGGGGTGTTGGGGGTATACCCCCTGAATGTAAATATGAAAGAACAAAGTGCCACATGGGTGGCAAAACATTAGAACTTTGAAAAAGTAAAGACAGTAATGGTACCAACTGTAAAGAATTGAAAGTCTTTGAATGGTTATTGTATATAATTTTATTTTGGAATAAAGTATATTTTGTTTAATAAAAAAAAATCTGTTCTTACCAGTTTAATACCTGGTATGTTCCTTACGTAGGGACAATGTATTAAACTGATTTTTGGAACAGGGAGGTGGACTAGGAGCTTGCTCTGTCCTCTCCAAGCATCAACCTAGTGTTGCTGTACTGCTGGGAATGGTGCACTTCCCTTCGGGGGAGTTTTAAAATATTTTTAAAAGTAGAAATTTGAACTAGTGGTATGCAAGGTGCTGGAGGAACTCAGATAATACGTACACAACGCTGGAAGAACTCAGCAGGTCAGGCAGCATCCGTGAGAAAAGAGTAGCCAACGTTTCAGGCCGAGACCCTGCATCAGGAATGGGGGGGGGGGGGGGGGGGGAAGAGCAGCCAACATTTCAGGCCGAGACCCTTAGCATCTACGAACATGTTAACCAGTTCTTCCAGCGGATTTTTAGGATCATTGCATTCTTATGGGACCTGTGCGCAAGGGACAGTTTGCTCTTGAATTTGGAGGGAGGAACTAATATCCCAGCAACCAAGGCTGACATTTTGCAGCAGTTTTTCAATCTGTGTCTCAGTCACCAAAAGATACCAGTGCTATAGAACATCCCCTCTGGTGAGTGGCTTGCGTTCCCACCAACTCACCTACCCCACCCCCCCAGCCTCCATGGGAATGACCACCCTCTCCCGCTTGACTGTGACTGCAGGTCAGGCTGGGAGACAGCTCAGGGAGAGACGACAGCAAGGCAAGGCACTCACATAGGTCCCCTGTTTGTCAGCTACGCGGAACAGTCTATGTTCCAAGCCTCTGTCCCTCTCTGTCCCTGTTTCTCCGCTGCTGCGTCTCCTGCATTGCTCCTGCTTCCTGCACCCATGCTCAACTCGTCTACTTCATAGACTTTGCCTCCAACTTCCACCCTGCCGTCAAATTCACCCGGTCCCTTTCCGACACCCCTCTTCTCCCTTCTCGACCGCCCCGTATCTATCTCCGGAGACACCGATGTCTATTTCAAACCCACGGCCTCTCACAGCTACTCGTAAAAACGCCACCCCCTTCTCTCAATTCCTCCGTTTCCGCCGCATCTGCTCTCAGGGTGATTCTTTTCATTCTAGAACAAAGGAGGTGTCCTGTTTTTTTTTCAAAGAAAGGGGCTTTCCTTCCTCCGCCATCAACGCTGCCCGCAACTGCATCTCTACCATTTCACGCACGTCTGCTCTTAACCCATCCTCCCGCCAGCCTTCCAAGGATAGGGTTCCTCGTGTCCTCGTCTACCACCCCACCAGCCTCCACGTCCAGTACATAATTTTCCGAAGCTTCTGCCGCCTCCAACGGAATCCTAGTACCAAGCACATCCCCCCCCACCCCCACCCCAACACTTTCTGCTTCCCGCAGGGATCGCTCCCTACGCAACTCCCTTGTCCATTCATCCCTCGGCCACGTGAAACTTATCTTTGCAAGCAGAACCAGTGCTTCATCTGCCCCACACCTCCTCCCTCACGACCATTCAGGGCCCCAAACAGTCCTTCCAGGTGAGGCAACACTGCACCTGTCAAACTGTTGGGGTCAGTTACTGTGTTTGGTGTCCCAGGTGCGGCCTCCTGGATAGGATGAGACTTGACATAGATTGGGAGACCATCTGTGCTCTGTCCGCCAGAACAAGCAGGATCTCCCAGTGGCCACCCATTGTAATTCCACTCCCGTTCTGATATGTCCATTCACAGCCTCCTCCACTGTCCCAATGAGGCCACACTCAGGTTGGAGGAACATCACCTTACATTCCATTCACTTTGTATTCCAACCTGATGGCATGAATTTTGATTTCTCAAACTTCCCGTTATGCCCCCTTCACTATTTCCCATCCATCCCCTTTTCCTTCTTCCACCTTATCTCCCTGCCTGCCCATCGCCTCCCTCCGGTGCTCTTCACCCATTTTTTCTTTCTTCCATGGCCTTTTCACCGATCAACCCTTTACTTTACCCATCCTCTTCCAGGTTTCACCTGTCACCTGGGGTTCCTCTCTCCCATCCCCCCCACTTTAAAAAATCTACTCCTCAGCTTTTTTTCTCTCCAGTCTTGCGGAAGGATTTCAGCTCGAAACATCCACTGTACTGTTTTCCGTAGATGCTGCCTGGCCTGTTGAGTTCCTCCAGCATCTTGTGTGTGTTGCTCGGATTTCCAGCGTCTGCAGATTTTCTCTTGTTTGTGGTCAAGGCAAGCCTACTGGCCCGGACCGTATCAGCCCCAGGGTACTGAAGACTGCGAGACAGCTGTCTGTAATTTTGCAGCAGTTGTACAGTCTGAGTCAGAGACAGGAAAAGATGCCAGTGCTATGGAAGGCATCCTGCTTGGTTCCTGTACCCAAGAAGGTGACTCCATCTGGATTTAATGACTATGGACCAATTGCCCTCAGATCTCAGGTGATGAATGTGCTGGAGAGGCTGGTCCTGACTTACCTTGGACTGCAGGTGATTTCTTCACTGAACCCTCTACAGTTTGCCTACCAATCTCATGTGGGAGCGGATGATGCCATCGTCTACCTGTGGTACCAAGCTCACTCCACCTGGATGATGCTGGTAGCGTTGTGAGAATCGCATTTTTTGATTCCTCTAGTGCCTTCAATATAATCCAGCCACTTCTTCTGACTGAGAAGCTGCAAAGGATGGGTGTAGACAACTCCACCATCTCCTGGATTACTGACTAGCTGACAGGTAGACCCCAGTTTGCACAGCTGGGTAATTCTCTGTCTGAGATGATGGTGAGTGGCACTGGAGCACCACAAGGGAGTGACCTGACTCCATTTCTGTTCACACTGTACACCCCAGACGTTCAGTACAACTCGGAGTCTTTTGAGTGAACTTTTGAGGGTACAGACTTTATATGTTCATGTCAGAATAAACAGCATGCATAACAGGTTAATGGAACATTTGGTCACCTAATTACAGGAAGGATATTAATAAGGATGAAAGAGTGCAGAGAAGGTTTACAAGGATGTTGCCGGGACTTGAGAAACGGAGTTACAGAGAAAGGTTGAATAGGTTAGGACTTTATTCCCTGGAGCGTAGAAGAATGAGGGGAGACTTGATAGAGGTCTATAAAATTATGATGGGTATAGATGGAGTGAATACAAGCAGGCTTTTTCCACTGAGGCTAGGGGAGAAAAAAACAGAGGACATGGGTTAAGGGTGAAGGGGGAAAAGTTTAAAGGGAACATTGGGCGGGGGTTTCTTCACACAGAGAGTGGTGGGAGTGTGGAATGAGCTGCCAGTTGAAGTGGTGAATGCAGGCTCACTTTTAACATTTAAAAAAAAACTTGGACAGGTATATGGATGAGAGGGGTATGGAGGGATATGGTCCAGGTGCAAGTCAGTGGAACTAGGCAGAAAAATGGTTCGGCACAGCCAAGAAGGGCCAAAAGGCCTGTTTCTGTGCTGTAATGTTCTATAGTTCTATGGCTCTCAAGAGATGCTGAGGCCCTGGTTAAGAAAAAGGAGGTGCATAGCACGCAAGAACAAATTAGGTACGAGGAGTATAAGAAATGCATGAGAACACTTAAGAAGGAAATCAGGAGGTCTAAAAGAAGACATGAAGTTGCTCTAGCAGACAAGGTGAAGGGGAATCCTAAAGGATTCTACAGATATACTGAGAGCAAAAGGGTAGCAAGGGACAAAATTGGTTATCTGGAAAATCAGAGTGGTAATCTATGTGTGAGCTGTAAGAGATGAGGGAGATCTTGCATGGATTTTTTTTGCTTAGTATTTACTCAGGAGATGGACACAGAGTCTATAGATGTGAGGCAATGCAGCAGCGAGGTTATGGAGGCAAATTAGGGCAGATAAATCCCCAGGACCTGACAATCTTGGAGGCTAGTTGTTGCAGAAATTGCAGGAACCCTAGCAGAGATATTTAAAACATCCTTATCCAGGGGTGAGGTGCTGAAGGATTAGAGAATAGCCAATGTTGTTCCATTGTTTATGAAAGTTTCTAAGAATAAACCAGGAAATTATTGTCATGAGGGGCCAGATGGACCCAAACGCAGGATGCAGGCACTGAAGTACTAGGGGGAGGGCAGGATGGGGATGCCATGGCACTTAAGGGTAGCTGGGGTTCAGGCAGATAGAGTTCTGGCAGGCAGAGCGGAGCGGCTCCCGAAGTTCAGGTTCAGGTAGACAGGCTCCCAGGGTTTGGGCAGACAGGTAGACAGGTCCTCGAGGTTCAGTCAGGCAGGTCCTCGAGGTTCAGGCAGGCAGACAGACAGACAGACAGGTCTAGGTGGCAATAGGCTAGTGGAGAGCCCTCCCTGGGCGGGCCGCATGTATCCTGGGTAGGGGTGCCTCCCAGGCGGAAACACCGGAGGCCTGGGCACGACGCGGACCCCTAGGCGGGTGCGGGCACTATCCCAGAGTTTGGGCGGAAGAGAGGGACGGGACAGAACCCCCGCCGGGCCGAGGCAGGTCAGCCAGACGTGCCCGACAGGGGCAAGGGGTAGGAATAGGCATAGGTCCAGGTCGACCAACACAACAGCCATGACGACGGGAAAATTTGCAAACAGCCAGCAGACAGCGCGACCGCGCGAAACACAAAACCGAGCGGAGAAGGGGGACCAGCGCATGGGAAGAAAGGTGGGGGAGCGGACCAACCTGGCAGTACTGGTACGGGCAGAGAAGCATGATGAAGAATAGGTCTGAGCCTGGGCGGGATAACAGAATGCAGAGACGAGTTCGGAGCCGGCGGAGAAACAGAACAAAACAACCACCCATCTGGTCCCAGTCCCAAGGCCCCTTATAAACACCTGCAGCTCAATGAGTTACAGGTGTGCCTCCTTGAGCCAGGAGGGTCCTAACTAGATCACGGGTGACGGGAGGGACAACCGCAGGACCCGGAGTCCGGAGCCCCCAGACCGGATCAAAACCCAGAACGCGGTTCCGGATCGGACCCTGACAATTATAAAATAGTGAGCCTGACATCAGTAGTGGGAAATTATTGGAACATATCCTAAGGGACTGGATATATGAGTATTTGCCTAGACATGGACTGATTAGGGATAGTCAGCATGGCTTTGTTTGAATGTGGTAGGAATTGTCTAGCCAAACTTATAAAGTTTTTCAAGGAAGTTCATAGAAAAGTTGATGAAGGCAAGGCAGTGATGTTGTCTACATGGACTTTCGCAAGGCCTTTGACAAGATCCTGCATGGACGGCTGCTCAAGGAAGTTCAGTCACTCCGCATTCAGGATGAGGTAGTAAATTGGATTAGACATTGGCTTTGTGGGAGAAGAAGAGAATTGTATTAGATGGTTACCCCTCTGACAGGAGGACCGTGACTAGTGGAGTGCCACAAGGATCAATTTTGGATCTGTTGTCATCTATATCAATGATCTGTATGATAATATGGTAAACTTGATTAGCAAATTTGTGAACGACACTAAGACTGGGGGGGGGAGGGTGTAGTGGATAGCGAGGAAGACTATCAGAGCCTGCAGCAGTATTTGGACCAGCTGGAGGAATGGGCCAAAAAATGGCAGATGGAATTTAGTGTGAAGTGTTGCACTTTGGGAGGAGAAACTAGGGTGGGACTTACACAGAGAGCAGTAGGGAACTGAGGAGTGTGGTAGAACAGAGGGGCCTGGGAATAGAGATCCATAAGTCCTTGAAAATGGCATCACAGGTAGGTTGGTTCATAAAGATCGCAATTGGCATAAATCAGGAGTGGGGATGTTATGTTGAAATTGTATAATACATTGGTGAGGCCTAATTTGGAGTATCATGTGCAGTTTTGGTCACCTACCTACAGGAAAAGTATAAATAAGACTGCAGAGAAAAACTTACAAAGATATTGTCAGGACCTCAGGACCGACCTGAGTTACTGTATATGGGAAGTCTGAATATGTGAGAACTTTATTCCCTAGAGTTTAGAAGAATGAGGGGAGATTTAATAGAGGTATACAAAATTATGAGGGCTATAGATAGGGTAAGTGCAAGCAGGCCTTTTCCGCTGAGGTTGGGTGAGACTACAACTGGAAGTCTTGGGTTAAGGATGAAAGGTGAAATGTTTAAGGAGAACATGAGGGGAAACTTCTTCACTCTGAGGGTCATCAGAGTGTGAAACAAGCTGCCAGCACAAGGGGTCAATTTCAAAATTTGAGGGAAATCTGGATAGGTACATGGGTGGGAGGGTTATGGAGGATTATGGTCCGGGAGCCAGTTGATGGGACTAAGCAGATGATTGGTTCAGCACTAACTAGATGGGCTGAAAGGCCTGTTTCTGTGCTGTTGTGCTCTTTGACTGTATGACTTTTTTTTTTGCTCCAGATTCCAGCAGCTGTAGTCTCTTGGGCTATTATTATTTAGACCCGTGCCTAATAAATAAGCACACAAAACACAAAATATATTAATATTATTTTTAAAAACATATCCATCAGGAGGCTTAGGTGGCCTTACTGCGCTCTGAGCCATTTCAATATCTAATTCAACTCATAGTATAGCATTATCCTCTATTAAAGCCTCGATGATTTATCTAAGCCTGCAAATCCTTCTTATTTCATTCTGACTCGTTCCATTCCGCAGATAAGGTTTCCATATTCATAATGACTCGGGATTTTCCTGTTTCTAATAATATTTGTGGAACACTCATTGGATATATTTAAAGTGGAGGGCATTAGATTCTTGATTAATAAGGGTGTCAAAGGTTACGGGCAGAAGGCAGGAGAATGGGTTTGAGGGGTGGAATTCCACCATCAGCTATGGTGGAATGGCGAAGAAGACCCGATGGGTTGAGTGACCTATTTCTGCTCCTAAGTATTATGTTTTTAATGTCTTTGTAATTATAAAGCAAATATGTCTTTACAAGTAATACTGGCATTGGTTCATTATTGCCACAGGTAT
The DNA here is from genome assembly GCF_048418815.1 of Hemitrygon akajei. Classification (NCBI taxonomy): domain Eukaryota; kingdom Metazoa; phylum Chordata; class Chondrichthyes; order Myliobatiformes; family Dasyatidae; genus Hemitrygon; species Hemitrygon akajei. The sequence continues at coordinate 18,165,020 of NC_133127.1, read as the reverse complement.
AAAGATACAGTTAAAAACTTAGCTTTTCATGCCAGATCATTTCCAAGCACAAGTGTTTTGGGGTAGTACAAGGGCGGTGTTCTGGATTTAAGGAATATACTAAATATTAATTTCAACAGCAACCAGTCTTCAGATCTGAAAGTGGATTGCAGATTGAATTCAAGATGCACTTCAGGACAATGGTCTTCCTAGAGCTGCAGTCTGGGGTTGATTGCAAAACAGGAAACCTGAGATATCTGCATATGCATGAATGCAGCTCAGAAACAGTGGTGAGTAACACTCATTTTGCATGTATTAGTGTGAAGACCTAGGTGCCTGAAAATTATGTGCAACTCAATGGAAGTATTATGAATGCATTGTAACTGCAGAAACTGACCAGCTATTACCTTCCATTATCAGACTTCCAATATAACTCGGAGTCCTGCCATGTGCAGAAGTTCGCTGATGACACGGCCATAGTGGGGTGTGTCAGGAATGGACAGGAGGAGGAGTATAGGAAACTGATACAGGACTTTGTGATATGGTGCAACTCAAACTACCTGCGTCTCAATATCACCAAGACCAAGGAGATGGTGGTGGACTTTAGGAGATCTAGGCCTCATATGGAGCCAGTGATCATTAATGGAGAATGTGTGGAGCAGGTTAAGACCTACAAATATCTGGGAGTACAGTTAGACGAGAAGCTAGACTGGACTGCCAACACAGATGCCTTGTGCAGGAAGGCACAGAGTCGACTGTACTTCCTTAGAAGGTTGGCGTCATTCAATGTCTGTAGTGAGATGCTGAAGATGTTCTATAGGTCAGTTGTGGAGAGCGCCCTCTTCTTTGTGGTGGCGTGTTGGGGAGGAAGCATTAAGAAGAGGGACGCCTCACGTCTTAATAAGCTGGTAAGGAAGGCGGGCTCTGTTGTGGGCAAAGTACTGGAGAGTTTAACATCGGTAGCTGAGCGAAGGGCGCTGAGTAGGCTACGGTCAATTATGGAAAACTCTGAACATCCTCTACATAGCACCATCCAGAGACAGAGAAGCAGTTTCAGCGACAGGTTACTATCGATGCAATGCTCCTCAGACAGGATGAAGAGGTCAATACTCCCCAATGCCATTAGGCTTTACAATTCAACCGCCAGGACTTAAGAACCTTTTAAAAGCTATTATTAATGCTTTTTGGGATAGTGATTTAGATGCATATCATATTTTTTACTGAGTTAAGTATTGTATGTAATTAGTTTTGCTACAACAAGTGTATGGGACATTGGAAAAAAAAGTTGAATTTCCCCATGGGGATGAATAAAGTATCTATCTATCTATCTATCTTTCTTCTTTAACATATAAAGATGTGAAGTAATATTGGAGTTGGGGAGCCTCTTCTAATCATGTCTTCAGTATGAGGCCTGCTCGCTTTGCTGAATAAACAGTTCTATATCCCCAGCTTCCGTGTTTCTCCAGTGACTTTGATCACAGTCACAACAGGTGGATGGTAGCATAGCCGTTAACGTAATGCTTTACAATGCAGGTGACCTGGGTTTAATTAAGCAGCAGGATGTCTCTCGCCATGACTATGTGGGTTTCCTCTGGGTGCCTCAGTTTCCTTCCACATTCTAAAGACATACGGATTAGGGTTAATAGTTGTGGGCATGTTGGTGCAAGAAACATGGTGACGTTTGTGGGCTGCCCCCAGAACATCCTCAGACTGTGTTGGTTGTAGATTCTGAAGATGCTGGGAATCCAGAGCAACACATACAAAATGCTCATGAAAATCAACAGATTAGGTAGTGTCTATGGAGGGGAATAAACAGTCAATGTTTTTGAACCAAGGCACTTCATTAGGATTAGAAGTTCAAAGTAAATTTATTATCAAAATACATTTCCGGTATGTCACCACGTGCTACCCTGAGATTCATTTTCTATAGAAGTGAGGCTACCCAGATCTAATATGAGGTGTTGCTCCTCCATCCTGAGAGTGGTCTCCTTGTGGCAGTGCAGGAGGCCATGGACCGACAGGTTGAAATGGGAAGTGGAATTAATATGGGTGACCACCATGAAATCCTGCCTGTTGTGCTGGATTCGACAAGTGCTTCCCTAATCCATGACAGGTCTCCCAATGTAGAGGATGCCACATTGGGAGCACTGGAATCAGAACCAAATGGGGTTGGGGTGTGGGAGGTGGTTGCTGGAAGAACTCTGTATTGGTAAAGATGGTAATTTTTGAGCTCCGGGTTCCTGTGAACCTAATGTTGGCCTGAAGAAACTGCAGTCTGATCAAGGACAGGGGAAGCAGACGAGCTAGTTGTCTTTGTTTCCCCCATTTTGTGGACTCTGAACAGTTTCTTGTTCTTAGATAATCTAATCAGAGCAACTGAATGTGGGTACAGGAAGCTTCAGGTAATGATCTGCTAAACCTGAGACCATTCTCAAACAAATAGCCATTTGTTATGTAAAGGGCACGGACTCTGAACTGATCCTTGCTCTGGGACAATCTAATCAGAGCAAGACGTAAAAAAAAGCTGGATGAACTCAGCAGCATCTGTTGAAATGACAGGTCAACGTTTCGGGCTGAGACCCTTCGTCAGGACTCAATATACCTGAGACCATTCTCAGGCTACGTCTACACTACACCGGATAAATCCGTAACCGAAGATTTTTCTCTTCGTTTTTACCCTTCGTCCACACTAAAACGGTGTTTTCGTCCCCCGAAACCGGAGCTTTTCAGAAATGCTGTCCAAGGTGTGTAATTTTGAAAACGCTGCTTGGGCAGATCAGTATGGACGGGGTAACCGGAGAAATCTGAAAACGCTGTCAGACGGCAGCGCGCCATTTCATTGTTTTCCTGAACGCAACCTAACAATTTCAGAACAGACAGCAACGAGACTGAAACCAGAAGAGTTAGAAATGTACTCACCAAATACTTTGACCCATAACTTACTGAATAAATAAGTATACTCACTTTGCCCTGTTTTCTGTCCTTGCTCGTATGAAGGTGGTTTACCTATTTATGCAAGTACTTCTCTGACAATAAATGTGTAACAGCCTAATGTAACATTGTATGGAAATACAAGAAAACACTGATGCAGACATGTTTTATACATTTAACAAGGTGCTTTATTAATGTAACAGAGTTAGTCAGTTTTTCAATGTTCGTTGTCAGCCGGGTCAATCTGTCTGTGAACTCCCTGTCGGTTGCCTCCGTACGATCCAGTATTTGTTTTTTTTTAACTTTTAAGTCCTCCTGCGTGAGAACCAACAGCTGCCTGTTGTTTAAGTTTTTCTAGTCTGTAACTGAACAAACACGCATTGTTTTTCATGGTGAGATTCAACACCAAAGATGTCGCTTGTTTTTGGTAGATGTGTCCTGCACATGTGCAGTAGGAGGAGATTCACCAAAATCTCCGCTTCAATGTGGACAGAGATATTTTTAAAAACGCATAGTGTGGACGCCTATTTTTTCTATGCGAAAGCGGCATTTTCAAAATTATCCGGCCTAGTGTGGACGTAGCCTCAGGAGCTCCAAATACGCAGGGGTGATAATTCTTCAGACCTAATTCTCCATTGTGGATAAAGAGGACCCCACGGACAGTGTCGTGGCGATCAGGACCACGAGGAATGCTTGGCCAGCTTAGATTCTTTTCCTGGGTAATATCTTTTCTCTTCATTGACTGTTCATGGAGGGCCAGGGAACTCTATTGGTGTCACATGGAGACAGTTTGTCAACCCACATGCTTTTAGTTGAAATAATAAAAGTTACTGATCATGATTACAAGGGGCGATTCTTGTAACACTAATGTGTTTTCTGGACAATCCGGTACCTTCTTGGTCTTTCTTAGTTGCAATAGCTGTTTGTTTTGGGTTAGTTTAATTGGCTGGATTTTAGCTCCCCAGTTGCCATGGAGATGAATGGACTGCTTTGGTGGACTTGACCTGTAAATTAGTAACAATGCCAGCCTGTCCCTTAATATTCTGAGTTAATAAAAAAAACCAATTTATGTTAGTTTTAAGACTAACCAAAGATGGAGCACAATTGTCATTTGGGGAAAAGTTAAGAGCCAGTTTAAATGTATAGTGAAATGCTTTATTCGAGTCTAAAATATTTTCTAATATACCTCAGTATTTTGACATTGTTTCTGTAATGGAATACTTCTGTAAAGATTATACAGCAGATACATTTTCCATTTCTGGATTCAGAATTGGCTTGCCTGCAGAGGGTCGTGGTGGAGGGAGTACATTCAGATTGGAGGGTTGTGACTAGTGGTGTCCCACAAGGATCTGTTCTGGGACCTCTACTTTTTGTGATTTTTATTAACGACCTGGATGTGGGGGTAGAAGGGTGGGTTGGCAAGTTTGCAGATGAAACAAATGTTGGTGGTGTTATAGATAGTGTAGAGGATTGTCGAAGATTGCAGAGAGACATTGATAGGATGCAGAAGTGGGCTGAGAAGTGGCAGATGGAGTTCAACCCGGAGAAGTGTGAGGTGGTACACTTTGGAAGGACAGACTCCAAGGCAGAGTACAAAGTAAATGGCAGGATACTTGGTAGTGTGGAGGAGCAGAGGGATCTGGGGGTACATGTCCACAGATCCCTGAAAGTTGCCTCACAGGTAGATAGGGTATTTAAGAAAGCTTATGGGGTGTTAGCTTTCATAAGTTGAGGGATAGAGTTTAAGAAACGCGATGTAATGATGCAGCTCTATAAAACTCTAGTTAGGCCATACTTGGAGTACTGTGTCCAGTTCTGGTCGCCTCACTATAGGAAGGATTTGGAAGCACTGGAAAGGGTACATAAGAGATTTACCAGGATGCTGCCTGGTTTAGAGAGTATGGATTATGATCAGAGATTAAGGGAGCTAGGGCTTTACTCTTTGGAGAGAAGGAGGATGAGAGGAGACATGATAGAGGTGTACAAGATATTAAGAGGAATAGACAGAGTGGACAGCCAGTGCCTCTTCCCCAGGGCACCACTGCTCAGTAAAAGAGGACATGGCTTTAAGGTAAGGGGAGGGAAGTTCAAGGGGGATATTAGAGGAAGGTTTTTCACTTGGAGAATAGTTGGTGCGTGGAATGCACTTCTTGAGTCAGTGGTGGAGGCAGATACACTAGTGAAGTTTAAGAGACGACTAGACAAGTATATGGAGGAATTTAAGGTGGGGGGATATATGTGAGGCAGGGTTTGAGGGTCAGCACAACATTGCGGGCCGAAGGGCCTGTAATGTGCTATACTATTCTATGTTCTATTTCTCATTTTGGTTATCCTTTCACCTCTTCTGCTTATCTGCCCATCACCTCCTCTTTCCCTTCCACTCTCCTCTCCTGTCAGATTCCTCATTCAGCCCTTTACCTTTTCCAGCTATCACCTCAGCAGCTTCTCATTCCATCCTCCCTCCCCAACCCAGCCAGCTTCCCCCTCACTTGATCTCACCTATCACCTGCCAGCGTGCACTCCTTCCCCCCCCTCCCAATTTCTTATCCTAGGTTCTGACCACTTCTTCTCCAAGCTTAAAGGATCTCAGGCTACATCCACACTATGCTGGATAAATCCATAACCAAAGCTTTTTCTCTTCGTTTTTATCCTCCGTCCACACTAGAACGGCATTTTCGTCCCCCGAAACTGGAGCTTTTCAGCAACGCTTTCCAGGGTGGGTATTTTTGAAAACGCTGCTCGGGCAGATCAGTGTGGACGGAGTAACCGAAGACTTTTGAAAACGCTATCAGACGGCAGTGCGCTATTTCATTGTTTTCTTGAACGCAACCTAACAGTTTCAGAACAGACGGCAACAAGACTGAAGCCAAAAGAGTTAGAAATGTACTCACCAAATACTTTGACCCATAACTTACTGAATAAATCAGTATACTCACTTTGCCCTGTTTTCTGTCCTTGCTCGTATGAAAGTGATTTACCTATTTATGCAAGTACTTCTCTGACAATAGATGTGTAACAGCCTAATGTAACATTGTATGGAAATACAAGATAACACTGATGCAGACATGTTTTATACATTTAACAAGGTGCTTTATTAATGCAACAGAGATAGTAAGTTTTTCAATGTTCGTCGTCAGCCAGGTCATACAGTCCGTGAACTCCCTGTCGGTTGCCTCCGTACGCTCCAGTATTTGTTTTTTTTTAACTTTTAAGTTCTCCTGTGCGAAAGCCAACGGCTGTCCATCGTTTTAAGTCTTTCTAGGCTGTAACTACACAAACACGCACTTTTACGGCGAGATTCGACACCAAACATGTCGCTTGTTTTCGGTAGATGTGTCCTGTGCATGCGCAGTAGGAGGAGATTCGCTGAAATCTCCGTTTCAGTGTGGATAGAGATATTTCCAAGAACGCATAGTGTGGATGCCTATCGTTTTTACACAAAAACGGCGTTTTCAAAATTATCCAGTCTAGTGTGGATGTAGCCTCAGCCCGAAACATTGACTGTTTATTTCTCTCCATAGAGGCTGACTGACCTGGTGAGTTCCTCCAGCATTTTGTGTGTGTGTGTTGTTTATGGATTTTATTTTATATTTATTCAGCGTGGAGTTGTACCTTCCAGCCCTTTGAGCCACACCACCTCAGCGTCCCCACAACCCCTAAACAATTTGCAATGACCAATTAACCTACCTGGTACATCTTTGGACTGTGGGAGGAAACTGGAGGACTTGGGGAAAACCCACACATTCCACGGTGAATATGTACAGAGACCCATTGCAGAATGTCACTGAAACTGAACTCCAAACTTCGGATTGCTCCAATTGTATTAGCGTTGCATTAAACGCCCGTCGCGCCCAGTAAGGTCACATCAGAAAGCATAAGAGTCAGGTTAATGAAAACTAACGAATTCAAATATGTTAAGTACATTTATTATCAAAGTATGCATACAGAATGCATCTCTGAGATTTGTCCTCCTGCAGACAGCCACGAAACAAAGAAACGCCATGGTACCTGTTCAAAGAAAACATCAAACACCCAACGCATGAAAAACACTCAAATTGTGCAAATGGCAAAATACGACCGAACAACACATAGAATATCAACAGCAAAACAGAAGTCCGTTAGTATTCAGTTCAGCACCATGCCTCTTAGCCCAGAGCAAGGTGGAGGGCCAGTCTGCATTGATCACCCTGATCAAAAAGCGCAAGAACAGCAAAAAAAAAAGTAACCAGATCCAGGAACATGCAACTCGAACTTCAAAGTCCCTAATCATGAGTCCATAACCTCTCCGAATAATCCTTGCAATTAAAGTCAAAAGATTCAGAAGGAGATGGACCCATTGGAAATTAGGACTGAGAAATAGTGGATGGAGTTTAATCTGAACAACTATGAGATGTTACACACTGGGAGGTAAGAGAAAAGTACACAGTAATGGCAGGAGCCTTAGGAACATTGACGTACAGAGCTTTCTGAAAGTAACAACACAAGTCGATGGGCCATAAGACCATAAGATTTAGGAGCAGAATCAGGCCATTTGAGCCATTGAGTCTGCTCCACCATTTCATCATGGCTGATCCAATTTTCCTCTTAGCCCAGTCTCTTGCCTTCTCACCATCTCCCTTCATGCCATGGCCAATCATGAATCTATGTATCTTAAATACACATAAGTTGCCGGGCACCTAGCAGAGATATTTAAATCATCCTTTTAGTGAGGTAACAAAGGAGTGGAAGATAGTCAATGTTGTTCCACTGTCTAAGAAATTAAACCAGGAAATTGTAGGTCGGTGGGTCGGACATCAATAGTAGGAAAGTTACTGGAAGGTACTCTAATGGACTGGATGGAAGTATTTGAACAGACAAGGACTGATTAATAATAGTCAGCATGTCTTCGTGTGTGGTAGGTCATGTCTAATCAATCTTGTAGAGGTTTTTTTTTTAAGGAACTTACCAGGAAAGTGGATGAAGGCAAGGCAGTAGATGTTATCTACATGGACTTCAGCAAAGCATTTGACAAGGTCCCACGTTGGAGGTTGGTGAAGAAGATTCAGTTGCTCAGCATTCAAGATGAATAGTAAATTGGATTAGACATTGGCTTTGTGGGAGAAGCCAGAGTGTGGTAGTTGATGGTTACCTCACTGACTGGAGGCCTGCGTCTAGTGCAGTGCTGCAGTGACTGGTGCTGTGTCCGTCCATTGTTGGTTGTCATCTACATCAGAGGTCTGGATAAAGTGGTTAGCTGGATCAGGAGATTTGCAGATGACACCAAGATCTGGGGTGTAGCGGACAACACGAAAGACTGTTGGAGTTTGCAGCGGGATCTGGATCAGCTGGAAAAATGGGCTGAAAAATGGCAGATAGAAATTAATGCAGACAAGCGTGAGGTTTTGCATTTCAGTACGACCATCCAGGGTGGGTTTTACACAATGAACGATAGGACACTAAGATGTGCTGTACAACTCTATTTCCTGAGGAGACTGAGGTCCTTTAACATCTGCCGGATGATGCTGAGGATGTTCTACGAGTCTGTGGTGGCCAGTGCTATCATGTTTGCTGTTGTGTGCTGGGGCAGCAGGCTGAGGGTAGCAGACACCAACAGAATCAACAAACTCATTCGTAAGGCCAGTGATGTTGTGGAGGTGGAACTGGACTCTCTGACGGTGGTGTCTGAAAAGTGGATGCTGTCCAAGTTGCATGCCATCTTGGACAATGTCTCCCATCCACTCCATAATGTACTGGTTAGGCACAGGAGTACATTCAGCCAGAGACTCATTCCACCGAGATGCAACACTGAGCGTCATAAGAAGTCATTCCTGCCTGTGGCCATCAAACTTTACAACTCCTCCCTTGGAGTGTCAGACACCCTGAGCCAATAGGCTGGTCCTGGACTAATTTCCACTTGGCATAATTTACTTATTATTATTTAATTATTTATGGTTTCATATTGCTATATTTCTACACTATTCTTGGTTGGTGCGACTGTAACGAAACCTAGTTTCCCTCGGGATCAATAAAGTATGTCTGTCTGTCTGTCAAAGGGATCTGGGAATACAGATCCATAATTCATTGGTGTGACAGGTAGACAGGGTCATAAAGAAAGCTTTTGGCACATTGGCCTTCATAGATCAATGTATTGAGTACAGGCAATGTGATGTTATGTTGAAGTTGTATAAGACATTGGTGAGGCCTAAATTAGAGTATTCTCTGCAATTTTTGTCACCTACCTTCAGGAAAGATTTAAATAAGTTTGAAAGAGTACAGAAAAAATATACAAGGATATTGTCAGGACAATTTTATTCCTTGGAACGTAGAAGATTGAGAGGAGATTTGATAGAGGTATACAAAATTATGAGGGGTATAGATAAATGCAAACAGGCTCTCTCCACTGAGGTTGTGTGGGACAACAATCAAAGGTCATGGGTTAAGGGTGAAAGATAAAAAGTTTAAGGGGAACATGAGGGGAAACCTCCTCACTCAGAGTGTGAATGAACTGCCAGCACAAGTGGTGCATGCCAGCTTGATTTCAACATTTAACGGAAATTTCGATAGGTGCATAGATAATAGGGGTATGGAGGATTATGGTCCCTGTGCAGGTCGATGGGAGTAGGCCGTTTAAATGGTTTGGCATGGATTAGATAGGTCAAAGTTCATGTTTTCTGTGCTGCACTTTTCTATGAATCTATGACTCTAAAATGTGAAGCATTTTCTTTTTTGTACAGTATTTCATTATATCCTTCAATTAATAACAAAATGAAATTATGTGATATTTCAGTTTTCATTCTAAATATTCATAGTATGCATATTACAAAAAATACAGAGCTGTGCAGTTTTGAGGTTGTGTAAAAATTTCCTCCACAGAGCAATGGTTGGTTTGCACAGCTGTTTATAAAAAAAATTAGAGGGAATGTGGCTGTTGACTCTGTCTCATTGAATTTACACAGGGGAGACAATAGAAGAATGCTTCAGCACTGAATACTTAAGAATGAAATCAGGGAAGCCAGAAATGACCACAACCAACATTAATGTTTAATGCGCACTTTAAATCAGATCTGTTTGGTTATTTAAATGTAATTGATAGAGCCATTCCTTTAACCATAGTGGGGTGTGTCAGGAATGGACAGGAGGAGGAGTATAGGAAACTGATACAGGACTTTGTGATATGGTGCAACTCAAACTACCTGCGTCTCAATATCACCAAGACCAAGGAGATGGTGGTGGACTTTAGGAGATCTAGGCCTCATATGGAGCCAGTGATCATTAATGGAGCAGGTTAAGACCTACAAGTATCTGGGAGTACAGTTAGACGAGAAGCTAGACTGGACTGCCAACACAGATGCCTTGTGCAGGAAGGCACAGAGTCGACTGTACTTCCTTAGAAGGTTGGCGTCATTCAATGTCTGTAGTGAGATGCTGAAGATGTTCTATAGGTCAGTTGTGGAGAGCGCCCTCTTCTTTGTGGTGGCGTGTTGGGGAGGAAGCATTAAGAAGAGGGATGCCTCACGTCTTAATAAGCTGGTAAGGAAGGCGGGCTCTGTCGTGGGCAAAGTACTGGAGAGTTTAACATCGGTAGCTGAGCGAAGGGCGCTGAGTAGGCTACGGTCAATTATGGAAAACTCTGAACATCCTCTACATAGCACCATCCAGAGACAGAGAAGCAATTTCAGCGACAGGTTACTATCGATGCAATGCTCCTCAGACAGGATGAAGAGGTCAATACTCCCCAATGCCATTAGGCTTTACAATTCAACCGCCAGGACTTAAGAACTTTTTAAAAGCTATTATTAATGCTTTTTGGGATAGTGATTTAGATGCATATCATATTTTTTACTGAGTTAAGTATTGTATGTAATTAGTTTTGCTACAACAAGTGTATGGGACATTGGAAAAAAAGTTGAATTTCCCCATGGGGATGAATAAAGTATCTATCTATCTATCTAACACTAGCACAACAGGGGTCTATTTAGGGTGTTTGGAATTCCTGCTTAGAAACCTTTGGAACAGATAACAATACTGAATCACAAACAAGAGAAAATCTACAGATGCTGGAAATCCAAGCAACACACACAAAATGCTGGAGGAACTCAGCAGGCCAGACAGCAATTTGTGTGTGTTGCTTAACAGTATCGAATACTTGAAGGGGTTCTACTAGTTGGGATGTATCACCATTGTAACAGTAATTCTGTGACGTTACCTGGCCATTGAAACTGTAGCTAATCGTTTCCTCTTCATGGACCCCCCGCTCTGGTCTTCTGCCTGCTCTGGATCTCTTTATTGCTAATTGCCGATGGGACATCAACCGTCTTGACTTCACCCCACCCTGTTCCAATTCCAACCTCACTCCTTCCGAATGCTCTGCTCTCCGCTCCCTCCGCACCAATCCCAACCTCACTATAAAACCTGCTGGTAAGGGGGGAGCTGTTGTTGTCTGGCGTACTGACCTCTACCTGGCCGAGGCACAGCGACAACTCTCTGATACCTCCTCTTATTTACCCCTTGATCATGACCCCACTAAGGAGCACCAGGCCATTGTCTCCTATACCATCACCAACCTTATCAGCTCCGGGGATCTCCCATCCACTGCCACCAACCTCATAGTTCCCACACCCCGCACTTCCCGTTTCTACCTCCTACCCAAGATCCACAAACCTGCTTGTCCAGGTAGACCTATTGTCTCAGCTTGCTCCTGCCCCACTGAACTCATTTCTGCATACCTTGACACTGTCTTATCCCCCCTTGTTCAATCTCTTCCCACCTATGTTCGTGACACTTCTCATGCTTTGAATTTTTTCAATGATTTTAAGTTCCCTGGCCCCCACCGTCTTATTTTCACCATGATGCACCATCAATAACTCACTCTGAGACGTAAAGGCGAGGTATTGGCTTTTATTGACTGGAAGAAGGAACAAGCAGTGAGTGACCACCATACTACATCCTGGAGACAGAGAGGCCGGGCTCAGACCTCCATCACCTTTATACAGGGGTCTGTGGGAGGAGCCACAGGAGCAGTCAGCGGGGGGCGTGTCCAGACAGGTATATGTAGTTCACCACATTCACCCCCCCCTTTGTTTTAAAAAGAGTCCCCATGGGGCGAAGTTCCTGACAAGTATATTTACAGGTTAAGTCTATCAGGTGGTCGAATCTGTCGCTGCGATCTACGTAGCACCGGCTGTGATTGCACAGGTGCCAGTGGTGGTGATTGCACAGGTGCCGGTGGTGGTGATTGTACAGGTGCCGGTGGTGGTGATTGCACAGGTGCCGGTGGTGATTGCACAGGTGCCGGTGGTGGCGATTGCACAGGTGCCGGTGGTGATTGCACAGGTGCCGGTGGTGGTGATTGCACAGGTGCCGGTGGTGGTGATTGCACAGATGCTGGTGGTGGTGATTGCACAGGTGCCGGTGGTGGTGATTGCACAGGTGCCGATGGTGGTGATTGCACAGGTGCCGATGGTGGTGATTGCACAGGTGCCAGTGGTGGTGATTGCACAGGTGCTGGAGGTGGTGATTGCACAGGTGCCGATGGTGGTGATTGCACAGGTGCCGGAGGTGGTGTTTGCACAGGTGCCGGTGGTGATTGCAAAGGTGCCAGTGGTGGTGATTGCACAGGTGCCGATGGTGGTGATTGCACAGGTGCCAGTGGTGGTGATTGCACAGGTGCCGGAGGTGGTGTTTGCACAGGTGCCGGTGGTGATTGCAAAGGTGCCAGTGGTGGTGATTGCACAGGTGCCGATGGTGGTGATTGCACAGATGCCGGTGGTGGTGATTGCACAGGTGCCGGTGGTGGTGATTGCACAGGTGCCGGTGGTGGTGATAGCACAGGTGCCGGTGGTGGTGATTGCACAGGTGTTGGTGGTGGTGATTGCACAGGTGCCGGTGGTGGTGATTGCACAGATGCCGGTGGTGATTGCACAGGTGCCGGTGGTGATTGCACAGGTGCCGGTGGTGGTGATTGCACAGATGCCGGTGGTGGTGATTGCACAGGTGTTGGTGGTGGTGATTGCACAGGTGCCGGTGGTGGTGATTGCACAGATGCCGGTGGTGGTGTTTGCACAGGTGCCGGTGGTGGTGATTGCACAGGAGTCGGTGGTGGTGATTGCACAGGTGCCGGTGGTGGTGATTGCACAGATGCCGGTGGTGGTGATTGCACAGATGCCGGTGGTGGTGATTGCACAGGTGCCGGTGGTGGTGATCGCACAGGTGCCGGTGGTGCTTGCACAGGTGTCGGTGGTGGTGATTGCACAGGTGCTGGAGGTGGTGATTGCACAGATGCCGATGGTGGTGATTGCACAGATGCCGGTGGTGATTGCACAGATGCCGGTGGTGGTGATTGCACCGGTGCTGGAGGTGGTGATTGCACAGGTGCCGGTGGTGATGATTGCACAGGTGCCGGTGGTGATTGCACAGGTGCTGGTGGTGGTGATTGCACAGGTGCCGGTGGTGGTGATTGCACCGGTGCCGGTGGTGGTGATTGCACAGGTGCCGGTGGTGGTGATTGCACAGGTGCCGGTGGTGGTGATTGCACAGGAGACGGAGGTGGTGATTGCACAGGTGCTGGTGGTGATTGCACAGGTGCCGGTGGTGGTGATTGCACAGGTGCCGGTGGTGGTGATTGCACAGGAGACGGAGGTGGTGATTGCACAGGTGCCGGTGGTGGTGATTGCACAGGTGCCGGTTGTGGTGATTGCACAGATGCCGGTGGTGGTGATTGCACAGATGCCGGTGGTGGTGATTGCACAGGTGCCGGTGGTGGTCATTGCACAGATGCCGGTGGTGGTGATTGCACAGATGCCGGTGGTGGTGATTGCACAGGTGCCGATGGTGGTGATTGCACAGATGCCGGTGGTGGTGATTGCACAGGTGCCGGTGGTGGTGATTGCACAGGTGCCGGTGGTGGTGATTGCACAGGTGTTGGTGGTGGTGATTGCACAGGTGCCGGTGGTGGTGATTGCACAGATGCCGGTGGTGGTGTTTGCACAGGTGCCGGTGGTGGTGATTGCACAGATGCCGGTGGTGGTGATTGCACAGGTGTTGGTGGTGGTGATTGCACAGGTGCCGGTGGTGGTGATTGCACAGATGCCGGTGGTGGTGTTTGCACAGGTGCCGGTGGTGGTGTTTGCACAGGTGCCGGTGGTGGTGATTGCACAGGTGTTGGTGGTGGTGATTGCACCGGAGACGGTGGTGGTGATTGCACAGGTGCTGGAGGTGGTGATTGCACAGATGCCGGTGGTGGTGATTGCACAGATGCCGGTGGTGGTGATTGCACAGGTGCCTGTGGTGCTTGCACAGGTGTCGGTGGTGGTGATTGCACAGGTGCTGGAGGTGGTGATTGCACAGATGCCGATGGTGGTGATTGCACAGATGCCGGTGGTGATTGCACAGATGCCGGTGGTGGTGATTGCACCGGTGCTGGAGGTGGTGATTGCACAGGTGCCGGTGGTGGTGATTGCACAGGTGCTGGTGGTGGTGATTGCACAGGTGCCGGTGGTGGTGATTGCACAGGAGACGGAGGTGGTGATTGCACAGGTGCTGGTGGTGATTGCACAGATGCCGGTGGTGGTGATTGCACAGGAGACGGAGGTGGTGATTGCACAGGTGCCGGTGGTGGTGATTGCACAGGTGCCGGTGGTGGTGATTGCACAGGAGACGGAGGTGGTGATTGCACAGGTGCCGGTGGTGGTGATTGCACAGGTGCCGGTTGTGGTGATTGCACAGATGCCGGTGGTGGTGATTGCACAGATGCCGGTGGTGGTGATTGCACAGGTGCCGGTGGTGGTGATTGCACAGATGCCGGTGGTGGTGATTGCACAGGTGCCGATGGTGGTGATTGCACAGATGCCGGTGGTGGTGATTGCACAGGTGCCGGTGGTGGTGATTGTACAGGTGCCAGTGGTGATTGCATAGGTGCCGGTGGTGGTGATTACACAGGTGCCGGTGGTGCTTGCACCGGAGACGGAGGTTGTGCTGGTTCCGGCCTGACTGGAGGTGTCAGCCCACTAGGCGTCAGTGATCCCTCACACGTGTGCGAGGTGCCTGGAATATACGCGTACGAGACTCCTGGTATATGAGTGTCGTGAGGGGTCTGTGTAGGGCTCGGTGTGCACGGTGTCACCTCGGGTACAGGGTTCTTAGTTACCGTGGAGTGTTCGGGGTAGTGGTCTGCTGCTCCTGCGGGCGCCAGGTCGCGGACAGAGACCGTGTCCTCCTGCCCATCAGGTAAGACCACGTAGGCATACTGGGGGTTCGCATGTAGAAGGTGAACCCTCTCAACCAGCGGGGAGTATTTATTACTCCTCACATGTTTCTGGAACAGCACTGGCCCTGGGGACGTCAGCCAAACTGGTAGGGTGGTCCCACTGACAGACTTCCTGGGAAAAGAGAATAGGCGTTCATGAGGGGTGGCATTGGTGGACGTACATAACTGGGAGCGGATAGAGTGGAGTGCCTCAGGGAGGACCTCCTGCCATCGAGAGACTGGCAACCCTTTTGACTTAAGGGCTAAAAGTGTGGCCTTCCACACTGTGGCATTCTCCCTCTCCACCTGTTCATTTCCCCGGGGATTATAACTCGTGGTCCGACTAGTAGCAATGCCCCTAGCCAGCAGGTACCGGCGCAACTCGTCACTCATAAAGGAGGACCCTCTATCACTGTGGATATAGCAGGGATATCCGAACAGAGTGAAGAGCTGGCGCAGGGCTTTTATGACGGATGTGGTAGTGGTGTCGGGGCAGGGAATGGCAAAGGGGAACCGCGAGTACTCGTCGATAATATTGAGAAAATAGACATTGCGGTCGGTGGAGGGAAGGGGGCCCTTAAAGTCAACACTTAGTCGCTCAAAAGGGCGGGTGGCCTTGACAAGCTGCGCAGTGTCAAGATGGTAGAAGTGCGGTTTGCACTCAGCGCAGATTTGGCAGTCCCTGGTCATCGTCCTGATGTCCTCAAGGGAATACGGCAGGTTCCGGGCTTTCACGAAATGGTAAAATCGGGTGACCCCCGGATGGCAAAGATGTGCATGAAGGGCGTATAGCTGGTCGAGCTGTGCACTAGCACACGTTCCCCGAGATAGGGCATCAGGGGGCTAATTGAGTCTGCCAGGCCGGTACAGGATATCATAGTTGTAGGTGGAGAGTTCTATTCTCCACCGCAAAATTTTATCATTTTTGATTTTGCCCTGCTGTTGGTTGCTGAACATGAACGCAACCGAGCGCTGGTTGGTCAGCAAGATGAACCTTTTGCCGGCGAGATAGTGCCTCCAGTACCTAATAGCTTCCACTATGGCCTGGGCTTCTTTCTCCACCGCGGAGTGCTGAATTTCAGAGCCTTGAAGGGTACGAGAAAAGAATGCTACTGGCCTGCCTTCCTGATTGAGGGTAGCGGCAAGCGCGAAATCGGAGGCGTCACTCTCTACTTGGAAGGGAATGGTCTCGTCCACCGCATGCATCGTTGCTTTGACAATGTCCCCTTTAATGCAGCCGAAGGCCGCGCAGGCCTCAGCAGAGAGGGGAAAAGTGGTAGACTTGACCAGGGGGCGGGCCTTGTCTGCGTAATGGGGGACCCATTGGGCGTAATAGGAAAAAAAAACCCAGGCACCGTCTGAGGGCTTTGAGAGTGGTGGGAAGAGGGAGTTCTAACAGGGGGCGCATACGGTCGGGATCAGGGCCAATGACCCCGTTTTCCACAACATACCCAAGGATAACGAGTCGGGTGGTTCCGAACACACACTTGTCCCTGTTATAAGTAAGGTTCAGAGCTTCGGCCACTTGGAAAAATCGTTGGAGGTTGGTGTCATGATCCGACCAGTCGTGACCACAGATGGTGATGTTATCCAGATAGGGAAATGTGGCCTTCAGTTGGTACTGGTCCACCATCCGGTCCATTTCCCTCTGGAAGACCGAGACACCATTTGTGACACCAAATGGGACGCACAGGAAGTGATAGAGCCTGCCGCCCGCCACGAAGGCGGTGTAGGGGCGGTCCTCTGGGAGGATGGGGAGCTGGTGATCAGCGGATTTCAGATCTATTGTCGAGTACACCTTGTACTGAGCTATCTGGTTGACCATATCTGCGATGTGGGGTAGGGGCTATGCGTCAAGCTGCGTGAACCCATTGATGGTTTGACTATAGTCCACGACCATCCTATTTTTCTGCCCAGTCCGAACAACAACCACCTGGGACCGCCAAGGGCTTGTGCTTGGCTCGATGATCCCCTCCCCGAGCAGCCGCTGCACCTCTGACTGAATGAAGGCCCTGTCCCCCGCGCTGTACCTCCTGCTTTTAGTTGCCACAGGTTTACAGTCGGGGGTCAGGTTGGTGAACAGCGGTGGGGGAGGGATCTTGAGGGTGGAGAGGCTGCAAGTGGTGTCGGTAGTGCAGCTGTCGGCGTGGTGCTGGGCGGGACGTGTGGTTTGGTGTGTGTGTGTGTGTGCAGTAACGGGGTATATGGCGAAGTCCCACCAAACTGAGAATTCCTGACAGTGAGTGGTGGGAGGGGCCCGTCATATGCCATATTCACACTTTCGAGATGGCTCTGGAAGTCCAGCCCCAATAGCACAGGCACGCACAGTTGAGGCATGACCAGTCGCGCAAAGTTCCGATATTCTGTGCCCTGCACCACCAATGTCGCTACACAACCCACCCGGATGTCTGTGGAATGCGATCCAGAAGCCAAGGTGATCCTCTGACTTACCGGCCATGTCATGAGTCCGCAGCGTTGCACTGTGTCCGGGTCAATAAAACTCTCAGTGCTGCCTGTGTCAAACAGGCAGCTAGTCCTGTGCCCCTCCACCAGGATGTCCATCATTGACCTTGCGAGCTGGTGTGGGGCGCTTTGGTCGAGGGTTACGGTGGCCAGAGTTGAGCCGGCTTGGTGCCCGGTAAACACCGGTGGGTCGGGGGCGGGGCATGCTGACGCCGACAAAGATGGCCGCCCACATCCAGGCATGCAAGATGGCGGCCCCCATGACTCACACGGGTCGGGGGCGGGGCATGTTGACACCGACAAAGATGGCCGCCCACATCCGGGCATGCAAGATGGCGGCCCCCATGACTCACACGGGTCGGGGGCGGGGCATGTTGACACCGACAAAGATGGCCGCCCACATCCGGGCATGCAAGATGGCGGCCCCCATGTCTCACACGCCGCGCTGCCCGACCCCGCTCGTAGTTTAGACTTACAGACCTTGGCGAAATGGCCCTTCTTCCCGCAGCTGGAGCAGGTCGCTTCTCGAGCCGGGCAACGTTTTCGGGGGTGCTTTTCGAGCCCGCAGAAATAACACAGCTCAGGCTTTTGCCTGGCCGCAGCCGTGGTCAGGTTCGGGGAGTTCGTGGAATCGCAACTGGCAGCGGCGTTGGCGAATTCGCTTGTGGGAACCGGCAGCAGCGAGGTCTGAGGTGTCCACGGAACCGGCGGGGAATCGCGCGTCTGGACAGCGTCAGCGTTGTGCAGAGCAGCCTCCAGTGTGTCGGCCGTCTCGATCGCCGAGCGTAAGGTAAGATCGGCATTTTCCAGCAGCCGTTGCCGTACGTACACTGACCTCATTCCTGTCACAAAGGCGTCTCGTACTAGCAGCTCCGCATGCTGTTCCGCCGTGAGTGTTTTGCAATCACAAGTTCGGACGAGTGTCTGTAGGGCTCGGAGAAATTGGGCGCTCGATTCTCCAGGCCGCTGTCGTCGGGTAGCTAAACGATGTCTTGCGTAGACGGTGTTCACCGGCCGCAGGTACTGTCTTTTGAGGGCGTCCAGTACCCCTTCATAGGTCGACAGGTCCCTGATAAGTGAATAAACTTTTGGGGTGACCCTCGAGAGGAGAATTCGATGCATAACAGCGGGTTCAGTTGTACGAACCTCCTCCAAGTATGATTGGAAGCATGCAAGCCAGAGTTCAAAGGCAAGAGCTGCTTCAGGGTCTTGGGGGTCCAAATCCAATCTTTCCGGATGTAAAACGCTTTCCATGTTTTAAAACTTCCAGTCAATAAAATTGATGCACCATCAATAACTCACTCTGAGACGTAAAGGCGAGGTATTGGCCTTTATTGACTGGAAGAAGGATCAAGCAGTGAGTGACCAACATACTACATCCTGGAGACAGAGAGGCCGGGCTCAGACCTCCATCACCTTTATACAGGGGTCTGTGGGAGGAGCCACAGGAGCAGTCATCAGGGGGCGTGTCCAGACAGGTATATGTAGTTCACCGCACACCATGGACGTCCAGTCCCTATATATCTCCATCCCCCACCGAGATGGTCTTGAAGCTCTTCGCTTTTTTTTGGATTCCAGACCTAACCAATTCCCCTCTACCACCACTCTCCTCCGTCTAGCAGAATTAGTTCTTACTCTCAATAATTTCTCCTTTGGCTCCTCCCACTTCCTCCAAACCAAGGGTGTAGCCATGGGCACCCGCATGGGTCCCAGTTATGCCTGCCTTTTTGTTGGCTTTGTGGAACAGTCCATGTTCCAAGTCTATACGGGTATCCATCCCCCTCTTTTCCTTCGCTACATCGACGACTGCATTGGCGCTGCCTCTTGCACGCATGCTGAGCTAGTCGACTTCATTAACTTTGCCTCCAACTTTCACCCTGCCCTCAAATTTACCTGGTCCATTTCCGACACCTCCCTCCCCTTTCTTGATCTTTCTGTCTCCATCTCTGGAGACGGCCTATCTACTGATATCTACTATAAGCCTACAGACTCTTACAGCTACCTGGACTATTCCTCTTCCCAACCTGTCTCTTGCAAAAATGCTATCCCCTTCTCACAATTCCTCCGTCTCCACCGCATCTGCTCCCAGGATGAGGCTTTTCATTCCAGGACGAAGGAGATGTCTTCCTTTTTTAAACAAAGGGGCTTCCCTTTGTCCACCATCAATTCTGCTCTCAAACGCATCTCTCCCATTTCCCGCACATCTGCCCTCACCCCATCCACCTGCCACCCCACTCGGGATAGGGTTCCCCTTGTCCTTACCTACCACCCCACCAGCCTCCAGGTCCAACGTATAATTCTCTGTAACTTCCGCCATCTCCAATGGGATCCCACTACCAAACACATTTTTCCCTCCCCCCCTCTTTCTGCTTTTCACAGGGATCGCTCCCTACGCGACTCCCTTGTCCACTCGTCCTCCCCATCCCTTCCCACCGATCTCCCTCCTGGAACTTATCCTTGTAAACGGAACAAGTGCTACACCTGCCCTTACACTTCCTCCCTCACCACCATTCAGGGCCCCAGACTGTCCTTCCAGGTGAGGCGACACTTCACCTGTGAGTCGGCTGGTGTGGTATACTGCATCTGGTGCTCCCGGTGTGGTCTTTTATATATTGGTGAGACCCGACACAGACTGGGAGACCTTTTCGCTGAACTCCTACGCTTGGTCCGCCAGAAAAAGCAGGATCTCCCAGTGGCCACACATTTTATTTCCATGTCCCATTCTCATTCTGATATGTCTATCCATGGCCTCCTCTATTGTCAAAATGAATCCAAACTCAGGTTGGAGGAACAACACCTTATATACCGGCTGGGTAGCCTCCAACCTGATGATATGAACATTGACTTCTCTAACTTCCGTTAATGCCCCTCCTCCCCTTCTTACCCCATCCCTGACACATTTAGTTGTTTGCCTGTTCTCCATCTCCCTCTGGTGCTTCCCGCCCCCCTCCTTTCTTTCTCCTGAGGCCTCCTGTCCCATGATCCTTTCCCTTCTCCAGCTCTGTATCACTTTTGCCAATCACCTTTCCAGCTCTTAGCTTCATCCCACCCCCTCCGGTCTTCTCCTATCATTTTGCATTTCCCCCTCCCCCCACTACTTTCAAATCTCTTACTATCTTTCCTTTCGGTTAGTCCTGACGAAGGGTCTCGGCCCAAAACGTCGACAGTGCTTTTCCCTGTTGTTGCTGCCTGGCCTGTAGTGTTCCACCAGCATTTTGTGTGTGTTGTTATTTGAATTTCCAGCATCTGCAGATTTCTTCATGTTTGCTAATCGTTTCTTGTTATCTTAGTGTTGAAAAGGTGTAAAACATTGTGTCAAGAGACTGAAACTCTTAAGGCTGATTTATATTTGTGTGTCGCATCTACACCGCAGGTAATGCGTACCCTACACCGTAGGGTGACATGTACCTCTCCAGAAAAGTTACTCACATGTTGCGGTGACACAGACCACAACAACTGTGATTGGTCCGCTTGGTAGCATCACATTTCCTCCTCCACATTTCCGGTTGCTTCTTCTCCGCCATGTCTGTAGGCTGTGCGTATACCGATGTGAAATAGATGAACCAAATCGTCAAATCTACCTGCCGACATGTGAAAATGTTTGAAATACATTTCCTCGTCCATGTCTCTCACGAAGAAACTCAGCACTGTGGCATAGAAACCTCATCACCAACTAGCGTTTTGGCGCACACCAATGCACGCTCGCTATGGCGTAGAGTGATGCAGTGGTGAAAATTAGGGTTTCGGCATAGGCTGCAGCGTAGCCTGTACGCCATCATCTGTTCTGGCACGTCATGACAGAGTTTTTAGAAATCTCCGGTTACCCCATCCACACTACTCAGCCCAATCGGCATTTTCAAATTTACACACTCTGGAGGGCGTTTTAGAAAAGCTCCATATTTGGGGGAGGAAAACGCCATTTCAGTGTGGATGGAAGGTCAAAACGAAGAGAAAAAGCTTCAGTTACGGATTTATCCTGTCTGGTGTGGACGCAGCATTTCATTTTTTTCTTGAACACAACCCCACCCCTCCCCACACAACCTAACAATTTCAGAACAGACGGCAAGACTGAAGCCAGAAGAGTTAGAAATGTACTTACCCATAATTTTCTGAATATATAAGTATACTCACTTTTTCCAGCACATAATTCTCTATAATTTCCACCATCTCCCCCAATTTTCTGCAGGGATCGCTTCCTTCATGACTCCCTTGTCCACATTTCTCTCTGCACTGATCTCCCTCCTGGTACTTTTCTTTGCAAGCAGAACAAGTGCTACAGCTGTCCTTACACCTGAACTGAAATGAATTGACTTTATTTCTTACATCCTTCACATACATGAGGAGTAAAAATCTTTATATCATGTCTCCGTCTAAATGTGCAATGTGCAATCATAGTAATTTATAATAACTTATAATAAATAGAACAGTCAATGTAACATAGAAATACACTCAAATCAGCGTGAGTTAATCAGTCAGATGGCCTGGTGGAAGAAGCTGTCCCGGTCCTGGCTTTTATGCTGCGGTACCGTTTCCCAGATGGTAGTAGTTGGAATAGATTGTAGTTGGGGTGACTCAGGCCCTCAATGATCCTTCAGGCCCTTTTCCCACACCTGTCTTTGTAAATGTCCTGAATCATGGGAAGTTCACACTACAGATGTGCTGGACTGTCTGCACCACTCTGTCTGCAGAGTCCTGTGATTAAGGGAGGTACAATTTCCATACCAGGGATGGTCAGGATGCTCTCAATTGTGCCCCTGTAGAAAGTTCTTAGGATTTAGGGGCCCATACCAAGCTTCCTCAGCCGTCTGAGGTGAAAGAGGCGCTGTTGTGCCTTTTTCACCACACACCCGGTATGTATAGACCACGTGAGATCCTGGGTGATGTGGATGCCGAGTAACTTAATGCTGTTTACCCTCTCAACCCCAGATCCATTGATGTCAATAGGGGTTAGCCCATCTCCATTCCTTCTGTAATCCATAACCAGCTTTGTTTTTGTGACATTGAGGAAGAGGTTGTTTTCTGGACGCCACTGTGTCAGGGAGATGACTTCTTCCCTGTAGGCCACCTCGTTATTGTTTGAGATTAGGCCAATCAATGTAGTGTTCTCAGCAAATTTAATTAGCAGATTAGATCTGTGGGCGGCAACACAGTCATGGGTATACAGGGAGTAAAGTAGGGGACTTAATACACAGCCCTGTGGGGCTCCTGTGTTGAGAGTCAGAGGGATGAAGGTGAGGGAGCCCACTCTTATCACCTGCCGGTGATCTGACAGGAAGTCCAGGATCCAGCTGCACAAGGCAGGGTCAAGGCCGAGGTCTCTGAGCTTCCTGTCGAGCCCGGATGGAATTATGGTGTTGAATGCTGAACTGTAATCCAAGAAAAGCATCCCTCTTCTCCAGGTGTGTAAGAATGGTGTGTAGAGCAGTGGCTATTGTGTCACCTGTCAATCAATTGTGTCGGCAGGCAAATTGTACGGGGTCCAGTTTGTTTGGTAGCAAGCTGCAGACCAGCCTCTCAAAGCATTTGCTTATTATTGAGGTGAGTGTGACAGGACACCAGTCATTTAGGCACGTTACCTTGGTCTTTTTTGGTACAGGGACAATGGTGGATAATCTGAAGCAGGAAACCACTCTACACTGGGAGAGGGAGATTAAAAATGTCTGTAAACACACCTGCCAGTTGTGCTGCACACATCCTGTGTACTCACCCCGGGATGCCGTCTGGTCCCGCAGCCTTGCGACTGTCCTCTTGTTGGAAACATCTGCGTCCCTCAGTCTCACAGATGACCAGGTTGCAGGTTGTAGCGGTGGCTTTCCTTGGAGGCTCAGAGTTAGTGACATTGAACCGAGTGTAAAAGCGATTGAGGTCATCTGGGAGAGAGGCTGCGATGTTAGTGGCACCACAACGTTTGGCTTTGAAGTCTGTGATAGTATGCAGCCCTCGCCACAAGTCACGTGTGCTGTTCGTTGTGAATCTTGACTCAGTCTTGTCCCTGTATTGTTGTTTTGCAGCCTTGACAGCTCTGCACAGATCGTAGCTGCTTTTCCTGAGCTCCTGCTGATTGCCGGCAGCGTAAGCTCTATGGCGCGCAGTAAGTGCTGCTCACATGGAACTATTGATTCAGGGTTTCTGGTTCAGGAAAACTCTGATCCACTTCTGGGGGACAACATCATCGATGCACTTCCGGATGAAGCACGTGACTCCATCCGTGAACTCAGAGACATCCTCAAGGTGGAAGATGTTTCAGTCGATGTCATCAAAGCAGTCCTGTAGCATGGAAACCAATTGGTCGGACCAACAGTGGATGGTTTTAACTATGGCCGCCTCTTGTTTCAGCTTCTGCCCGTACGTCAGCAAAAGCAGGATTGAAGAGTGGTCTGATTTTCCAAAAGCTGGGTGAAGAAGAGCTTTGTAAACATCGTAGAAGGGAGTGTGGCAGTGGTCCTCTCACTACCATTTAGGGTCCCAAACAGTCCTTCCAGATAAGGCAACACTTCAGCTGGGAGTTTGTTGTGGTCATATACTGTGTCTGGTGCTCCCGTTGTGGCCTCCTGTATATCGGTGAGACCTGACATAGATTGGGAGTCTGCTTTGCTGAGCACCCTCACCCCATCTACCACAAAAAGCAGAATCTCCCAGTAGCTATCCATCTCCATTCCGACATGTCTATCCATGGTCTCCTCCACTGTCTTGATGAGGCAACACCCAGGTTGGAGGAGCACCCATGTTCCGTCTGGGTAGTCTCCAACCTATTGGCATGAACATCGATTTCTTGAACTTCTGGTAAACCCTGCCCCCCTTCACCATTCCCCACTCTTGTTTCCATCTCTCACCTTATCTCCTTACCTGCCCATCACATTCCTCTGGTGCTGCCCCCCTTCTCTTCCTTCCATGGTCTTTTTTCCTCTCCTATCAGACCCCCCCTTCTCCAGCTCTTCATCTCTTTCACCAATCAACTTTCCAGTTCTTTATTTCACCCCTCCCCCCTTTCCAGTTTCACCTATCATCTGCCACCTTGTATTTCTTCCTCCCCTTCTTAGTCTGACTTCTCCCCTTCCTTTTGAGTCCTGAAGAAGAGTTTTGGCCTAAAATATTGACTGTGTATTCATTTCCATAGACGCGCCCCTGCCTGCTGAGTTCCTCCAACATTTTGTGCATGATGCTTTAGATTTCCAGCATCTGCAGACTGTCTTGTGTCTGTAATGGGTGGAGGTGTTGATCGGCCTGTTGGCTTGGTAGGAGTAACTGATTTTGAGTCTGGTGGTTCTAGTGTGGATGTTACTCCTGGATGGGAGTGGAACAAACAGTCCATGAGCAGGGTGGGAGGGATCCTTTATAATATTGTTGCCCTTGTTCCACCACCTTTCTCTAAATATGTCCTTGGTGGTGGGTAGACTGGTGCTGGTGATGCACTGGACAGTTTTAACTATCTGTTGTCGAACCCTCCTGCCCACCACTGTGCAGTTTCTGTACCGCACAGTGAGGCAGCATGTTAGGATGCTCTCAAATGTGCATCTGTAGAAGGACATGAGTATTGACATGAATATTGATGTGTACTTACCGTGTTGAATCCTTCTAATTTGGACCTGGCACACGGACAGTCTTCCTATTGATTTCACTAAGAGCATAAGGCTTTGGTAGACTTTAGACTGTGGTTTTTAAAATGTTTTTAAATGCATTATCAGTTTTAATAGATTGAGTAGGCTTTACTTGATTGTTCTGTTTTCCCTTCCATTATCCCTGTATTTACTGCTTCTCATTCATTGCTTACAATTTGCCCGTCTATATTGTTACGTATTCAGGCAACAATAAATATATGTGAGTTAGGCAAGGGTTTTTATAACAAATAACACGTTTATTAAACACTGAAAACAAACCCCCCAAAAGTAAACAAACACTAACGTAACCGGAAAACAGCTGCTGTGCGGCAGCTTAACAGTTCTTAAAGCGATGTTGCAAAAACAGTTCTTTAAAACGATATTGCCAAAAGTTCAAAATGCTCAGTCCATTTAAAAGGAGAGACTTTTTAAGGCGATTTAAATTCTCTTCCACGTCGTTTTCCTTCGATCCCCGGCGTCAAACTCTTCCCACGAAGAATTTTATGAAACGTAACGGCTTAAAGGCACTGACCTTTCCTTCCACACTATTCTCAAATCCTTTCTGGTCATCCCAGGGATTAACACAAGAATAGTCAATGAAATCCTTCTGAATGAGGATCAAATAAGGTCGAACCTGTTTCACCGTCGAAATTCGATTCTCCTCGATCTTTAACTCCCGAACTCTTATCTTCACTCTCCACTAGCAGTATTGTAAAGAAACTGCTGGCAATGACCTTTTAAACTTTAGGCATTAGATAAAACTTCATTTTTCAACTAAACTGCGTCATCACATTAAATCACGCAGTGGCATGAAGTCAGCTTGGCAAATCCAGCCACGAACTGCCCCACCCCACAGGGTGGGGTCTTCCTTTTATACCCTGTAAAAAAAACCTGTCACATGATCTCTACTGGCGGGAAAATGACATCACTCCACCATCACAAGACCATTACCTCAAGTCCAGTATAGCTTCAACCCCAGTCACGTGACAAGGGTACCACACTGTACGTGTCTTGAGCATGTAACAATATGCTCAGGCAAACTCAGACAACGTGGCTACCTGCACCTTCATTTAATTTCTAATACATTCAATGTAGCAGTCACAAAAAAGATCCTCAGAGACTACGCTGCCACATCCTGCCAAACCGAGCAACAGCCCATTATCGTTGCTCTGTCTCTAGCATCGATAAAAAACTCACACGAGGTCTCTTCTTCAGAATCAGAATCAGGTTCGTTATCACTAACGTGATAATCTAACGTGCTAACGTGCTATCTCCGATAGCAAATTTATATGAAATTTGCTGTTCTGTGGGCAGCAGCACAGTGCAGTGCATGAATAAATATATAAAAGATGATTAATAATTTGCGGAAAAGGAGAGCAAGAATAGTGAGATGAGTGAGATAGTGTATGTGGGTCCACAGTCCATTCAGAAATCTGATGGTGGAGGCGAATAGCCTGTTCCTAAATGGTTGAGTGTGGGTCTTTGGGCTCCTGTAGATTCTCATTGCTGGTAACAGTGAGAAGAGGACATGTCCAGGGTGATGGGGGTCCTTAATGATGGATGCCACCTTTTTGAGGCATCGCCTTTTGAAGGTGTCCTTGATGGTGTCCAGGCTGGTGTGAATGATGGAGCTGGCTGAGTTTCAACCCTCTTCATCCTGAGAACTGTTCTTGATTATTCATTGAAGATTTTCTCTTTCATGGAGCAGAAAGCAGCTGTTATATAAAAAAAATCAAACACGAAGCAATCTGTAGATGCTGGAAATTCAAGCAACACACACAAAATGCTGATGGAACACAGCAGGCCAGGCAGCATCTATAAGTAGAAGCACTGTCGACGTTTCCTGACGAAGGGTCTTGGCCCGAAATATCAACAGTGCTTCTCCTCATAGATGCTGCCCGGTCTGCTGTGTTCCACCAGCATTTTGTGTGTGTTGTTATAAAAAATCAATTGGATTGGAGTATAAGAACACATGTACTTAAATATGGAATTGACACAGTGCTTGTCATTCAATTTTGACGCTCCTGTCTGTTTAAGTATGGCAGGTGTGGCCACATCAGGCTGTGTGTGGGGCCTAAGTATGCTGGCACCACTATTGAGGGTCTGCCTGTCCAAGGTGTTGTGAAGGAGTGGTCTGGCCCTGTTGCCATCTAACAGCCTAGTCAGATGGACAGTGATGCACTACTATCCTTCCTGGAGAAGTTCTTCCACATTGACATCTTTGACCACAAGTCCATTAGGCAGTGCTCAGCACAGAGCATCATGCAGGCATTGCAGGAGAAGGACTCAACCATCTGGCAGAATGCCCCATCACCAGGCACCAAGATCTTGCCTGGCTAGTGATGAGAGAGGACCTCCCAGTCAGACCCTCGCTGCATGCCCGCAGCGTCATCCCCACACCCTGCTGCCCGCTGGATGACTATTGGGACGAGATGGTGCGGTTGCTCATGTCTCTGTTTGCAAAGAGGGCTGGGAGATAGCTGCAAGGGCCTGTGTCATGCTTCATCCCGAGCAGCTGCGTGACACAGGATTCTCTGATCTGTGGGCTGTTCCCAGGGACGCACACAGGGATGAACTGCAGGTGCTGCTGGCAGATCACCGGCTCAGTGAAAGACACCCTTTGGTTGGCCCAAAACTTGTTAGTCTGCCAGCACATCGAAATGTGCTTAAGGGAATGCTGCCAATTGTCACATTCCAGGCTGCAGGAGACCATACTGAGAGACGCTCTGAAGCATGGTGCAGCCAGTACAAAGGCTCGGAGTGGAAGAACCCACAGTATAGAGTTCTTTCACTACTCGATATGGGAGGCTGGGTTGAGTGAGAAACCCCTCAATTATTGTAGTAGTACCACCCCAGGGGTCACAAGAGCAGCAACAATCCTATTGATTTTGGGAAATGTAATTTAAGACTAAACACATTGTCTATGTTGATCATTCATCAACAGAAGCAGA
This sequence comes from Hemitrygon akajei, assembly GCF_048418815.1. Taxonomy (NCBI): domain Eukaryota; kingdom Metazoa; phylum Chordata; class Chondrichthyes; order Myliobatiformes; family Dasyatidae; genus Hemitrygon; species Hemitrygon akajei. The sequence goes on along the minus strand of NC_133127.1, from coordinate 18,136,875 downwards.
TTAGGAAACTCACCATGGAACTCATAATTGATCGAAGCTCACCCTTTATTATCTCTGGACAAACCACAACATAATTATGTTGACCTCAGGCCAACAACTTAAAACGAGAATTCCATTGTTCCCTTTGTACCAACACCTACTCAGACCACTTATCTGATTTATAACACCGAAATGGGGGAATCTCCTGTCGGCTAGACGATCGGTCATTTCTTCCCCCAGCCCCTGGCATGGGGGTCCTTTCTTGCGAAGATGAGTCTCCGGAGAGGGTTATCATTGCCAGCACACCTGAAGTGTCTGCTTTTATATTCATTCCTTACCAACTCAAATGTTGCATGTCAGTGTTACTGGTCACCTGACTGACCCTAAGCACATTCTTATTGGCTCCGATCCAAGCCAGCATCCATTTATTGTCCTTCTTTCTGCAAGTGACAACTAGCAATTTATGTTTCTTTGTTCTCTTCAGTAACCAGCTCAAATCACTCAGGGCAGGCACAGACCCCGACATTCTTATATATTATATCAAAGAACACCTCACAAATAACTTCTTATTTGGAAATGATCTCTAGTCCAGCAGACTACCTGAAGCATCATTGTGTCTACTTTAAAACACTGATCAAGCCAAGCAACTTTAGTTCACAAAATGGAGGATACAACCGTTTCACAAAATGGCAGCCTCCATCTCCTTTGATCACATGGCAAGAACAAAGACAATTGGTCTGTCTGCTTCCACTGCCCTTTATTTGTCCTTGAATTCACTGATTTGTAGTCTAGTTTTTTCTGGCCTACAGTTAATGAATGTCAGAAGGAACATGCATTGCAATGTTTATTCTTGTAAATATTTTTGTATGAATAAAACAATATTCATATATGGTGTGACAGAGAAGAATAGCAATTAGAATAATGCTATTACTGCACCAGTGGCATGGGTTCAATTCCCACTGCTGTCCCTAAGGAGTTTGTACTTACTCCCTGTTAACATGTGGATTTACTCTGGGTCCTCTGGTTTGCTCCCACATTCCTAAAACGTATGGGTTAGTAGGCTAGTAGGTCAAATTGGTGTAATTGGACAGCGTGGGACTCAATAGGCTAGGAAGGTCTGTTACTGATTTTTATTGCTAAATTAAAAAAAAGTAAAATAAAAACAATAAAGTTTCTTTTGATATAAAAATACAGTAATTGCCAGCTTAATAAGAAGTGAACCTGTGAGTAATATGTTATACTATGACAGAGAAGGCGAGGAGATATATATCAAATAAATGAGCACACTTACTACCCTGAAGATGTGTAAATGCAGCACAGTTTGACTTTATTTTTAGTGATTGATGGCATTGTGGTCATTTTTTAAAAATCATATCCCTTTTTAGTTAAACTCAGATTCTAGAAATATTGGGATGCATTCAATTCTGTGAGTGCAAAATAGGACACCACAATTTCAGGTTTTGATTTGCTTTTTTCCTAAGCTTGCTTGATGATCATTCCAAATTTGAGCAGTTTGTGACTATTGGGATCTTCAATGATGGGATATCAATAAGTGTCCGACTACTTGTGGTAGTCGGTGAAGTCACAGTAACGTTGTTCTTGATGACATAGTTTATTTGTCTGTGAGATGCTTGTAGAACAAGCTCTTAAAGTGAGTGTTGTAGAACAGAGGGACCCAGGATAACAGGTACACGGTTCCCTGAAAGTGGAATCTCAGGGAGAAAGGGTGGTGAAGAAAGCTTTTTGGCACATTGGCTTTTTGGTACAATATAGGGCATGAACATGTAAACTGGGAGTTCATGATGCTGTGTTCTAGAAAGGGAGTAGAGATAACCCTGGGAATTGTAGACTAGTGAGTCTTACTTCAGTGGTGAAGATTAATTGAATAAAATGCGTGAAGAGTAAAAATCTTTGCGTTACGTCTCCATCTGAATGTGCAAATTATAGTAATTTGTAATAAATAGATTTACAATCTATTTGTAAATAGATGTGTAAGATTTACAACAGTATCATCAATATAGCTTAGAAATACAGTTTGTGTCAGGGCGAATTAATCAGTCGAATGGCCTGGTGGTCCTGGTTTTTATGCTGCAGTACCGTTCCCCGGATGGCAGCAGCTGGAACAGTTTGTGGTTGGGGTGACTGTCTCTGTAAATGTCCTGAATAGTGGGAAGTTCACAACCACAGATTCTTAGAGTCAACAATTGCGTGTATTTGGAGGAGCATAGTTGATTAGGGAGAGTCTTCATGGCTTTGTGAGGAGCAGGTCATGCCTCACGAGTCTGATTCAGTTCTTTGAAGATGTGACAAAGCTCATCGATGAAGTCGAACCAGTGGATTTTAGCAAGTCATTTGAGAGGTTCATTCAGAAAATCAGGGAGGATGGGATCCAGGGAAAATTGACTGTGTGGATTCAGAACTGGCTTGCTCATAGAAGACAGAGGGTGGTTTTAGAGGCAACGTATTCTGCCTAGAGGTTGGTGACCTGTGGTGTTCTGCAGGGATCCATTCTTGCACCTCCGCTCTTTGCGATTTTTATAAACAACTTGGATGAGGAAGTGGAAGGGTGGGTTAGTAAGTCTGCAGATGGAGTTGAGGATAGTGTAGAAGGTTGTCGTATTGGAAGCATACAGAGCAGGCTGAGAAGTGGCTAACAAAGATCGACCCAGAGAAGTGTGAATTGGTTCACTTTGGAAGGTTAACTCTGAAGACAGAATACAGGGGTGATGGCATGACTCTTTGTGGAGAAAAAGAGGGATCTTGGGGTCCACGTCCATAGATCCCTCAAAGTAGAGCTCAAGCCTGAGTTCAAGAGGTAATGTTGCAGCTCCATAAAACCCTGGTTGGATCGCACTTAGAATATTGCGCTCAGTTCTGGTCGCCTCATTATAGGAAGGATGTAGAAGCTTTAGACAGGGTGCAGAGGAGATTTACCAGGAAGCTGCCTGGATTAGAGGGCACTTATGAGGATAAGTTGAGCAAGCTAGGATTTTTCTCTTAGGAGTGGAAGACGAGAGGCAACTTGATAGAGGTGTACAAGATGATAAGAGGCATCGATCAAGTGGACAGCCAGAGACTTTTTCCCAGGTCAGGTCAGAAATGACTTATAACAGGGGACATAATTCTAAGGTGTTTGGGGGAAAGTATAGTGGGGATGTCAGTGGTAAGGTAGTAAGTTGTGGGCATGTAACATTGGCACTGGATGCATGGCAACACTTACAGGCTGTCCCAGCACATCCACAACACAGGCACTGCATTTCATCATATGCTTCCAGGTACATGTGACAAGTAAAGCTAATCTTGAAAGGACAAGACGTTTGTCCATTCTGATGAGATAACAATGAGCTGTTCTACGTGGCATGTGCTTCCTGCACTGAGTTTTATGTGCTTTTTCAATTTAAAATAGAATCTACGGTGTGATAAATGTGCAGTCTGGTTGACATTTAATCACGGCCAGCAATTCTCTGGGAGGCGAGAGGTAATTTTACATCAGAGTGGCAACTGAGAATGAAACTTATCAAGCAGATGTGGGTCATCCAGCCACAGCTGCACTTTATTGAATTGGCTGTCTACTCTGACAGCTATCCAGAGGAATGTGTGTGCTGTAAACAGATCTGCAGGAGGGAAGTGCTAGAAAATGGTGAACCATGATTAAAGAGGCTTCCAACACATTACTGAGCAATTTTATTGTGTAGCTGACAACAAAAAGACGATGAGAGGCATAGATCGAGTGGATAGTCAGACATATTTTCCCAGGGTGGAATGGCTAATAGAAGGAGGCGTAATTTTAAGATGATTGGAGGAACGTATAGGAGGTACAGTACTGTGCAAAAGTCTTAGGCACATATATATAGTTGGGTGCGTAAGACTTTTGAACAGTACACAATTGATCAATGTGGAGCGGAAAGCGTGTTTGTAAATCTGGTGGGAGGAAAGGACATTGGGAATGGTGAGAGTGGAGCACTGTGGGAGAGGTGTGGGATAGGTGGCAGAGAAGCAGTGCCAGGGGTGGGGGTTTGGCTTGGGTGCAGACACACTCAGCCCTGAGACACCAACAAAGGTCATTTGATTCCAAACAATTGGTTTATTGATCATCACAGAATGCCTCTCTGGTGCTTCCCGCTCCTTCCCCTCTCCCTTCCCATTTTTCCAACCATTATTCCCTTCTCCCTGCCTCCTTCCCACTCTCAGTCCACAATAGAGACTCATATCTGAATCAGTTTTATCATCATTCTCATATGTCATGAAATTTATTTTTTTGCTGCAGCAGCAGTACAGTGCAATTCATAAAATTACTACAGTGCTGTGCGAACGTCTTAGGCATCCTAGCTATATTAGCATAATATATGTGTCTAAGACTTTTGCACAGTAATGTATGTCAGAGGTAAGCTATTTACAGTGGTTAGCAGCACTGGGGCTCCACGGGACTGTCCTGTCTCCCTTTCTCTTCACTATCTACACCTCAGACTTCAACTACTGCACAGAGTCTTGCCATCTTCAGAAGTTTTCTGATGACTCTGCCATAGTTGGATGCATCAGCAAGGGAGATGAGGCTGAGTACAGGGCTACGGTGGGAAACTTTGTCACATGGTGTGAGCAGAATCATCTGCAGATTAATGTGAAAAAGACTAAGGAGCTGGTGGTGGACCTGAGGAGGGCTAAGGCACCGGTGACCCCTGTTTCCATCCAAGGGCTCGGTGTGGACATGGTGGAGGATTACAAATAACTGGGGATACGAATTGACAATAAACTGGACTGGTCAAAGAACACTGAGGCTGTCTACAAGAAGGGTCAGAGCCATCTCTACTTCCTGAGGAGACTGAGGTCCTTTAACATCTGCCGGACGATGCTGAGGATGTTCTACGAGGCTGTGGTGGCCAGTGCTATCATGTTTGCTGTTGTGTGCTGGGGCAGCAGGCTGAGGGTAGCAGACACCAACAGAATCAACAAACTCATTCGTAAGGCCAGTGATGTTGTGGGGGTGGAACTGGACTCTCTGACGGTGGTGTCTGAAAAGAGGATGCTGTCCAAGTTGCATGCCATCTTGGACAATGTCTCCCATCCACTCCATAATGTGCAAACACAAGGAAATCTGCAGATGCTGGAAATTCAAACAACACACACAAAATGCTGTTGGAACACAGCAGGCCAGGCAGAATCTATAGGAAGAAGCACTGTCGCCGTTTCGGGCCGAGACCCTTCGTCACTCCATAATGTACTGGTTAGGCATAGGAGTACATTCAGCCAGAGACTCATCCCACCGAGATGTAACACTGAGCGTCATAGGAAGTCATTCCTGCCTGTGGCCATCAAACTTTACAACTCCTCCCTTGGAGTGTCAGACACCCTGAGCCAATAGGCTGGTCCTGGACTAATTTCCATTTGGCATGATTAACTTATTATTATTTAATTATTTATGGTTTTATATTGCTATATTTCTACACTATTCTTGGTTGGTGCGACTGTAACGAAACCCAATTTCCCTCGGGATCGATAAAGTATGTCTGTCTGTCTGTACACAGGGACTGGTGTGTGAGTGTGTGTGTGTGTGTGTGTGGAGTGCTTTGCTAGGGCTGATGGTAGAGGCAGGTATATTAGGGACATTTAAGAAACTTTTAGATAGGCGCATACATGATTGAATAATGGACCGCTATGTAGGAGGGAAATGTTAAATTGATCTTATTGTAGGTTAACAGGCCGACACAACATCGTGGGCCAAAGGGACTGTACAGTGCTGTTGTGTTCTATGAAAAGGATCAGATTCCGTTTTATTTTCACTGGGTTCGGATAATGCTTTACAGTGCCAGCGACTGGGATTCTATTTCCGCTGTTGTCTGTAAGGAGTCTCCCTGTGACCGCGTGGGTTCCTCCCACTTTGCAAATGATGCACAGATTGATGAGGCCTAATTTGGAGTATTGTGTGCAGTGTTGTTGTGTGAATGAAATCCCCGGAGAAAATTACTGGTAGGTACAAAGCAGCTTCTTTATTCGACAAAACAAGGTACAGCCGGCATCATATGGAGACGCTTTCGGTGGAAAGGTCTCCTGGCACAATGTGGGGCTCCATATTTTATGTGCCAAACATCAAAGGACAACTCCCTATTTACAATGTATGGACAATGCTTTCTTTGAAACTACATACAACTTCACACCTCCTGATTCACATCCACTCCACAGACATCCAAATGAATTTTAGGCTACATCCACACTATGCCGGATAAATCCGTAACCGAAGCTTTTTCTCTTCGTTTTTACCCTCCGTCCACACTAAAACGGCATTTTCGTCCCCCGAAACCGGAGCTTTTCAAAAACGCTTTCCAAGGTGGATATTTTTGAAAACGCTGCTCGGGCAGATCAGTGTGGATGGGGTAACCGGAGACTTCTGAAAGCGCTATCAGACGGCAGCGCGCTATTTCATTGTTTTCTTGAACGCAACCTAACAATTTCAGAACAGCCAGCAACAAGACTGAAACCAAAAGAGTTAGAAATGTACTCACCAAATACTTTGACCCATAACTTACTGAATAAATAAGTATACTCACTTTGCCCTGTTTTCGGTCCTTGCTCGTATGAAAGTGGTTTACCTACTTATGCAAGTACTTCTGACAATAGATGTGTAACAGCCTAATGTAACATTGTATGGAAATACAAGATAACACTGATGCAGACATGTTTTATACATTTAACAAGGTGCTTTATTAATGCAACAGAGTTAGTCAGTTTTTCAATGTTCGTCGTCAGCCGGGTCAATCTATCCATGAACTCCCTGTCGGTTGCCTCCGTACGCTCCAGTATTTGTTTTTTTTTAACTTTTAAGTTCTCCTGCGAGAGAGCCAACAGCTGTCCGTCATTTTAAGTTTTTCTAATCTGTAATTACATAAACGCGCACTTTTATGGTGAGATTCGACACCAAACATGTCGCTTGTTTTCAGTAGATGTGTCCTGTGCATGTGCAGGAGGAGGAGATTCGCCGCAATCTCCGTTTCAATGTGGATAGAGATATTTTCAAAAACACATAGTGTGGATGCTTATCGTTTTTACGCGAAACCGGTGTTTTCAAAATTATCCAGTCTAGTGTGGATGTAGCCTTAATCAGCGTTGTCAGGACTGGGATTCACAGCTTTTAGGAATCCATTGTTCAGCGCTCACTCCAAATTAAATCCACAAGATATTTTTAGATGTGAAGACGGGTAGCCAAAGTCAATTGTCAAACGTAAATGTCCTAAACCCAAAAATGCAGTTGACTACCTACAGGAAAGTTCTAAACAAGGTTGAAAGAGAAAATTTACAAGGATGTTGCTGGGTCTGGAGAAAAAAATGAGGAGTCGAATTAAAAGGTGGGAGGAGGGAAGAGAGAAACACAAGGTAAACACAAAGTACACTGCTGATGCTGGGGTCAAATCAACACGCACAACATGCTGGAGGAACTCAGCAGGTCAGGCAGCATCCGTGGAAATAAACAGTCAACGTTTTGGGCTGAGACCCTTCGTCAGAAACACAAGGTGATGGGTGAAACTGGGAGGGGCAGGGGTGAAGTAAAGAGATGGGAAGTCATTTTACTTCAAAGATCAACACAGTCCGAGGATTGTGTTGGGGCCAGCCTGCAAGTGCTTCTGGCCCTGATGAAGCATGTCCACAACTCACTAACCCTAACTTCAAGTCATAAAGTCATAGAAAAGTACAGGACAGAAACAGGTCCTTCTGCCCATCTAGTCTGTGCTGAACCATTTAAACTGCCCACTCCCATCAACGTACATGTGACAAATAAAGCTAATCTTTAATCTTCATATATTGTGATATTTACTTTGTGTATTGCACTGTACTGCTTCCTCAAAACGACAAATTTCATGACATATGTCAGTGATAATAAACATGATTCTCATACTGAAGAAATTCAGATACCACGAAATTTCTGACTAAAAACACATTTAATATTGGATTAAGTAGCAGCACCAAATGAGATAAACAGAGTGTTGATAAATTGTCTGGGATGTTTTGATATGGATTTTAATATTTTAAGGAGTTTTCTGTACAAATTTAAACTTTATTTTAGTCATTTTATGTTCAGCCATGCCTACACATCAGTCAGCTTCTGTCACATAGCAACAGGCTCTGAGCTGAGGCCAAGAGAAAGGCCTAGAATACACCAGGAATGCCTGCCTATAGAACATTACAGGCCCTTCATCCCACAATGTTATGCTACTTTAAGATCAAACTAACCTTTCACTCCTACATAGCTCTCCATTTTTTCATCATCCATGTGCCTACTGAAGAGTTTCTTTAATTCCCCGATGAATCTGCACCCACCACTCTCAGTGTAAAGAACTTAATTAACTCTGACATCCACTGGATTTTCCTCCAATCACTTTAAAATTATGCCCCCTTGGTATTAGCCATTTCTTCCCTGGAAGGAAGTTTTTTAGCTGTCCACTCTATTTATTCCTTCTATCATCTTGGACATCTCTACAGAGAGGAGGTGGAAGAGCTCATGATCTGGTGCCAGGCAACTAGCCTCTTCCTCTATGCCAACAAGACGAACATGTTGTTTATCGATGTCAGGAGAACTCACACCCCTCTTTACATTGGTAGTGGAAATTGTGAGCGGTTTCAAACTCCCGGGAGTGCGTATCTCACACAACCTCTCACGGTGCCAGAACTCATTCTACGCAGTCAGGAAAGCTCACCAACGCCTCTACTCTCAGACCTGACTGAAAAGAGCTAGACTATGCGCATCTATACTCATGTCATTATACAGATGTGTAGTTGAGAGCATCCTAACATGCTGCATCACGGCTTGGTACAGAAACTGCACTGCGGCAGACAGGAAGGCTCGACAAAGGGTCATGAAAATTGCCCAATGCATCACCGGCAACAGCCTACCTGCCATCAAAGACACACATACAGAAAGCTGCCAGAAAAAGGCCAGCAATATCATCAAAGATCTCACCCACCCTGCTCATGGACTGTTTTCCCCACTCCCATTGGGGGGGGAGGCTATGCAGCATCCACTCCAGGACCATCAGGCTCAAAAGCAGTCACTTTCCCCAAGTAGTGAGGCTGATCGACACCTTCAATCACTATCCCACCCCTTTACACCTGTCACCACCATGACTTTATAATTTCCTGTCAGTGTACCTTATGTACAGACTCTGCTGCGCCTAGTGTCACTTCATGTACATACAGTCAATCTATGTATATAAGCTATCGTGTGTACTTATACTGTGTTTTTTAAAACGTTGTGTTCTTTATCTTATTGTGTTTTTTTTGTGCCGCATCAGATCTGGTGTAAAATTTATTTTGTTCTCTTGTGTACTTGTGTACTGGAAATGACTCAAAACAATCTTGAATAATCAAGTCAACAGAAAGAGTTGTACAAGTTATATCCAAAGCTATCACCATCTCACTCCCGCTAACTGGGCAGAAAGTCAACAGACCCAGGTTCCACCTCACTCATGGAGTTTTCATCTTGAAGCTTTTTCGACCCTCGTGAAAGGAAAATCTGCAGTTTACGAAGCTACATTATAAACATACGGTGTGTCTGTTTATCTGTGTTCTGTTTGAACCTTGTCAAGCACCCATGATACAGTCCACTTAGCAGAGCTCACTATTTGATCATGGTTAATTCCATTAATTAATTATGGATGCACATGATAATCATCAAGAGAAGGACTCAAGAAAGCACAGTATAAGCATTTTGTTGCGTGAAGTGGAATCTGGATCCGTTGACTTTCCACCCAGGTAGTGGGAGACGCTGGGGAGTTTTCAAGTAGACCTGAGGTGGTGATAGCTTTGGGTAAATCTTGTACAACTCCATCTGTTGACTTGATTATTCAAGATTATTTATTGTTATTTCCAGTACACAAACCTAAAGGAGAACAAAATAATTGATACTCCAGATCCGATGCAGCCCCCAAAAAAACGTAACACGATAAAATGAGTAATGTGTATGGTTCTTTAAGGCTGTCGTACCTGGGGGCAGGGGTAGCTCCCATTAAATGCTCCCAAAGGCGTGCCTCTCTGACAGCCTCTGACAAACAAGTCCAGCTCCTGACCTTCATGTGTGCCTTAGCCTCTAAGCCCCGTGGAACCATTTCTACTGACAGGAGAAAGGGAAAAATGTGGTTTAAAGCCTGTCACTTTGGGCAGATAGTGCTTGTCATCTTTGGTTGGGAAATTCTGGTCTCAAAACTTTGTTGCCTTGTGTCTATACCTACTCATGGGGAAGGCTTTGGGAGTAAACCCTGAAGAAAAATCCGGAGCTGAGTCCCTATGTTGTGTCCAATGCTGACTGGCAACTCCTGTGACACCACTGGTGCTGAACTGTCTCAGTCTATGCCGTTCCTTTGGATTTATCGGCTGTGTGGAGAGGGGGAGACACCTGCTTGCTCTCTTTATTTTACTGCCCAGGCTTGCATATCACATAGACCGTAGGTCACAACATCAACGGTCAACACTGACCAGCGGAAGGTCTCATGTGTATGGGACGTAATAATCCAATCTTATGTGTGACACAAGAAAAAAAGCATAGTTGCTGTTAGCTTCACACAATGTTACTACAGGTCCTGAAACTGTCCATGGCTCCCAGAACTTAACTGCAGCTGTACTCAATCACTCTACAATCATGCATCCTAAGGTGGACTTTAATTGTGCTGAGTGGCTGGTAAGTTCTATTCAAAGGCATTTGATAAGGTTCCCCATGGTAGTCTCTTTCAGAAAGCCAGGAAGCATGGCATCCAGAAAAGCTTCGCCGTGTGGATCTTATGGCTCATAGAAGACAGATGTTGACTCAAAGTTCAAGGTTCAAAGTACATTTATTATCAACGTATGTATCCTGTTTTGGAAGGAGGATGAGAAGATGACTTGATTGAGGTAAGCAAGATGTTAAGAGGCATAGAATGAATGGATAGCCAGAGAGTTTTTCCCAAGGTTGAAATGGTTAATACTAGGTGGTATAATTTTGTGTTGCTTGGAGGAGAGTATAGGGAGGATGTCAGAGAGTGGTGAGGGCACAGAATGTGCTGCCAGGGGTGGTGGTAGAGGGAGATACGTTAGGGACATTTCAGAAACTCATAGACCGGCTCATGGATGGAGGGTTATTTAGGAGGAGAGTGTTAGATTGATCTCACAGTGGGTTAAAATGACCAGCACAACATCGTGGGCTGAAGGGCCTGTACTGTGCTGTAGTATGTCCATGTTAAAATAACTGCTGCAGGAGACTCATTTACATATAAAATATACTGTAAGTACACAGCACAGTTTCCCCTCTTTGTTCCAATAGTACACAGTCACTGCAGAGTTAGTCTGCTGAATGGCTTCCTTAGTTATTTTGACCTGCTCAACGTCATACTCATCTCTGATGTTGCACTTGGTCTGGAGACTGAGAAGAGGAACATCTAGTGATGGCTATTGATTTCTGTGATTCAGCTGTATTGACCTTAGGCACAGATACAATATTATTCTTCAGTATGTACAGCAATGGCCCTTGATATATGATCAAGGGGTCTGTATGGACAATTCTGATACAATGCCCAACACAAACTAAGCACCGATTTTCACAATGGATTCAAGTGTCTCACTGAGAGTTACCATATACCTAGCTTACTTGACACGTCCCCATTGACCCTTATTGATGTGACAGAGAAAGTATTCTTTCTGGGTGATATAGTAACTGTTCTCCCAAATCTGCTGAGAGTTGTGGACACAGCTCAGCACATCATGGAAACCAACCTCCCCTCCATGGACTCTGTCTATACTTCGCATTGGCTCAGTAAAGCAACCAGCAGAATTAATGACCCCTCCCACACTGAACATTCTCCCTTCTCCCCACTTCCAAAGGGCAAAAGATGCAAAGGTTTGAAAGCATGTACTGTTTCTCTTAAATAAATTAAAATAATAATGTTTTGGACTTTATTCATTGAAATGTAGGAGAATGAGGGTGATCTTCAAAGTTCAAAATTCAAAGTAAAATTTATTATCAGAGTACGTACGTGTCAACACAGATACTTTTGCTGTGGGCATACTTTGCAAATCTATAGAACTATAAACAGGATCAATGGACAACAAACTATGTAAATACAGATATAAATAAATAGCAATAAATAATGAGCATGAACTAACAAGAGAAAACATTTATTTTGTTCAGAAGCCTGAAGGTTGAGGAGTAGTAACTGTTCTTGAACCTGGTGGTGTGAGTCCTGAGGCTCTTGTACCTTCCACTTGATGGCAGCAATGAGAAGAGAGCATGGCCTGGGTGGTGAGGATCTCTGATACTGGATACTGCTTTTTCTCCTACGGTAAGGTTTCATGTAGATGTGCTCAGTAGTGGGAGGGTTTTACCTGTGATGTACGGGGCTGAATCCACTATCCTTCGTAGAATTTTCTGCTCAAAGGCATTAATGTTCCCTTACCAGGCCATAATGCAGCCAGTCACCACACATCTATAGAAGTGTTTGAGGATATGCCAAATTTCCACAGTCTCCTGAGGAACTAGAGATGCTGTTGTGTTTTCTTCACAGTTATATTTATATGATGGGTTCAGGACAGATCCTCAGAGATAGCGATACCTTGGAATTTAAAGTTACACACCCTCTTCACCCCTGATTGTCCGATGATCACTGGCACATGGACCTCTATTTTCCCACTCCTGAAGTCTACAATTGTTTCCTTGGTCTTTTTGATATTGAATGAGAGGTTGTTGTTATTACACCAAGCAGCTGATTTTCAATCTCCCTTCTATATGCTGATTCTTCATCACCTTTAGTACAGTCCGAAGCACCTGTGTCACCTTCGATGCAGCTTATAGAAGTGTATAAGATCATGAAGGGCACAGGTAGGCTGAATGTGCACGTTCTTAAAGCAAGGAATTAAGAAACAGAGGGTGAAGGCCTAAGGTGAGAGAGGAATGATTTATAGGAGGGTGGACAATACAGTCCTGTGCAAAAGTCTTAGGCACATATCTATCACTAGGGTGCCTAAGACTTTTGCGCAGTACTGTAGTAATTTTATGTAATGCCCTGTACTGCTGCTGTGATAAAAAAACAAATTTCATGACGTATGTGAGTAATGATAAATCTGATTCTGATAGGAGTCTCTATTGTGGACTGAGAGTGGGAAGGGGGGAGGGAGAGGGGAATCATGGTCGGGAAAAGGGGAAGGGAGAGGGGAGAGAGCAGGAAGCACCAGAGAGACATTCTGTAATTATCAAGAAACCAATTGTTTGGAATCAAATGACCCTGCTTGGTGTCTCAGGGCTGGATGTGTCTGTACACGTGCCACACCCCACCCCAGGCACTCCATCTCTGCCACCTGTCCCGTACTCCTTCCTTGACATTCCACCCTCACCATTCCCAACATCCTTTGTTCCCACCAGGTTTACAAACTCGCTGTCCGCTGACAAATACCAGTGCTGTGGTAAAGCCTTAGGCACCCTGGCTATATATATATGTGCCTGAGACTTTTGCACAGAACTGTATATGGAATGGGCTGCTAAAAGAAGTGATTAAGTACATACATATATTAATAACATTTAAATGGTACTTGGACAGATATATGGATAGGAAAGGTTTCAAGGATATGGGCTAAACTTGGTCAAATTGGACTAGTTTTGTGTTATCGCAATGATCATCATTAATAATTCTATTATGGAATGTTTTTCTTATTTGCAATAAGGCTTAAAACCAATTGTCCTGGTGGCCTTTTCCACAGCTGAATTTCTTATCATTTACAAAATGTTTCAAATGCCTGCTACTTATAAGGAAAGACCTGTACGTCGCCTGAAGCTTAGATGGGTGTGTTGGCCAGCACAGACCTGTTGGGCCAAAGGTCCTGTTTCCATTAGATATGACTCGGTGGCTCTATGACTGAAGAGTGTTTATTCCAAATGGAGGCACTGAAGTGGGTTACGTAAATAGCTAGATAGATCCTTTATTGGCCCCAAAGGAAATTACAATGTCACAGTAGTATTACAAGTGCAGAGATATACAACTATTAGGAGAAAAGTGAGAAAGAATAAAAATAAAATGTACAAGATTTACACATCAAAAGTTACAAGATCACTTCCCCGTGATGCAAGTTCTCCACCAAGGCTCGGGCGAAAGGAGAGAAAAGCCCAGCGAGCACCTGTTTGTCTGTGTAATATAGCTGCTTGTTCCGGAATAATGGAATCCAGTGAATCATGAATAATTCTACTCCCACTCGACAAAAACGAAAGGCGGGAAGGACTAAGAGGCTCACTGCATGTGGTATCTGAGAGAGAAAAAAAGGTGACCATTTAGTCTTCCCAACCCCTGCCGGTTTGAAAAGACAAGCCTCATCAAACGCAGCAGGATGCTGCCTGCGACTAGTTGCAAAACATTCTAATAATTATTACGATCCCATGTGTTACAGCAAAGCCAATACACTTTTAGATTCTGACCTGTTTGAAACATTAGATTAGAGCTCAAGTATTAATATGTCTAGAAATATTAACTTCTGAAGACCTTCAAAGGTCTCCTCTTTTGTGACAGTAAACATATTTTTTCACACTATGGAAAAAAAACGTGCAGAAAATCATCCCTTTGAACTTGGGACTGCTGGTCCAGGATAATAACTAGTACATCTATAACTCACAATGATTTCCCTAGTGTCATTGCAATAGTTCTTAAAATTAATGGCTTGATTGTCGTGCACTTCCAGTTATGATGGAGATACCAAACTCGTGCAACAGCTCTTTGGTAGTTAAAACGTGAAGAAATCTGACTAAAACGGCACTGCAAATATCTTTTCTGAGGTAACTTGTGTTAAAATAAAACCGGCAACAGTGAAGGAGCGAGCGATGGTGAGATGAGTTCGGGGAGCGAGCTGAGATGGCGTGTTGCAGAATTGTTGCACATGGAGTTCTGATGCCCATACATCTGGCCTAGGTGTGAGGTGGGATTGTTCTGGGCACCGAAAGGAGAAGTCACGGTCCGGACAGAGGAGATTCGGTGCCCATACAACTGGCCCGGCTGTGAGGTTGGATCGCTCTGGGCGCTGAGTTGATTTAGAGAGCCTGACAGGGGCTTTGGGCTGGGCGGCAAAATCTGGGCCTGGAGCAAGCTGCTGGATGGCAAGGTCTAGGCCCGGAGCCTTTTGCTGCAGCGGCGCCTGGGTCTTAGTGCGAGGTACAATTTGCTGTGGAAACAATTTAAACGCCGACCCAGATCAGCGACGAGAGTTGGTTTAACTCGCTCTCCGCGATGTTCACTCCTCTCACCAGAGCGACTGAAAAGACAGGGTGTTAGGATCTGGGACAAGAGCCAATTTCACTCACACTCTGTGACAGGACGTGCTAAATTGTTTGCATGATTTGTGTTTTTTCCTTCTCTTGTGCATGAGGTGTTGGTCTTTTATTTTCATTTTTTTCTTTCATTGCGTTCTTTCGGGTTTCTTGCATCATGGCTACCTGTAAGCAAGCAAATCTCAAGGTTGTATAATCAATACATTCTTTGATAATAAATATATTTCAACTTGAATCTACTTAACATTTCAGCAATATTTAAGTAATGTAGTAAATATATTATTTGATAAAGCATTATTTATTTGTTTACAGGTTATATGTAAGAAGTATGTGAATGGCATGTGTCATTACAGCACCACGTCAAAATGTATGTGAACTGAATTGAACTGACTTTATTTATTACATCCTTCACATACATGAGGAGTAAAAATCTTTACGTTATGTCTTTCTCTAAATGTACAATGTGCAATTTATAGTAATTGATAATAAATAATATGTACAACAGGACAGTCAATATAACATAGAAATACAATTGTATCAGCATGAATTAATCAGTCTGATGGCCTGGTGGAAGAAGCTGTCCTGGAGCCTGTTGGTCCTGGCTTTTACACTGCGGTACCGTTTCCCAGATGGTAGCAGCAGGAACAGTTTGTAGTTGGGATGACTCAGGTCCCCAATGATCCTTCGGACCCTTTTCACACACCTGTCTTTGTAAATGTCCTGAATAGCGGGAAGTACACATCTACAGATGCACTGGGCTGTCCGCACCACTCTCTGTGGAATCCTGCGACTGAGGGAAGTACAGTTCCCATACCAGGCAGTGATGCAGCCAGTCAGGATGCTCTCAGTTGTCCCCCTGCAGAAAGTCCTGAGGATTTGGAGGGCCATACCAAACTCCTTTAACCATCTGAGGTGAAAGAAGTGCTGGTGTGCTTTTTTTCACCACACAGCCGGTATGTACAGACTGTGTGAGATCCCTGGTGATGTTTATGCTGAGGAACTTAAAGCTGTTCACCCTCTCAACCCCAGATCCATTAATGTCAATAGGGGTTAGCCTGTCTCCATTCCTTCTGTAGTCCACAACCAGCTCCTTTGTTTTTGTGACATTGAGGGAGAGGTTGTTTTCTTGACACCACTGTGTCAGGGTGATAACTTCTTCTCTGTAGGCTGCCTCATTATTATTTGAGATTAGGCCAATCAATGTAATATTGTCAGCAAATTTAATTAGCGCATTGGAGCTGTGGCTGGCGACATAGTCATGGGTATACAGAGAGTAAAGGAAGGGGCTTAGGACATAACCCTGAGGGGCACCTGAGTTGTGGGTCAGAGAGGCAGAGGTTAGGGAGCCCACATTTACCACCTGCCGGTGATCTGACAGGAAGGTCAGGATCCAGCTGCACAAGGCAGGTTGAAGGCCAAGATTTCTGAGCTTCTTGTCAGGCCTGGAGGGAATTATGGTGTTGAATGCTGAACTGTAGTCCAAAAACAGCATTCTCACATAAGCATCCTTCTTACATGCCTCACTGAAGTAAAACTAAACACACACATATTGCCCTTGTAATATTTTGTAAAGCTGAATTTCCTTTCCTAAATATAGTCATAGAAAAGTATAGTACAGCCCCATCTAATCCGTTCTGAGCTATTTAAGCTGCTGACTGACTCCCATTGTCCGTATACTTAACACTATAAGGAAATTTCACAATATCTGCCAGCGATATTAAACCTGATACTGATTCTATAAGTTTTCTCAGGTCTGGAAATTTGAACCTTCACTCCAGGAAGTTACTGAAGCCGGGGAACATTGCAAGTCCAGATGAAGGGTTTTGACTGTCCATTTCCTTCCATAGATGCTGCATAACTCTCTGAGCTCCTCAGCATTCTGTGTGTTGCTCCAGATTCTGGGATACGCAGTCCCCATTGTAACGATTAAAAGCTGGGACCAATAACTTTTCACGTAGTAATCTAAACACAGGAATACAAGAAAATAGGATCAAGCACATCAATCCTGCCCTGCCATTGAACGTAATGATGGCTGATCTTAGCTGTTCTGATCTTCTCTTTAGTGCCATTTCTCCATACCCTATCATCCCTCCACCTACCAACTATTACTCCAACTCTACATACCTCCAGCACCCTCTGAGGCACATACCTTCACCATCCTCTGTGAGAAGAAATCTTTGCCTATCTCACTTTCTAATGACTCCCTCATCAGAATCAGAATCAGGTTTAACATCACCGGTATGTGTCATGAAATATGTTGCCTTTGCATCAGCAGTCGAAGACAATAGAAAACAATAGAAAGGAAACTGTGAATTACGGTAAATATATATCTAATAGTTAAACAAGCAGTGCAAAAATAGAAATAAAAAAAGTAGTGAGGTAGTATTCATAGGTTCAATGTCCATTTAGGAATCGGATGGCAGAGGGGAAGAAGCTGTTCCGGAATCACTGAGTGTGTACCTTCAGGCTTCTGTACCTCTTTCCTGATGGTGGCAATGACAACAAGGCATGGCTTGAATGATGGGGCTCCTTGATGATGGATGCCACCTTTCTGAGGCATTGAAGATGTCCTGGATACTACGGAGGCCAGTGCCCATGATGGAGCTGACTAGGTTTACAACTCTCTGCAGCTTACTTTGATCCTGTGCAGTGGCACCCCCTTCCCCCCATTCTAGGCAGTTATACAACCAGTTTGAATGCTCTCCACGGTACATCTGTAGAAATTTGCGAGTGTTCCAGGAGACAAACTAAATCTCTGCAAACTCCTAATGAAATATAGCTGCTGCCATGCCTTTTTTGTAGCTTCATTGATTTGTAGTTAAGTCCCTTTTTCTGAGACTCTTTCGCCCGTGAAAATATTATAACATCACTCCTGTTTAAATGACCATGAATGGAACTTTTTTTACTGTGTTTTTTTTCTTTTTTAGTATCATATTCAACATTATGTCCCGTGCTGTATGATGTGGTCTTTAACCATGATTGTTCTTGGCAAATTTTCTGCAGAAGTGATTTGTCATTGCCTTCCTCTGGGCAGTGTCTTTACAAAATGGGTGACCCCAGCCATCCTCAATACTCTTCAGAGATTACCTGCCTTGCATCAGTGGTCACGTATCCAGGACTTTGAGATGTACGCCAGATGCACATATGACCATCCACCGTCTGTTCCCGTGGCTTCACATTGGCCCTGATCGAGGGGCTAAGCAGGTGCTACAGCATGCCCAAGGGTGACTAGCAGAGGGAAGGAGCTCCTTACACCTCCTTTGGTAGAGATGTATCTCTATCCTGCCACCCAATCTATTTCATAATGGTTAAAGTGTATTTTTGAAATAAAAAAAACTTACATCATCTCACCCCTCAGCTTCCACAGATCTACTTCTTGCAGCAGTTGGTAAATTTCCATCATCCCCAGAACAACCTGGTGCAGTTCTACACTCCCATTATAGCAAGCATCCTGAAATCAGCCATTACTGTCTAATTTGGTGCAGCATACAAGAACTACAGCAAACTCTCAGGTCAGCAGAAAAGAACATTGGCTGTAGTCTAGCATCACCTCAGGCCTTGTATGTGTCCAGGACAAAGAAGTGGCTAGGAAAATCTTTGCCAACTCTACCCTCCTGGAAAACAAGCTTTTCCAAAAGCTCTTTTCTGAAAAGCGCTATAGAGCTACTAAAAGAAACACTTCATGCTGTCTTAAAAGTTCCTTCTCCTGTCAGATGAACCATCTTAGTCAACCCCTCCACTCCCTCTATCTGTTACCCTAGTCACTGCACTGCAGTGTAAACACTTTTTATAATGTTGTTTACATTGTAAATACATGCTGGTATTTATGTATTAAGGCATATTTCAATCCATACCTACCCTTTAACATCTAACTTTATGTTTTATATAATTCTTTATTCTTTAGAATTGTTCAATGTTTTTTTTTGTTGCATGTTACACCCTGACCAACACACTCCTAATGCATGTAAATGTATATAGCGAATAACGTTGTTCCTTGATTCCAGGCTCTGGAGAAAACAATTCAAGTCTACTTACTCTGTTCTTAGAGCTAATAACTTCCAGTCCAGGGCAATATCCTTATGAAGCTCTTCTGCACCTTTTCTAAAGGCCTGCAGATTCATCCTGTAGTATAGTGGTCAGTATTGCACACACTATTACAAATGTGGCCGAACCAAACTTTTATGCAGTTGTAACATGGCTTACCAACTTTTATATGTGTCTAGAATGAGCTGCCTGAAGAAGGGGTCAAGGCAATTGCACATGTAAGAGGTCTGGATAGCAGCCCTCCCTCTAATTTTATTTACAGAATATGGGCATCTGCACCAGTAGAATTTATAAAATGATGAGAGGCATAACTTAGGGTAAGTGGCCAGAGCCCTTTTCCCATGGTGGAAATGCCAAGCACCAGAGGGCATATTTTAAGGTGAGGGGGGAAAGTTTAAAAGAGCCTATGCAACTGGGACATAGAAAGCAGAGCAGTACGGTGCACTACAGCCACTTGTGCCTTTATACTGATCTACTCCAAGATCAATCGATCTTGGCTCTCCATTTTGATTTCATTCCTGTGCCTGTCTAGCATTCTCTGAAATGTCCCTAATGTATCTATTTCTATCACACCCCTAACAGGACGTTCCGTGCACCTAGCACTTTCTGTGTAGAAAGACTACTACTGACATCCCTCTATACTTTCCTCCAATCACCTTAAAATATTCCCTATTGTATTCGCCATTTCTGCTCTGGTAATCTGGTGCTGGCTGTACTCTCTGTTTCAAATTCAAGTTCAGGTTTATTGTCATTCAACCATATACATCCATACCACCAAACGAGACAAAGTTCCCCCAGACCAAAGTGCACAATGCAGTACATATAATTCACACACAACACAAGATAATATTACCACATATAAACTAATAGATAATAGAACAGAGAGAACATAGAAGTACGGCACAGGAACAGGACCTCCAAGCCAGAATCTTGTGTTGAACCAATTAACCTAGTATTCAAATGGCTGACTAAACTAATTCCTTCTGCCCATATGATGTCCATATCCTTCTATTACCCTCACATTCATGTGTCTATCTAGTTTTGTCTCTACCCCCCACCCCACACCCCAGCAGTGTGTCCCAGGCACCCACCACTCTCTGTAAAAAACTTGCCCTTCACATCCCCTTTGAAATTACCCCCTCTCACCTGAAACGCATGCCCTCTCGAGTTCTGGTTTATGCAGCATGCAGGTGCGTGAGGCACCATTTTCCAGCTGGGACAGGACGGAGAGGAGTGCAGAGACTATGACATCATCAGTGAAACATTTTGAGCAATAAGTGAACTGGAAAGGGTCCAATGTGGCAGGGAAGTGGGATTTAATGTGATCCATAACCAGCTGCTCAAAGCACTTCATTATCGTTGAGATAATTAAGTTACAGTCGGCCCTCCTTATCCGTGAAATCTGCATCTGCGAATTCAACCAACCGCGAATCGAGAAAACCCGGAAGTGCTCTTCCAGCACTTGTTGTTCGAGCATGTACAGACTTTTTTTCTTGTCATTATTCTCTAAACAAGGCAGTATAACAACTATTTTACATAGCATTTACATTGTATTAGGTATTATAAGTAATCCAGAGATGATTTAAAGTATACGGGAGGATGTGCGTGGGTTATCGTGGGTCGGGATTGAACAAAACCAGAAGTTCTCTTACTAACTAAGTCAGAACAGGTACATCCAGTATTATTTAGTGTCAGTTAAATGTTTGTCTTAGTATATAGTATATATTTCACCTTTCTATGCATATAAAACACTTAAGAACGTATGTTTCAGCGCCAGGCTCGGGAACGGAAGTTTCTGAGTTAGATCAGTGACAGATCGCTCCCGAGTGCGCTCTCCACCATGCTGGGTTGATGTGGAGGATCAAAAACCCAAAACCCAATAATTAAACCACTGTGTTGCTTAGTAATAATTGTAGCTTTCATCGGGGCAGGGCCTTTCTCACTTTATCCTTTAAAATTGCTCCAATCATTTAGTCATTGTAGCCTAACGTTTTTCCAGTGACCGATGGCGTTTCACCTCTTTCTGATCACTTATTATTTCCATTTTATTTCCAATCGTGATCGTGATTATTTTCGTGAACCGAAACACCGCGGATTCAGAGCTCACCGCCAGGTCCTAATGTCCACTGCACTGAGAGAGGTTAAATAAGGTCTGGGGTTCCGCTGGGTCCTAAGGTTCACCACATTAGGACAGGTTGAATAAGGGACTTGCATCTGTGATTTTTGGTATCCACGAGGGGTCCCGGAACCAATCCCTCGCGGATAAGGAGGGCCGTCGTCCTTTTCGGCGCTGGGATGATGGCGGTTGCTTTGAAGCCTGAAGGGACAGAGGACTGTTGCAGAGAGATGTCTGTTAGAACCTGTGTTAGCACAGTCCCTCGGCACCCGACCAGGTATGTTATCGGCCCCACAGCCTGACATGGGCTGACCTGGCTAGGCTCTTCTCTGTGCCACCAGTCGTGTTTTGCATCACTATCAAGTCACCTCTCGTCCTTCTGCGCTCCAAAGGGGAAAGCCCAAGGTCGCTCAAACTATTCTTGCAAGACCTGAGGGACATTCCAAGAAGTTGTGGAAAGTAGGTTGAATAAGGCTAACTCCAGTGAAGTGTACATATTAATCTAGGCTGACACTTGAATGCCAATTTCCATGGTATTATTTAGAGAAGAGCTTGGAATTCTTCTAGAGTCCTGGCCAGCAATTATTCCTCAGCCAACGCTATTAGAATCTGATTATATTGACACATACCTCTTTCAGTACACACTGGCTGCTCTATTTCCCAACATTCCAATGTTTCATTTCTAAAGCACTCGTTGCTTTTGAAACATTTAGTACAGTCCTTAAAAGTTCCTACATTAGTGTGAATGAGAATAAAGAACCCTGAGCATATTGGAAATACCTACAGGTCAGGTAACAACTGCAGAATTAATGCTTTGAGAATAAAAAATTAGGGCAGCACAGTTTTGTAGGTTAATTAGGTTTTTTAGGTTAATTAATCACATGGGTGTAATCAGGTGGCATGGGCTCGTTGGGCCAGAAAGGCCTGTTACTGTGCTTTATCACTAAATAAATAAAATAAACCACGTGCTTATATGAGCAGAAGATCAGAGCCAGGTCTCTGAATCCTATCATATTCAGTGGCAGATGAAGAGAGACTATTGAGCTAATTGAGTGAAGAGGAATGCCATAAATAGCGCCACCTTCAGTACTGGAGGAGCATATTATTTGAGTGCAAAGTTTGCAGAGACAAAATTGACTTTACTGACTAATGGTCTAACTTGGGCTTCTCTTGAGGTGGTCCTTAGACAAGCCAATTCACTCTATACATCAAAAGGTACTTGATTAGACACAGGGAAAAGCAAAAGATATGAAAACATTCCAGCAGGTGGGATTGAAGATCTGTTTCAGAAGAAGCCATAAGTCATCAGGGCAGCATTGGCATCTACTGCCAATGCAGATACCAGGTCCTCAGCAAGACAATCTATCTGGTCCACAAGCCCATACTCAATCGATAGCAAGGTGACGGAAAGCTTTGTCAACAGTGTATTCACTGTTGCAGTATGATAGTGCAGTGGTTGGCGTAACACTTTACAGCACCTGCTATAACCCCAGGGTTCATTTCCCACCACTGCCTGTAAGGAATTTGTACATTCCCCCCATGACCGTGTGGGTTTCCTCTCGGTGCTCCAGTTTCCTCTCAATTCCCAATGGTATATGGTTAGGATTACTGAGTTACGGGTATGCTATGTTTGCGCTGGAAGTGTGGTGACATGTGCAGGCTGCCCCACACTGTCTTTGAAGATTTGATTTGATGTAAAAGATGCCGTTGACCATACATTTCAATATACATGTAACAAATAAAGCTAATTTGTCTATCAAGTAGCATTTATTTTCAGTTAATATATCACATCAATGACTTATTAGTAAATGTTTCCTAATAGAGAGTTGATATTTAACTGATGGGTATTTCTAGTATTTTCTATTTCTATCAGGCCATAGGGTAGAGGAGCATAGAATTAAGCCATTCTGCCAATCAAGTATATTCTATCATTAAATCCTGGCTCATTGTCTCTCAACCTCCTTCTGCTGTTTTCACAGATCAAAGATCGGCCATTCTCTGGCTGAAGAAATTCCTCCTCATCTCAGTTGTAAATGGATTCCTTTTATTCTGAGGCTCTTGGATTCTAGACTCCCCTGCTAATGAAAGCATTCTGACAATATCCACTTTGTCCTGGTATTTCAGAATACTGTAGGTTTCAATACAATCCACGCTCACCTTTTGAACTCCACCAAACCCTCCTGTGTTCTATGTCCTATGTTTGTTTAGTCAGAACCTTTCATTCCCGGATCATCCCTTGTGAACATTTGCTAGACTGTCTCCAGGGCCAGTGCATCTTTCCTCAGATACCAAGCACAAAATTACTCACTATATTCTAGATACAGCCTGATTAATACTTTATAAAGCCTCATCAGTCCATTCTATCATGTATTTCAGCACCATGCTGAATCAGAAAGATCGGCCAGAGGCTGAGTCGAGATGGTGGGATCTTCAGAGTAGATCGAGGTGGTTGAACCCGATTTAGGCACCGGGCCAGATTGAGAAGGACAGGGTGTTTGGGCCCAAGGCGAGGAATGAGCCAGTTCAGATTGCTGCTCTGCGACTCGATTCTGGGCTGAGCTATGGCACTCTCTTTGTGGACTTCAGTTCAGAATGCTACTAGCTTGTGGTTATTGTTTGCATGATGTGTTCTTATTCCCTGTACACTGCGTGTTCGATGGTCTTCTTTTATGGGCATGATGTGTTTCTTCTCTCTCTGCACATTGGGTGTCTGATGGCCTTTTTAAAATATGGTTTCTTCTGGGTTTCTTTGTTTTGTGACTGCCTGTTAGGAGATAAATCTCAAGAAAGTATGATGCATACATACTTTGATGATAATTTGACTTTGAACTTTAATATTTCAGTAATATTGCAAATATATTATTTGATTAAGCATTCTTAACTGTTTAAATAATTCATTCCAGATTATATGTAAAAGTACATGAATGGCATACGCCACCATGCCTCCGTGTCAGAAGTGCGTGCTTCACTAAAGTAAAAATGAAGTATACACATTTATTCCTGGGCTCTCTGAGTATTTCTTTTGATTAGTTTAATGTTTTGCAGTTATAAGACATAACAGCAATGATGAGTAATTTATAAAACAAACCTGACATGACCACCTACCTGTTGAAATTCAGTGAGACATTTGAGTTTAAAAAAAGCACAGGATGTTTTTTTTTCTTTGGAAGTGCAGCGAGATGTTCAAGTTAAAAAAAAAGGCAGAAAGTGGACAAAATTCATAGGTGCATAAACAGTGAGTACCGGGAGATAATAACCATAAATTTAAAAAAACTGAAATGACTGGCTACTTTGGGAAGATAGATACATTCGATTGCACAAGCGATAACTGGATATTATATACTGAGCAAATTGAGCAGTATTTTGAAGCAAGTTAAATAGCTAATGAAAAGCAAGTGTCAGTTTTGCTGAGTACATTGGGTGGAAAGGCATCCAGTTTGCTTAAACATTTGACTGCTCCAACCAAACCAGCCAAGAAGACCTTTGCTGATATCCTGAAAGTAATGCAGGAGCTTTTCGAACTGAAACCATTGTTGATTGCAGAATGCTTTGATGGAATCAAAAGGAAGGGGAGTGTATTTCAGCATACATGGTTGAATTCAAGGAATTATCTGAGCATTGTGCATTCAGTCATTGACTTAATGATACTCTGAGAGATAATTTAGTTTGTGGAATCTTACAAGAAATCATTCAGAAACAGCTCCAAGCTGAAGCACACTCACATTTAAGAGAACAGTTGAAATTATTGTATCAATGGAAACCGCAGTCAAAGACACAAATGAGTTGCAGTTGGGGGTGAAAGTGAGTGTGAATAAAATTGCAATGAAACTTGCCTGGCTGAAAAAATTGTGTTACTAGAGGTTCACATACACCAGACAAATGCAGGTTTAAAAGTGAAACTTTCAGAAAATACAACAAAGTAGGACATGTGTGAGCTTGTTGGGCAGACGAAAGTAAATAGACTGCACAGGGAAGAGAAAATAAAAAGTCAAGTGGCAGTTTCAAAAAGAGCCCTAATCTGCATGCTGTTGATAAAAAAATGACAATGATCAGAGAGACACTGGACTGAATAGCCTTGAGATTTACATGTGAAATATTAATAGACAAGCAACATGGCTTACATCAGCAGTGAATGGCAAATTAATTAAAATGAAATTGGACAATGGCCCAGCTGTTTCCCCAAAGTGAGTTTGAACAGTATTTCAAAGATACTGAACTGAAGCCTACTGATATCCAACTAAAAACTTATACTGGAGAAAAAGTAACTCCTGTGGCAATGACATTTGTAACAGTGAAATATAACAACCAACAAACCACATTTGGCTTGTAGGTGTTAAAAACAGGAGGGCCGGCATTATAGGGATGTGAGTGGCTGAGACACCAACAGCTTCATTGGAGATCTATCCATCATTTGCATGTCACATTCCCTGCAATAGAGTCAACTGAAAGATAATTAAGGCTACATCCACACTACGCCGGATAAATCCGTAACCAAAGCTTTTTCTCTTCGTTTTTACCCTCCGTCCACAATAAAACGGGGTTTTTGTCTCCTGAAACCAGAGCTTTTCAAAAACGCTTTCCAAGGTGGATATTTTTGAAAATGCTGCTCGGGCAGATCAGTGTGGAGGGCACAACCGGAGACTTCTGAAAACACTATCAGATGGCAGCGCGCTATTTCATTGTTTTCTTGAACGCAACCTAACAGTTTCAGAACAGACAGCAATGAGACTGAAGCCAGAAGAGTTAGAAATGTACTCACCAAATACTTTGACCCATAACTTACTGAATAAATAAGTTATACTGTATTCACTTTACCCTGTTTTCTGTCCTTGCTCGTATGAAGGTGGTTTACCTATTTATGCAAGTACTTCTGACAATAGATGTGTAACAGCCTAATGTAACATTGTATGGAAATACAAGATAACACTGATGCAGACATGTTTTATACATTTAACAAGGTGCTTTATTAATGCACCAGAGTTAGTCAGTTTTTCAATGTTCATCATCAGCCGGGTCAATCTGTCAGTGAACTCCCTGTCGGTTGCCGCCGTAAGCTCCAGTATTTGTTATTTTTAGTTTTAAGTTCTCCTGCGCGAAAGCCAACGGCCGTCCGTCGTTTTAAGTTTTTCTAGTCTGTAACTACTGTTACGTACCCCGTAACTGAGTCACTTACCAGCAAAGATAGAGAGGTCTGTTGAAGTCTGATGGTACTATTTTTAAAAGTTTTTATTTATAAAGGGGCACAAAAATAAGATTAATACAAACATTCAGATAATATATGTCGTCAATACTCAATCTAAAAGCGCAGGTATAAGCATAATCATCAATAAGAAATAACTCTATCGTTTGTCTAGGGGTTACTGTATTGTCTGATGAAGAAATAAAAGTCAATTGTCATTAAAGATGCAGCTCTTTTGGGTTGTAGAGAGAGAGACAGTCTTAAACTTGCCCGTGTCTTTTATGAGGCTGATCCGTTGAGTCGGGGGAGTGGGTTCCCCGTTATTAGTTCAAAAATCGTCGTCCGTGGTACCAGCCACCGGCTCCCAGGCAAGGGAACCGAACGCACGTGGCTTCCTTCAAATGGCTTCCCGCTATTACGGGATCGCTAGCGTTTCTTCTGGTGCGTCTGAGGGGCCGTCTCTACAGCCCCTCTTTTATCTGGACTCGCAGATGTCAATCAGGTTGGGGGTGATGCAATCTCTCTCTCAACCAGCCCACTTTGCCCGAGGGCTTGCACGTAGCATAGTCCCCAATCCACAAATGTGTCTCCAAGAGACAATGGCCAATGTCGCGTTATTTTGCATCACCGGGGAATGAGGCATCCTGCACGTCTCTCTCCCATTTCCTGGGTCCTCTGACCCAACCCACTAGTGCCCTTGCGATTCTCACAAAGGAGGGGGCTGCGGGCATAACACTACACAAACACGTACTTTTACGGCGAGATTCGACACCAAGCACGTCATTTGTTTTCTGTAGATGTGTCCTGCACATGCGCAGGAGGAGGAGATTCGAAGAGATCGCTGTTGCAAAGTGGACGGAGATATTTTCAAAAATGCATAGTGTGGACGCCTATCATTTTTACGCGAAACCGGCATTTTCAAAATTATCCGGTCTAGTGTGGATGTAGCCTAAGAAAGTTACTGTATGATGCCACTGCAGTGTTCAAGGACGGCATTGGAAAACTCAAACATATTAAGGGTAAAATGGTGTTAAATGAAAATGCCACACCCAAGTTTTACAAAGCCCACCTGGCTCCTTGTACCATCTGTGATAAAGTAGCTAATGAGCTGGATCACATGGAGGCTGAAAGAATGCTTTCCAAGGTTGAGTGGAGTCCATGGGCAATGCCAGTGGTCCCAGTCGCCAAGGATAGGTCTGTCAGGACTGTGGTGATTTTAAGGTCACCATCAACCCAGTACTGAAAGTAGAACAATGTATTCTGCCCAGAATAGAGGATTACACTTGTGTACTGAGAAACTTCAAGCAGTGGTGGATGCCACAAGGCCAAAGAATGTGTCACAGTTATGGACCTTTATAAGATTTGTCAATTACTATAACAGGATCCTGCCAAATCTGACTCCTGTGTTTCACCCTTTGAACTCAATGCTACCGATCAGGAAGAAATGCAATCGACAAAGCAGCGTGTGGTGGCTTGACAACAGACCAGAGTCTGCTGTGGAACAATTTAAGTCATTCCTGAAAACGAATAGAATAGACCATAAGACCATAAGACATAGGCGCAGAATTAGACCATCTGGACCATCGAGTCTGCTTTGCCATTCAATCATGGCTGATCCTTTATTTCTATCTCCTCCTCAACCCCAGTTCCTGGCCTTCTCCCTGTTACTTTTGGTGCCATGTCCAATGAAGAACCTATCAATCTCTGCCTTAAATACACACACAGCTGCACGTGGCAACAAATTCCACAAATTCACCACCCTTTGGCTAAAGAGATTTCTCTGCATCGCTGTTTTGAAAGGGCACCCCTCTATCCTGAGGCTGTGCCCTCTTGTCCTAGACTCGCCCACCATGGGAAACATTCTTTCCACATCTACTCTGTCTAGGCCTTTCAACATTCGAAAGGTTTCAGTGAGATCCCCCCCATCCTTCTGAATTCCAGTGAGTACAGACCCGGAGCAATCAAATGTTCCTTGTATGATAACACTTTCATTCCTGGAATCATCCTTGTGAACCTCCTCTGGACCCTCTCCAATGCCAGCACATCTTTTCTAAGATGAGGGGCCCAAAAGTCTTCACAATTCTCAAAGTCAGGCCTCACCAGTGCCCTATAAAGCCTCAGTATCACATCCTTGCTCTTGTATTCTCGACCTCCTGAAATGAATGCTAACATGGCATTTTCCTTCCTCACCACCGACTCTACCTGCAAGTTAACCTTCAGGGTGTTCTGCACAAGGACTCCCAAGTCCCTTTGCATCCCAGATTATTGGATTTTCTCCCCATTTAGAAAATAATCTGTACATTTTTTCTACTACCAAAGTGCATGACCATGCATTTTCCAACATTGTATTTCATTTGCTACTTTCCTGCCCGTTCTCCTAATCTGTCCGTCCTTCTGCATCCTACCTGTTTCCTCAACACCACCTGCCCCTCCACCAATCTTCGTATCATCTGCAAACTTGACAACAAGACCATCTATTCCATCATCTAAATCATTTATATACAGCATAAGAGGAAGTGGTCCCAACACTGACCCCTGCGGAACATCACTAGTCACTGGCTGTCAACCAGAAAAAGGATGCTTTTATTTCCACTCGCTGCCTCCAACCAATCAGCCAATGCTCTACCATGTTAGAAATTTTCCTTTAATACCACGGGCTGTTAACTTGGTAAGCAGCCTCATGTGTGGCAGCTTGTCAATAAGATGTAATAAGACATATCACATCTGCACCGTGCCATCCTGCTACAAATAGTTTGGTGCTAAGGTTTGTCCGGAGTCTAAAGAACACGCTATGAGCAATGCCAGCAGAACTGTCAGGAGCTTGCCAATTTCCTCCTTGCAGCGCACTCCACGACCAGCTGCTCACCAGCCTTGCTGTACCCGGCTCGACCCTTGAACACAGGCTTGGATCTGCTCATATTCGATCGCAGAAGGAGTGTGCAGGACCAACAGCTGAGGGCTCCTCAAACAAGGAGATTTGAAGTTTCATTCCTGGACAAGCAATCCTGCTGAGGAACTGCAAGGATGATCAAAATTGGGTACTTGGAAAGCTTAAGGACTGAACTGGAACGGTCTCTTACACAGTGGAGATTGTGACCGATGATATCTGGAGACGACACATTGGTCAGTTCAGGAGAGCAGAGTCAATTGTTAGAGAAGACAGAAGCTGAGACTGTTTCACAGCCACAAGTCTCACCCGCCAAGCAGAGTGATCTCTTTGTCAGGAAAGACGTTAGCCCACAATAGTAAGAAATCCTCCACAGCGATTAGATCTTTAGGAATGAATGGGAAAATCATGCTACCACATCATGTCCCACTAAAGAAGAAGTAACTATACACATTTATCCCCGAGCTCCCTGGTTTTTCTTTTGATCAGTTTTATGTTTTCAAGTTACAAAACGTAACACATTCCACTTCCCTTTCCCATTCTGACATGTTGTTCCATGGCCTCCTCTACTACCACGATGAGGCCACCTCAGGTTGGAGGAGGAACACCTCATATTCTGTCAGGGTAGCCTCTGACCTGATGGCATGAACATTGATTTCTCTACCTTCAGTAATTTCTTCCCCCTCCCCCTTCTTCTCTTTTTCTATTCCCCAGTCTAATTCCCTTCTTAATCTTCTCTTCTCACCTGCCCATCGGCTCCCACCGGTGCCCCTCCTCCATCACGTTCTCCCACGGTCGACTCTCCTCTCCTATCAGATTCTTCCTTCTTCAGCTCATTACCTTTTCCACCTATCACCTCCCAGCTTCTCACTTCATCCTCCTCCTTCAGCCACTTACCTTCCCTCAGCTGGCTTCATCTATCACATTCCAGTTTATGCTGTATTCCCTGCCCCAACATCTATTCTGGCTTCTTCCCCCTTTCTTTCCAGTCTTGATGAAGGGTCTTGGCCCAAAATGTTGACTCTTTATTCATCTCCATAGATGTTAGCTAGCCTGCTGAGTTCCTTCAGCGTTTTGTGTGCGTTACTCAGTACATCATTGCTTTTATATTCTAGACTCTCAAAATGAACTCTATCATTTACCTCTCTTCCTATCAGACTAGGATTCCCAAGTCCCTTGGCAGATTTCAAAGTATTTATTTAGGTACTCTGTGGAACAGGAATGTTCGGCCCACTGGGCTATGCCACCACCAGCACATCGATTTAACCCTGGCCAAACCACAGGTCAAATTCAAGGAGCGGTGCCTTAGAAAAGCAGCACTCATTATTAAGTACCTCAATCACCCTGGGCATGCCCTCTTTTCATTACCGTCAGAAAGAAGGCACAGAGGTCTGAGGCACGCACACAGCAATTCAGGAACAGCTTCTTTCCATCTGCCATCTGATTTCTAAATGGACATTTAACCCATGAACACTACCTCACTTTTCAATATTATTTCTGTTTTTGAACTGTTTTTAATATAACTATTTAATATACATATGTATATATATACTTAATGTAATTGATTTTTTCCATATCATGTATTGCATTGTACTGCTGCTGCTAAGTTAATAAATATCACAACATATGCCAATGATAATAAATGTGATTCTGATTTACAAAGAGCAATAAACCTACTAACTGGTATGTACAGTATTTGGACCATAAGAACACAAGATGATAAGACATAGGAGCAGAATTAGCCTATTCATCCCATCGAGTCTGCTCTACCAATCTGTCATGGCTGATTTATTATCCCTCTTCACCCTATTCTCATGCATTCTCCCTGAAACATTTGACACCCTGACTAATCAAGAAAATATCAGCCTGTGTTTTAAATATACCCAGTGACTTGGTCTCCAAAGCTGTCCGCGGTAATGAATTCCACAGATTCACTACTGTCTGGTGGAAGAAATTCCTCCTCATCTCTGTTCTATTCTGAGCTGTGTACACTGGTCCTGGACTCACAAGTTATTGGAAACATTTTCTCCACAGCTTCTCTGTCTGGGCCTTTCAAGATATGGTTTCAATGAGATCAATCCTCATTTGTCTAAACTCTAGCAAGTACAGGTCTGGAGCGTTCAAACGCTCCTCAAACATTAACCCTTTCATTTCCAGAGTCACAAACTTCCTCTGGACACTCTCCAATGCCAGCGACCTTTTCTTAGATAAGAGGCCCAAAACTGCAAATATTCCAAGTGTGATCTGATGAAGGCTTTAAAAAGCCTCAGCATATATCCTTGCTTTTATATTCTAGCCCTCTCAAAATGAATGCTAACATTGTATTTGCCTTCCTTATCACCAGCATGACCTGCAAGTTAACCTTTAGGAAATCCTGCACATGGATTCCTAAGTCCCTTTGCACATTTGAGTTTTGAATTTTCTCCCTGATTAGAAAATAGTCTACACATTCATTCCTTCTACCAAAGCCGATGATCAGCCCTACACAATATTCTACCTGCCACTTCTTTGTCCATACTTTTAATCTGTCTGAGTCCTTTTGCAGACTCCCTGCTTCCTCAACACTACCTACTTCTCCCACTTATCTTCGTTTCATCCACAAACTTGGCCGCAAAGCCATCAATTCCGTCATCCAAGTCATTGACATTGTGCGTGAAAGCCAGCATCAGCCACTGACCCCTACAGAACCCAGCTTAGTCCTCTCCCCACTTAGAAAATAGTTTATGCCTTTATTCTCCAAACTAAAAACACAAAAGATTCTGCGGTGCTCTCCAGAGTTACAATGCAAAATATGGGGGGATCTTGGTTGGTCAGGCAGCATTTATGGAGGGGAATAAACGGTCAACGTTTTGGGCAGAGACCCTTCACCAGAACTGGCAGGAAGGGGGAGGAAGCCAGAATAAGAATGTGGGTGGAGGAGAGAAGAACAAGTTGACCAGCGAAAGGTGAAACTAGATAAGTGTGTAGGCTAAATCACTGGGTATATTTTAAACGGATGTTCTTGATGAATAAGGCTGTTGAAGGTTACAGGGAGCAGGCAGGCGAAAGGGTTGAGAGGGATATTAAATTAGCCCTGAGTATACTCGATGGGCTAAATGGTCTATTTCTACCCCTATTCTTATGGTCTTATGGACG
This sequence comes from Hemitrygon akajei, assembly GCF_048418815.1. NCBI lineage: Eukaryota > Metazoa > Chordata > Chondrichthyes > Myliobatiformes > Dasyatidae > Hemitrygon > Hemitrygon akajei. Next base: position 18,104,279 of record NC_133127.1, on the reverse strand, counting down.
ATGAAGGTGGTTGGGTGGGGAGGGGGAATAAAAAAATCTGGGAGGTGGAAGTCTACCAGCTTGTACTCCTTCACTCCCCACCTTATTCTGGCTTCTTCAGCCATCCTCTCCAGACCTGATGAAGGGTGTCATCCCAAAACATCGGTTGTTTATTCCACCCCATAGATTCTCTCAACTCAGAACCCAACTCTTCCCTACTGTCTAATTTATCAAAGGCACCTCAGTTTGGATTCATCCGAGCTCCTCGAAACCCAATACTTTACATTGTAATGATCACTAAACACAACCTATGGACTTACTTCCAAGGAATCTACAACTTATGTTCTCAGTATTATTCATCTATCTATATATTTATTTGTTTATTTATTAGTTTCTTTTTGTAGTTGCACAGTCCGTCTTCTTTTGCACATTGGTTGCCTCTCTTTGTGTGTAATTTTCATTGATCCATTGTACTTTGTTCTACTGTGAATGTCTGCAAGAAAATGAATCTCGTGGCAGTATTTGGAGACGTATGGTATGTACTGTGATAATAAATTTACTTTGAACTTCGAACGGCAATGTAAGAGTGATAGCCCTTGACATCAAGGCAACATGAGATGAAGTGGGAATCAATGGGGATAATGTCTTCTGCCTACACAATGGCTCAAACTGTGCCAAGTTAAGTTGTTTAAGCTTGTTGGACATCTGGAATGCACTGCCTGGGGTAGTGGTACAGGCAGAAACACCAGGGAATTTTAAGAGATGTGATTGTGTGGTAAAAGGAAGTATATGGACATTGTGTGGGACATTAATTGGCCAATTACTTACTAATTTAATTGGTTCAGCACAACACTATGGGCTGAAGGGCCTGTTCCTGTGCTGTACTGGCCCATTTTCTATGTTCTGTCTTTCATCTTGACAACAGGATATTGCTGTAGGCGTCCCTTGGGATGCTGACCCGAGCACCAGTGTTCACTGACTTCCTTCACTGCCCATCACAACCAGGCAGTTAATTGACTGATAATTGAAGTACAATCAGTTCCTTGGATAATGAAGCAATCTGTGTGCTAATGCAACGTGATTGGGACAACATCCAGAATTAGCTTCAGAGGTGACAAGTTTCATTAGCGTCACACCGAGACCCAGCAGCAGTTTCCTCCTATTTCAGAGAATCTAACGACACCTGCTTGACACTCAATGGGACAATCATCATTGAATCGGTCTTGATCAACATCCTGAAAATTGACACTGACTGGAAACTTACCTGGATCAGTCTGGAACCTCATCATCCAGGATTTGCCCTCTCCTCATTACTACCATTAGATTCACGTTCAAATTTAATTGTTATATTTACATGCCTAGGGACTGGTACGGACACATCAATGGCCAAAGAACAGAAAAGCCTACAAAATGTGGTTGGAAATCACTACTTTTATACCTGGCAGGACCAGATGTGCAGGATATATTCAAAAAATTACCAAACATGGGACAAGTCACAGACCACACAGCAGCGGGGGATGCACTGAACGCTTACTTCATTCCCCAGGTCAACACTACGGTTGCCAGTAGCATTTTCATCAGCTTGCCCACTCCATCACAGAAAAAACCCACCCCATCACTGAGCACATCTACAAGGAGCACTACCACAAGAAAGCAGCATCCATCAACAAGTCTCTCTTCTCACCACTGTCATCAGGGAGAAGATAAGGTACAAGAGCCTTAGGTCCCACACCATCAGGTTCAGGAACAGTTATTACCCCTCAACCATCAGGCTCCTGAATGAGCGTGGATAACTTCAATAACCCCCACTCTGCATTGATTCCACAAGCTACAAACTTGCTTTCAAGGACTCTCCAATTCATGTTCTCTGTATTAGTTATTTGTTTGTTTGTTTATTTATTGATTTTTATTATTTGTTTATTCTTGCATTTGCAAATGTTGTCTTCTTTTGCACATTAGGTGTTTGTTAGTCATTATGTGTAGTTTTTTCATTTCTTTGTTCTACTGTGAATGCCTGCAAGAATATGAATCGCAGCGTAGTATATTGTGACGTATATGTAAATTGATAATAATTTTACTTTGAACTTGTGCTGTGAACCTGAAGACCCACACTCAACGTTTTAGGAACAGCTTCTTCTTCTATGCCATCAAATATTTGAATGGTCCATGAACACTAATTCCCTACTTTGATTACTTTTAGCATCGTTTATCTTTTTTAAAGTGTATTTTGTGCACCATGGAATGTAGTGGTTAGTGTGATGTTATTACAGCTTGGGGTGTCAGAGTTCAGAGTTCAATTCTGGGGCTGCCTGTAAGAAGTTTGTACATTCTTCCCATGAGCACATGGGTTTCCTGTGCGCGGTTCAGTTTCCTCTCACAGTTCAAAGGTGTCCCGGTTAGTAGGTTAATTGGTAATTGTAAATTGTCCTGTGAGTAGGCTAGGGTTAAATAGGTGGGTTGCTAGGTAATGCCCAGGAGAGATCCTTTGAAATTATAACTCCAAAGAATTTAAATTGCTGACCCCCTCACCTCTGATCCCCGATGAGGACTGGCTCATGGACATTTGGCATCCTCCTTATGAAGTCTATAATCAGCTCCTTGGTCTTGCTGACATTGAGTAAGATGTTGTTGTTGTGGCACCACTCAGCCAGATTTTTGATCTCCCTCCTATATGCAGATTCATCACCGTCATTGATTTGGCTAACAACAGTAGCGTCATCGGCAAACATAAATATAGTATTGTCTTGTATTGAAATGGTAAGATCAGTTAATGTAGTTTGACACTTGTCAAGTACAGTGATGATGTCATTAGTCAGGGACAGAATAACGTGTGATGTGAGGGAACGTGGAAGTGAGAATGAGAAATAAAGACATGTTCAGATCATGAAGTGTCGTGTTATGATAAATGCACTATCTAATTAAGTACTAAAATAGGTTGCAAATACATAACAGTGATGACCAGGATATGGAAATTGAAAGGAAGTTTAACGTTAGTTGATGAGAATGGAGAAATCCTGGACAAAACAAAGAGGAAATCACTACTTTTACACCTGGCAGGACCAGATGTGCAGGATATATTTACAACACTACCAAACATGGGACAAGTCACAGACCACACAGCAGCGGGGGATGCACTGAACGCTTACTTCATTTCCCAGGTCAACACTACGGTTGCCAGTAGCGTTTTCATCAGCTTGCCCAAAAACAAGGTGAGACCATTCAACAGTTCTCTACTCGCCTTCGGCAGGCAGCAAAAGGCTGTTGACGCAGACAACCAAATCAGGGATGGCATAGTGGGAAAATGTAACTGTCTACTGGAGAATACGCAGGATCTAGCGCTAGCTCACACCCTGGAAATAGCGGCACAATGTGAAAAAATAGAGGAACAGTAGTCAGCCATGTCCCTCCAAGGGAGCCAGCCAGACACCGTGTGCCGTGTTTCACACTGTGAGGACACAGCACATGGCAAATAGACTGAGGGATAAAGAAAGTCTCCTAATACAAATGAAAGGAAGTGCTACAGATGCGGAAGCACGCATCACCTGGGTAGAGACCCCATGTGCCCAGCTCATGGTCCAACGAGCAGAAAATGCACTGGAAAAGACCGCTTTGCAAAAATATGCTGGACAAAAGGATTAAAGACACAAAAAGTGAACCATGTTGAGGATGAGTGGAAGGAATTTGTTTTTAATAAGACAGAGTCATCTGAAAAAAAAAGACTTTTTGTATAGGTGGTGTAAATCTGTGCACATTAGTAGATTCAGAAGTTAGAAGTATTATACTGAGTGCAAATGTGTGAGAAAAGCTTAAGTCAGAGAAGATAAAGTGCCATTCATATATTCCTAAGTAGAAGAGAAAGCTGTAGTCATATGCATCTAGAACGTCACAGGAGGTTAAAGGGGTGTTTGAATGTGAAATCAGTGTTGGAAACAGAACAGACCAGGCAGAGTTCATCATGATAAAAGGCAATGGTGGACCACTCCTAGGTAGAGAAGCAGCTACAAAATTGGGTCTGTTAAATGTGTCAGTAGTGATAGACATTAAAGATTCTAACATTTAAGAAAAACTTGGACAGGTACATGGATGAGAGGGGTATGGAGGGATATGGGCCAGGTGCAGGTCAGTGGGACGAGGCAGAAAAATGGTTCGGCACAGCCAAGAAGGGCCAAAAGGCCTGTTTCTGTGCTGTAATGTTCTATGATTCACTTATGCTGCAGTACCCAGAAGCGTTTGAAGGAGTAGGAAAGCTGAACACTCAGCAGATCAGTCTGTACATTGATCTGAAGGTAAAGCCTGTGGCCCTGCCACTCAGACACTTACCCTACAACTTAAGGGTGGCTGTTGAGAAAAGAAATTGAACAGCTAATGAGAATGGATATTATTGAGGAAGTTGAAGGCCCAGCTCCTTGGGTTAACCTGGTAGCGATTTCACCAAAACCTGACAAGTTCATCAGAACGTGCCGAGACACGAGAAGGGCAAATGAAGCAGTTGTGAGGGAGAGATGTCCCATCCCAACTGTAGATGAGATACTACAGGAAATGACTGGAGCAGCAGTGTTTAGCAAACTAGACTTGAAATGGGGCTACTACCAGCTAGAACTAACTCCAGAATCTAGAGAGATAACCACATTTGCTGTGCATGATTGGGTGCATACGTACAAGAGACTGATATATGGTGCGGCATCAGCCAGTGAGCAGTATCAGCATGAGATAGCAAATGCCTTAGCTGGAATTGAAGGAGTTGAGAACATCTTGATGATGTGATTGTATATACGCCAAAACTGCATGATGAGAGGCCGCACGCTGTCCTAAAGAGACTCACAGAGTGTGGTCTGACACTGCACCTGGGCACTTGGAGAAATGCCACTTCAACATGGACAGACTAGTTTTCATGGGAATTCTTTTGTCACAGAAAGGCATCGGACCAGCTGGGGAAGAGCGCGAGAAGTAATGGAGGCTCGTGATCCACAAAAAAACCACAGAAGTGAGGAGTTTCCTGGGTCTTGTTGGTTAAACAGCAGATTCATACCACAGTTTGTAACTTTGTCAGAACCACTGAGATGATTGACCAGGAAGGACACCCAGTTTAAGTTCGGAGAAGAACAGAGACAAGCATTCAAGGCCCTAAAAGAGGACCCAGCAAGAGCAGGTACATTGGCCTGTTTTGATAAAGATATGACAACTAAAGTAATAGCAGATGTCAGTCCAGTTGTGTGGGGGGCAGTACTCAAACAAAAACGAAACGAAGAAATGGTGCCTCATAGTCTCACAGACTGTGAACGAAAATACTCACAAACAAAGCAAAAATCATTATCTGTAGTATGACTCATTCCACTGAGATGCAACACTGAGCATCATAGGAAGTCATTCCTATCTGTGGCCATCAAACTTTACAACTCCTCCCTCGGAGTGTCAGACACCCTGAGCCAATAGGCTGGTCCTGGACTTATTTCCACTTGGCATGATTTACCTATTATTATTTAATTATTTATGGTTTATATTGCTATACTGTCTACACTATTCTTGGTTGGTGCGACTGTAACGAAATTCCCTCGGGATCAATAAAGTATGTCTGTCTGTCTGTGTGAGACTTCATTCTTATTTGACCTGATTATAGATCACAAACGTTTACAGCCCAAGATCTAAACCAGGCGCATGCATGGAGTGGTGGGTCCTGAGATTACAACCGTAGGCTAAAGAGTCATACACATGTCAGGAAAACAGAACATTGCAGACCCACTGTCGAGGCTACTGGGAGAGACTCCTCAAAAAGAGAGAAACAAGCATGGTTCAGAGGAATAGGTCAGGGTCATAACTGTGAGTGCTATTTGCCTAAAGCCCTGACAACACAAGAGGTAGAGAGAGCCTCAGCAACAGATCCAGAGCAGCAAGTGGTGCATAAAAGCTCCATGAATAGACACTTTGAGAATTGTAAGGCATATGCACCCATTTCAAATCAGCTGTTTGTAATGGGTCATCCTGTCCTCAGAGGGACACGGATTGCGCTTCCTAAAGCCCCGCACAGACGGGCACTCGCCCCAGCTCAAGAAGGACACTTGGGAAGAGTTGGTACAAAACAGCATCTCAGAACCAATGTTTGGTGGCCTGGTATGGATAAAGCAGCTGAGAAATATTGCAAAACTTGTCACGGCTGACATACTGTATCTAGACCCGACCCTCCAGAACCACTAAAACAGACACCATTACTGGACGGTCCTTGGCAGGAGGTAGTGGTTAATTTTCTTGCACCGTTACCGATAAACCATTCCATTCTACTAGTGGTTGACTACTACAGCTGATTTTATGAATATGACATTCTGACCTCTACAAATGCGGAGAGAGTTATTGACAGTGTGAAGAACATTTTCAGTAGACAAGGACTGCCCATATCTATCAAATCAGAGAATGGACCTCCGTTCAGAATGAACACTTCAAAGAATATTGTGAGAGTAATGGAATCAAATACTTGAAAACAACACCAAAGTGGGCTCAGGCAAACGGTAAAGTGCCAAAATTCATCACTAATGAAAAGGATTAGGTTTGCTCAAGCAGAAGGACTTGACTGGAAACGTGAACTGAGAAAGTATGTGACTGCACAGATATGTGGAACATGCCACCACAGGGAAAAGTCCTGCCGAACTTCTTTACAACTGAAAAATGAGTGGAGGTTACCAGACGTCAAGGAAGTACACACAGCAGAACTGGAAGTATGAGATCGGGATGCAGAACAAATGGGAAAGTACAAGCTGTATACAGACAATCACAGAGGAGCACAAGAGTCTACTGTAAAAGTTGCGGACACGGTGCTTATTCAGCAAGAACAGGTAGACAAATTCACCACACCTTTCAACACAACACCACACAGGGTGCTGAGGAAAACAGGAAATCAGGTGGTAGTTGAATCTCGAACTGGAGTGCATTATGCAAGGAACCACACGTGAAAAAGTTCAACACTTTTGATAAACAGGAGGAGATTTAAGGATTTGACAATGAGATACCAGGACAGTAGGGCAATATGATGGACAGTTACGGACAAGTTCAGGATCACAGTGAACAAAAGCCATTATCAGACATTGAAAGCAAAGAGAAACCAGTAGAGAGACCTCAAAGGAACAGAAAACAACCTCTTAAGTTTAATGAATTTGTATTGCAGTATAACTTCAAGTTGTGGGTTTTGAAACAATGAAAACTGTTGTAAGTTGAAAATGAAGTTTTCAGTTCAAGAGTTATCATTAAGTTAAAACAGAAAATGTGTTGGTTATAGTCATGCATGTCAGAGAATGCGTGTTGAATTGAAATGGTTAAATCTGGGATTTGAATGTGTTCTGAAACATTAAAGTTCATTTCTCAGGAAAGGAGCGATGTCATGTATTGAAATGGTAAGGTCACTTAATGTAGTTACCAGTCGGGGACAGAACCACACGTGATATGAGGGAGTATGGAGGCGAGAATGAGAGATAAAGACACCTTCAAAGCATGAAGTGTCATGTCATGATATATGCACTATCTAATTAAATACTAAGACAGATTGCAAATGCACAACAGGTATTGAAGCTGTGCTTAACCACACAGTTATTAGTATAATGCGAGTGGAGCAGGGGGCTAAGCTCACAGCCTTGTGGTGCACCTGTGCTGACGGAGATTGTGGAGGAGATGTTTTTGCCAATTCAAACTGACTGGGGCTGTAAGAGAGGTTATAAGGTTACCACTTGTTCAACATCTATATCCAACTAGTCAGTTTCTGTATTAAAATATGATTTCTTTGTTTGATTTTCCAAACAGTTTTGCCTTGGGGGCCACACTGTCTCTCTGTGTATAAGAAAATAAAGTGTGATTGAGGAATGAGTGCAAGCTTTCTGAGACCAGTCAATTGGCAATGACAGCACGGAAATAGGCAAGATGCCATCTCTGTCAGTACCATTTGCCCATGTTTGGCCCACATCCTTATAAACCTTCCTTATGCATGTACCTGACCAAAAAAATTTTAAAAGCTGTTATTGTACTTGCTCAATCCTCTAGTAGTTAATTCCATACACTTGCCACACCCTGTGGAAAAATGTTCCCCTCGTCTTTCTGTGAAATATTATCCCATTTATTTTAAACCTGTACCCTCTACTACTTGATTCCCCAACCCTGAGAAAAAACAATTCATTCAGCAGTTTGTTTTTGAAACTATGGATTACAGCATTGGGTCAGTAGATGGGCTAATAAGTTTGTGGAAGATATCAAGATTGGTGGCATTGGGGATAGCGTAGAAGACTGGCAAAGAATACAGCATAATATAGATCAGTTGCAGATATGGGCAGAGGAATGGCAGATGGAGTTTAACCCAGATAATTGTTGCACCATGGTAGGGCAAATGCAAGGAGATGGTTAAGGGCAAGACCCTGAACAGTATTGCTCAGCAGAGAGATCTTGGGATCAAAGTTCATAGCTCCTTGAAAGTGGCTACACAGGTTGATAAGGTGGTTAAGAAGGCTAATAGAATGCTTGTTTAGTTTAGACAAGACACTGAGTTAAAAAATCAAGAGGTTACGTTGCAACTTTATTGCCTGCTAAGGCCATATCTGGAGTGATCTGGTTGCCCCATGATAGGAAGGATATGGAGAGGTTTACCAGGATGCTGCCTGGTTTAAGGGCATGTGTTATCATAAAAGGCTGGACAAACTCAAGTTGTTTAATCTGGAACAGCCGAGGCTGAGGAGAGATCTGATGGAGGCTTTTAGGAGCATAGAGGCATAAATAGAGCAGGCAGGGAGTATCTTTTTCCCTGGGTAGAAAGTTCTAATACCAGAGGGCATGCATTGAAGGTGAGAGGGGTAGATTCAAAGGGGGTGTGAGTGGTGGATGCCTGGAGTGTGCTGCCTGATATGGTGGTAGAGGGAAATATATTAGAGGCTTTTAAGAGATGCTTAGATAGGCACATGAATAAGAGGAAGATGGAGGATATGAATATTGTGCAGGCAGTATGGATTAGTTTCTGGTGTTTTTTAAATTTACTTTTTAGCTAGTTTGTCACAACATTGTGGGCTGAATAGCCTGTTCCTGTGCTGTACTGTACTGTTCTATGTTCTGAGCCTTTGGTGAATCAAAACTGCATGTTAACTGACTTTTGAAATTCAATAAGATCAGATCTTCTGACCTCTTTTTATTCCCTGGTGTCATAACTATACCGTTCCTGCTTCCTGGCTTCATTTTCTGCACACACCAGATCTGTTGTTGAAGAAGGAATTCATCAAGTCAGTTAATTCCTTGAAATGAAAGCTGGACTTGTGTCCCCAGAGATGAAAGTGTCTAGTTTATAGAGACACTGGCAGCATTTAATATGCTTGGGAAGCGGCAGACTGTATGACCTGGTAACGGCCCTGTGGAAAGCGTACTAGTCTCCGTTACTTTCACACTGCAATTGAGAGATATAGACCATATGTAGACAGATGTGTAGTTAGAGTATAGCCTCATAAGACACACAGTAGGAGGAGAATTAGGCCATTTGTCCCATCGAGTCTGCTCTGCCATTCCATCATGGCCAACTTACTATCCTCATCAATCCCTTTTTCCTACCTTCTCCCCATAACCTTTGACACCGTTACTAATTGAAAACCTATCAAACTCCAGTTTAAATATACCAAATGACTTGGCCTCCACAGCTGCCTGTGGCATAGAATTCCACTGATTCACCACCCTCTGGCTCAAGAAATGTGTCCTTATAGTCTGAGGCTATGCCCCCTGGTCCGAGACACCACCATGATAGGAAACATCCCCTCCACATCCACTTTCAGTTTAAACTGACATCATGGTCAGCACAGACACTGTGGGCCAAAGGGCCTCCTGCTGTGCAGTACTGTTCTATGCTCTATGTTATTATCTGAGGATGTGACTAAACACATTGATGAAGGTAGAGCCATAGATGTAGTGTATATGGATTTCAGCAAGGCTTTTGATAAGGTACCCCATGCAATGCTTATTGAGAAAGCAAGGAGGCATGGGATCCAAGGGGACATTGCTTTGTGGATCCAGAACTGGCTTGCCCACAGAAGGCAAAGAGTGGTTGTAGACAGGTCATATTCTGTATGGAGGTTTGTCACCAGTGGAGTGCCTCATGGATCTGTTCTGGGACCCCTACTCTTTGTGATTTTTATAAATGACCTGGATGAGGAAGTGGGGGAATGGGTTAGAAAATCTGCTGATGACACAAAGATTTGGGGTGTTGTGGATAGTGTGGAGGGTTTCAGACGTTACTGCAGGATATTAATAGGATGCAAAACTGGGCTGAGAAGTGGCAGATGGAGTTCAACCCAGATAAGTATGAGGTGGTTCATTTTGCTAGGTCAACTATGATGACAGAATATAGTATTAATGGTAAGACTCTTGGCAGTGTGGAGGATCAGAGGGATCTTGGGGTCTGAGTCCATAGGACACTCAAAGCTACTGTGCAGGTTGACTCTGTAGTTAATAAAGCATATGGTGCATTGGCCTTCATCCATTGTGGGATTGAGTTTAGGAGCCAAGAGGTAATGTTGCAGCTATATAGGACCCTGGTCAGACCCCACTTGGAGTACTGTGCTCAGTTCTGGTTGCCTCACTATAGGAAGGATGTGGAAACCATAGAAAGGGTGCAGAGGAGATTTACAAGGATGTTGTCTGGATTGGGGAGCATGCCTTATGAGAATAGTTTGAGTGAACTCAGCCTTTTTTCCTTGGAGTGATGGAGGATGAGAGGTGACCTGATAGAAGTGTACAAGATGATGAGAGATATTGATCATGTGAATAGTCAGAGGCTTTTTCCCAGGGCTGGAATGGCTAGCACGAGAGGGCACAGTTTTAAGGTACTTTGAAGAAAGTACAGAGGAGATGTCAGGGGTAAGTTTTTTAACGCAGAGAATGGTGAGTGCGTGGAATGGGCTGCCAGTGATGGTGGTGGAGGCGGAAACGATACGGTTTTTTTAAGAGTCTCCTGGATAGGTACATGGAGCTCAGAAAAAAGAGAGGGTTATGGGTAACCCTAGGTAATTTCTAAGGTAAGGACATGTTCAGCACAGCAAAGGGCCTATATTGTGCTGTAGGTTTTCTATGTTATCCCATTATTTCATGGCAGTTAACAACTTCACTCAGCAACTGGGCAGGAAACACGTACTCTGGTGTTTCACAAGTTCTAGTGTTCTGAGCTCAGTTTTCTAGGCAGGTTTCTAGAGTAGGTTACATGGTCAGCACAACATTATGGGCCGAAGGGCCTGTAATGTGCTGTCGATTTCTATGTTCAACCAAAGAGGATAATTTCACTTAATTTCGCTTTTCCAATCACTGAATTGTCCCCATAACCTGTGGACTCACTTTCTAGGACTCTTCATCTCACATTCTCAATATTTATTGCTTGTTTACTTACTATTATTATTATTTCTTTTTTGACTTTCATTTTGTATTTGATGGTTTGTTTACTTTTCCACGTTGGTTACTTATCCGTCCTGTTGGGTGCGGTCTTCATTGTTTCTTGGATTTACTGAGCATGCCTGCAAGAAAACAAATTTTGTATATGGTGGCATGTATACTTCGATAATAAATTTACTTTTAACATTGAACTTTGGTTACCCTCTCACCATTCTTCTAGTTCCCCTCCTGCTTCCCTTCTTTCCACAGTCCACTGTCCTGTCCCATACAATTACATCTTCTTCAGCCCTTTACCTCTTCCACCTATCATGTGCCAGCTTCTTCCTTCATCCCCACACCTCTCTCACCCACCTACTTTCTCCCTCACTTTGTATCACCTGTCACATACCAGCTTGAACTCCTTCCCCTCCTCCACTTTCTTAGTCTGGCTTCTGCCCCCTTGTGTTCCAGCCCTGATGAAAGATCTCAGACCAAAACTTTGACTACGGTATTTGTTCTCCTCCAAGGATGCAGGCTAATCTCAGAACAGCAGTGCCATGTTATCTTGAAGCAAGCAGCTCTATCATGTGCTTATATGGGTCAAACGACCAATTCAAAATATTGGCCCTTTTAAATGCAAATGAGAATCCCCACAAGGATTTAAAAATAAATTAGATTAAAAATTTGCAGGTTTTGAAACCCTGACAGATTCTTCCCCTTTGAGCAGTAATCACCATCATCAAGATCAACTCTGAGGGGTTTAAACAAGCCAGTTCTAGGGGGTTAAATGTAGGTTTGCTGCCAGCTTCCGAGTTCATTATAGTCAATGTGATAAATACTGGCTCCAGAAACCTAAGGCACAGCATTAGACAGGATATGTCCTACGCTTACTGTGCATCGAGGTGCTTCATTGTCTCAGGAGTTAGTCTTGCAAGAAATTTTGCTAATTTGTTCCTTACAGAATGCATTTACGAGCGGAAAAAATAAAAGCCGGGAGCCCGTGTTAATGTTTAATTAGCAGCAGGAATGTGGCATGGGTGAACTGCTCAGGAGGAATCCTGTGGTAAACAACGTGCTTTTTTAATACTCTCTGCCCTGAATGAAGGCAAAAGTGGAAGACTGTAAGAAATAGAAGCAGAAGTAGGCCATCCGGACCATCGAGTCTGCTCTGCCATTCCATCATGGCTGATTTATTATCCCTCTCAACCTCATGCTCCCGCCTTTTCCTCATAACCTTTGATGCCCTGACGAATCGAGAACCTGTCAAGCTCCGCTTTAAATACACCGGAAGACTTGGCCTCCACAGCCATCTGTGGCAATGAATTTCACAGATTCTGTTCTAAGTGGACGTCCTTCTGTTCTGAATCTGCTCCTAATCTTCACCACTATAGGAAACTTCCTCTCTATTCCTATCAATACAAACTCCTAGGGACACAGTTCTCTCAGTAATACTTTGTGAATACCAGTATAAGTAAGATGCCAAGGAGTCTGAGACCATGAGTCAGAATCAGGTTTAATATCACCACATATGTCATGAAATTTGATAAATTTGTGACAGCAGTACAAAGCAATACATGATAATTGAGAGAAAAAGAGAACTGTGAATTACACTCTCTCTCTCTCTCTCTCTCTCTCTCTCTCTCTCTCTCTCTCTATATATATATATATATATATATAGTTAAATTAAATAAGTAGTGCAAAATAAAATAGGAAATAAAGGAAATGTAGAGAGGTAGTGTTCTGGGGTTCAATGCCCCATTCAGAAATCGGCTGACAGAGGGGAAGGAGCTGTTCCTGAATCATTGAGTGTGTGCCTTCAGGCTTCCGTGCCTCCTCCCTAGATGGTAGCAATGAGAAGAGGGCATGTTCTGGATGGTGGCGGTCCTTAATGATGGACAGCACCTTTCCAATGCACTGCTCCCTGGGGAAGATGACCTAGATACTATGGAGGCTAGTGCACATGATGGATCTGTCTACTCAAGGATAGGAGAAGACTGTAGTTTATAAAAATGTCTTTTAAGAAGTCTACGTATTACCACTCTGGCCTCATTTACTGTTGATTTGGAGTAATGAGGTATTAACAGCTGGGGTATTAATTGACGGTTAGATTTGGACTTGGTTTACTCTTGTCAAATGTCCGGAGATATAGTGAAACATATAATATTGCACATTATCCATACAGATCAAATCATTACATAGTGCCTTAAAACAGAACAAGGTAAAAGGATAAAAATGTAGGATTAAGTGTAACATTCAGATTCAGTTAGTTACCACAGGGACATTGAAACATACAGTGAAATGTCTTGTTTGCATTAACAACAAACACAGCTTAATGATGTGCTTGGGGCAGCTCATGTCACCACATATTCTAGCACCAACACAGCATGCGCACAATGTTCAACAAATCAACACATTGTCGTCATTATGTGCCATGTCATATGACGCAAGCGATCATGGTCTTACTATGACTAAATTTTTCTACAGAAGAGGTTTGCCACTGCCACCTTCTGGGCAGTGTCTTTACAAGATGGGTGACCCCAGCCATTGTCAATAATCTTCAGAGATTGCCTGGCATCAGTGGTCATATAACCAGGTCTTGTGATATGCACCAGTTGCTCATACAGCCATCCACCACCTTCTCCAATGGCTCACGTGACCTTGTTCAAAGGTGGGGGGCAAAGCAGGTGCTACACCTTGCCCAAGGGTGACCTGCAGACTAGCGGAGGGAAGGAGCACCTTACACCTCCTTTGGTGGAGACGTATCTCCAGCTTACCACTCCTAAATCAACACAGAGCACAACTACAGCTACAGAGAAGGTGCAGTGCAGCTTATAACAACATAGCTTGTGAGGTCAAGAGTCCATTTCATTCTACTAGGGAACCATTTAACAGTCGTATGATAGGGGGGTAGAAGCTGTCCTTGTGACTGGTGGTATATGCTTTCAGGCTTTTGTATCTTCTGCCCACTTCAAGGAGGCGAAGAGAGACTATCTGGGGTGGGTGGGATCATTGATTATGCTTGCTGCTTTACTACGGAAGGAGGAAAATCCACAGAGCGGAGGCTAGTTCCCATGATATGCCGAGCTGTGTCCACAACTCTCTGCAGCTTCTTGTGGTCGTGGGCAGAGCAGTTGCTATACCAAACCATTATGCAACCAGATTGGATGCTTTCTATGGTGCATCGATAAAATTTGGTAAGGGTCAACAGGGACATGTCAGATTTCTTTAGCCCCCTGAGGGAATTGAGGCATTGGTGAGCTTTCTTGGCTGTGGCATCAGCATTGCTAGAACAGGACAGGCTGTTGATGATGTTCAGTCCTAGGAACCTGAAGTTCTCAACTCTCTCAACCTTAACATTGTTATTGAAAACTAGAGCATGTGAAGTATCCCTCTTCCTGTGGTCAATGACCATTTCTTTTCATTTGTTGACATTGAGGGAGAGGTTGCCGCCATGACACCAACGAAGCTCTCATCTGCCTCCTGTACCCCAAATCATCTTTATTTGAATTACAGCCCACGATAGTGGGAACCATCTGCTAATTGAGATAGTTTATAGCAAATTTTTTTTTAATGGCTGTCTGCCCTTTGGGTACAGTAATTAGCAGGTGAAATGTAGTTGGAAGTAATTGGCAGTTAACGTTGGACTCTGCACATCTGGGATGCACATTCTGTAGAGAAAGTCATAAGCTTTTATACCACTGAAATGGCTCAAACTGCTTCATTTGCAATGATTGAATTAGTGCTCCAGGAGCTGCTGTTATTTGGGCAAATGCAATGATTTCCTTAATCAATTTACACACACTAGCATAAAAAAAACAGCTGAAGGCTTCAATTATCTTTAATCTGTTGGCTGAGGGAAGAATCCTTTGAATTCCCACTTCTTGTCTTTCTTTTAAAATCTATGTTTTTCTGCATTGCATTTAAATTGTAGCATATCAGATTATGGCACTTTCCTGAATCCTCTCAAAGCAAGAAAATCATTTAGAAATCGATTCACTTTCGTTAGGCAGGTGAACAGAGCAACAACTTGTCCCACAGCACCGTCCCAACAAACAATGAAAAATGAGATGACTGAGCAGCCAGTCAGATCCACAGAGGGCTGATCATGATGGCCACCTGCTCCTCTCTGATTCATGCTAGCTTAACGCATGTAGCTTTAATCTGCAAACTGAAGTACAATGCCATCTGCTTCTCTTGCTTTTAAACACCAGTCAAGCAACTCCAGGGCTAGCCTGGAACCCATGATGTGAGATACACAGCAAGGGAATTTCCAAATGTTAGAATACAGTTGATTGTGAACTTCAGCAAGGGGAAGTCAGGAGAACACACACCAGTCTCACTTAGAGGTCAGAGTGGAAATCAATTACTTCAAGTTCCTGCATGTCAACAATTCTGAAGATCTATCCTGAGTCCAACATATTGATGCAATTATGGCATGCCAGCGACAATAGTTCATTAGGAGTTCAAGGAAAATTGGTATGTCACCAAAGACTCTGGCAAATTTCTTTAGATGTACCATTGCATCACTGTCTGGTATGGAGTTGCCAATGCACAGGACTGGAAAAAGCTGCAGAGGGAATCTCAGTCAGCTCCATTTTGGGCCCCAACCTCTCCATCAACGAAGACAACTTCAAAATGGTGATGCTTCAAAAGCATCATCCATCATTAAGGATCCTCACCACCCAGGACATGCCCTCTTCTCATTGTTACCATAAGAGAGGAAGTACAAGGGCCTAAATTCACTTATTCAATGTTCAGAAAGAGCTTCTTCTCCTCTTCCATCAGATTTATGAATGGTCCATGGACCCACGAACACTACTTCACTATTTTGCTGTTTTTGCAGTAATTATTTATTTTTATATGTTTCTGATCGCAACCTGTTGGTGGTGAAGACAAATATGCTAGAGGCAATCAAGAGCTTCTGGGATAGGCACATGAATGTGCAGGAAGAGGACAGTTTTGGAAACGATGTAGACAGAAGGGATTAGTTTAGTTGAACAATAATTAGTAGTTCAATTAATTCAGCATAGCATTTTGGGCTGCTGGGTCTGTTCCTATGCTGTACGGTTCTATATAGAACAGACAGCATTGGAATATTGTGGGCCAAATGGCCTGTACTGTGATGTAATGTTCTATGTCCTATATATGGCCCGTAATATTGTACTGACATTTTAACCTACTCTAAGGTTAATCTAATCTTCCCTCCTACATAGCCCTCCATTTTTCTATCCTCCAGGTGCCAATCTAAGACTCTCTTAAGTATCCCTAATGTATCTGCCTCTTATTACCACCCATGTTCCAGGCACCACCACTACACAGTGTTTAAAAACATCCCTCCTATAATTTCAATCATATTAAAATTAAGCCTGTACTATGTTCTCATAAGATATAGGAGCAGAATTAGGCCATTTGGCCCATCAAGTCTGCTGTGCCATTTCATCATGGCTGATCTCATTCCACCGAGATGTAACACTGAGCGTCATAGGAAGTTATTCCTACCTGTGGCCATCAAACTTTACAACTCCTCCCTCAGAGTGTCAGACACCCTGAGCCAATAGGCTGGTCCTGGACTTATTTCCACTTGGCATGATTAAATTATTATTATTTAATTATTTATGGTTTTATATTGCTATATTTCTACACTATTCTTGGTTGGTGGGGCTGTAACGAAACCCAATTTCCCTCGGGATCAATAAAGTATGTCTGTCTGTCTGTCTGTTTCCCTGCCTCCTCCCTTTCATGCCCTTACCGATCAAAAATCTATCAACCTCTGCCTTAACCATAAATAAAGACTTGGCCTCCACAGCTGCCTGTGGCAAAGAATTCCACAGATTCACCACTCTCTGGAGGAGGAGTTTAGGAGAGACAATGGCGCCTAATGGCGATTCCGTTGCTTGCCTCTTTGGAAACAGCTCTATTTCTATCTTTAATTTCCCTACTTTTCCCTCTCAGTGTTCTTTTAAAGACCCTGACCTGGAGTTACACGCTGATTTCGGTTCTTTGCAGGAATGGGACCCACCCTCGGGTCAGTGCCTCTGCAGGAATTCAGTGTGTCGGGAGAGATCGAAGATTGAAAGCTGCTGGCTGTGTGCCCAGAGACCCGAGTTCTTTGGGCTCAGAGCTTGGAAAAAGCGACACAACGGACTTTTAACATCGTAAATCAGTGAGTTGTTTGTTATGTCTCCCCTCTCGCTGTGAAATGGAGTCATGCCTATTTTCCTTAAAAGGGAGAGAGAGAGCCTGTGGTGTGTTCAATACTGGGTGAACGAGTAGTCTTTGAGGTACTTCAAGTCTGTGTCTTTATTGATGCCTCGATTAATACTTGAGTGCTTGGTGGGGAGGATGCTGATGCTTTTTCTGCTGGAGGGAAGAAGGAATCGTTGCTTGGTTGCTGCTTACGCTTGGGGGGGGGAGCTGGAGTGGGCTTTGGGGTTCTAACATTTAGCTGTCATTCATTCTTTGAGGCATTCCTGTTTTTGTGGATGGTTGCGAAGAAAAAGTATTTCAGAATGTATACATTTCTCTGACATTAACCGTACCTTTGAAACCTTAAAGAAATTACTCCTCATCTCCACTCTAGAAGGGCGCCCCTCTATTCTGAAGTTGTGTCCTCTGGTCTTAAACTCTCTCACCACCGGAAACATCCTCTCTGCATCCACTCTATCAAGGCCTTTCATTATCTGATAGGTTTTGCTGAGGTCACCACTCATTCTTCTGAATTCCAGTGAATACAGGCCTAGAGTCATCCACTGCTGTTCATATGACAAACCATTCAATCTTGGAATTATTTTCATGAACCTCCTTTGTACTCGTTCCAGTTTCAGCACATCATTTCAAAGATAAGGGGCATAAAACTGCTCACAATACTCCGTGAGGCTTCAAACAGTGTTTTATAAAGTCTCAACATTACATCCTTGTTTTTATATTTTAACCCTCGTGAAATAAATGCTAACATTGTATTTGCTTTCCTCACCACCAACTCAACCTGCAAATTGACCTTTGAGGGATCCTGCAGAAGGTCTCCCAAGTCCCTTTGTCCCTCAGTTCATTGTAGTTTCTCTTCATTTAGTAAATAGTCAATGCTTCCATTTCATCTACCGTACACTTCCCAAGACTGTATTCCACCTGCCATTTTTTTGTCCATTTTCCTAATCTATCTAAGTCCTTCTGTAGCCCTTCTACTTCCTCAAAACTACCTGCCCCTCCACCTATCTTCATATCATCTGCAAACTTTGCAACAAAGCCATCAGTTCCATCATCCCAATCATTGACATGAAAGATAAAAAGAATCAGTCCCAACGCAGACCCCTGTGTAACACCACTAGTCACTGGCAGCCAATCAGAAAAGGCTCCCTTTTTTCCCACTCTTTGCCTCCTGCCAATCAGCCACAGCTTTATCCATTCTAGAATTTCTCCTGTAACACCATGAGCTCGTAGCTTGTTCAGCAGCCTTACGTGTGGCACCTTGCTAAAGGTCTTCTAAAAATCCAAGTGCACAACATGAACCAATTCTTCTTTGTCTGTCCTGCTTATTATTTCTTCAAATAATTCCAAAGGGTTTGTCAGGCAAGATTTTCCCTTGAGGAAACCATGCTGACAATGGCTATTTTATCATGTGCCTCCAAATACCCTGAGACCTTATCCTTAATAATAGACTCCAACTTCTTCACCTGTAATTCTCTTTACTCCACTGTAATACTGATACATCTGACTTTAACATAGAACATAGAATAGTACAGCACATTACAGGCCCTTCGGCCCACAATGTTGTGCCGACCCTCAAACCCTGCATCCCATATAACCCCCTCCCCCACCTTAAATTCCTCCATATACCTGTCTAGTAGTCTCTTAAACTTCACTAGTGTATCTGCCTCCACCACTGACTCAGGCAGTGCATTCCACACACCAACCACTCTCTGAGTGAAAAACCTTCCTCTAATATCCCCCTTGAACTTCCCTCCCCTTACCTTAAAGCCATGTCCTCTTGTATTGAGCAGTGGTGCCCTGGGTAAGAGGCGCTGGCTGTCCACTCTGTCTATTCCTCTTAATATCTTGTACACCTCTATCATGTCTCCTCTCATTCTCCTTCTCTCAAAGAGTAAAGCCCTAGCTCCCTTAATCTCTGATCATAATCCATACTCTCTAAACCAGGCTTCTCCTTCTCCTTCTCAAACTTCAGGGTAAATTCAAACATATTATGATTAAATCCCCTAAGGGTTCTTTTACCTTAAGCTCTCTAATCAATTCTGGTTCATTGCATAACACACAATCCAGAATAGCCAATCCTCTTATGAGCTCAACCATGAGCTGCTCTAAAAAGCCATCCCATAGGCACTCTAGAAAATCCCCCTCTTGTAATCCAGCACCAACCTGATTTTCCCAATCTACCTGCATATTGAACCCCCCCCCCCACATAACTATTGCAATGTTGCCCTTTTGACATGCATTTTCTATCTCCTGTAGACCACATCCTTACTACTGTTTGGGGGTCTGTATACAACTCCCATCAGGGTCTTCTTACCATTGCAGTTCCTTAGATCTATCCACAATGATTCAACACTTCTGACCCTATGTCACCTCTTTCCAATGATTTGATTTCATTTTTTACCAACAGAACAACACTGCCCCCTCTATCTTCCTGCCTGTCCTTTTGGTACAACATGTATCCTTGGACATAAAGCTCCCAGCTATAACCTTTCAGCCGTGATCCCTACAGCATCATGCCTGCCAACCTGCAACTGTGCTGCAAGTTCATCTACCTTATTCCCAATACTCCGCACATTCAAATGTAACATCTCCAGTCCTGTATTCCCCCTTTTCCATTTTGTCTGTCTTTTACATTGCAACTCATCGTGTAGACGCAATTTTTGCCCTATCAACAACCTCTCCTCACTACACGTTGCCTCTGTTTACATACTCAGCTTCATCACTATTATCCGTCTTTCCTACAACACTTCTTGCATTGACATACAGGCAGCTCAAAACACTAGTCGCATCAATGCTCAACTTTTTGATTCCTAACTTTATCTGAAGTCTTACCAACATCTGTCTCCACAACCTCTCCACTAACTGTTCTGGCACTCTGGTTCCCATCCCTCTGCAACTCTAGTGTAAACTCCACCGTGCAGCATTAACAAATCTCCCTACTAGGATATTAGTTCCCCCCCCACCCCCCCAGCTCAGGTGCAAACCTTCCCTTCTGTACAGGTACCACCTTCCCTGGAAGAGAGCCCAATGATTCAAAAATCTTCTGTACTCTCTCCTACGCCAACACCAGGTATTAAGCTGTGTAATATTCCTCGTTCTGGCCTCACTAGCACATAGCATGGGTAGCTTTCCTCTGACTATGTCCCATGCTTACGTCAGAAATCTGGTATCAGAAGGGAAAAGGCTGTTCCTAAACCAGTGACTGTGCAACTTCAGGCTCCTGTATTTCCCAAGTTTTATGATTGTTGCAGTGCAGTCTGGCAGGACCACCATTATCTTTCCATTCCTAGTTGCATTTTTGTGTCAGTTTATTGCAGAGCATAGAGTAGTCAGCCACACTGTGTATATATGTATTTACCTTACATATGGATTGAAACCAATAAAGATGACAGATCTCCTCCTGAGGTTTAATAACAAAATACAATGCGGTGGTTCCATGTTTCATTGCTACTGATATCCATTTAAATTCGTTGCAACACAAACAAAATGCTGGATGAACTCAGCAGGTCAGGCAGCATCTACAGAAACTCTGAACACTGAGTTGTATAGTGTCATTCTAACTACTACACTACCGTAGTGCCCACACTTAGAAAATAGTTTATGCCTTTATTCTCTGAACTAAAAACACAGGAAATTCTACAGATGCTGGAATTCAAGAGTAAAACACAAAAAATGTTGGAGGAACTCAGCAGGTCATACAGCATCAATGGAGAGGAATAAACAGTTGACGTTTCAGGTCAAGACCCATCTTCAGGACTGGAAGGCTAGGGGGAAGACACCAGACTAAAAAGGCTGGGGGAGGGAAGAAGGCAGGTGGGTGAGAAAGGTAAAGGGCTGGAGAGGAAGGAATCTGATAGGAGAGGATTCCTTCGTCTCCAGCATTGGTGAGGGCACCCAGGAGGAGGTGATAGGCAGTTGAGAAGAGCTATGATGCCAGAGTGGGAACAGAAAAAGAGGGGAGGGGGCTAGAAACATTTTTTTTTTACCAGAAAGAGAATTTGAATTTATTGTTTGCTCTACTGGGATTTGTGCTGATTGTCCAGATGTTTAAGTATGCAGTGTTAAGAAAAGAAACTCTTTTAATTCTGAAATAAAAGCAGAAATTGCTGGAAGTGCTCAGATCAGTTAGTAAGCATGGAGGAAGAACTGGACCAGTATTAATGTTTCATTCCTATCAGACCACTCCTCCAGATCCGCCTATCACTTGCCAGGTCTAGCTCCACCACTGCCCCTCACTTCTTTATACTGGCTTTCTCTGCACCGTCCTTCAGCTGAGGCGAGGACTGTACATCGCAGGAGCAGAATTGGGCCATTTACTCTATTGAGTCAGCTCTGCCATTTGATCATGGTGAACAATTTTCCCTCTCAACACTATTTCCCGCTTCCTCCTCTACTCTGAGGCTGTACCCTCTGGTTCTAGACCCCCCCACTATCAAAAACATCCTCTGCACATCCACTCTATTTAGGCCTTTCAATATTTGGTAGGATTCAATAAAACACCTTTTTTTAAATGTTGTAGCCTGGAGAAAAGTACACACTCAGGACAACAACTACTTTTTCAGGTTTTAATTCTTTTGTCTGTTTCAGACGTTTAAGTGCCAGAAGAGGGTCTTAAAACAAAACGAACGACTTTACTATCAGTTCCTGCCATTACAATCTCCGTTTCACCTTCGATCCACACACTTGTGTATCGACCAATTGCGTATGCAGTATAAAAATACAAAGGAAACCACACAAAACTGATACAGTACTAATACGGTAGTGGCAATTCTGAAGGAACACAATACAAACAACATTAGAATCCCCCCAACCCTGTATCTTATGCATAGCAGTGAAAAATGTAAGCGAATACATCTCATCTAAGATGTCTACTACTTTTTAGTACACACGTGCTGAACCCCCGAACGGAGACTAAACATTCACGTTACGCGGTTACATGCACAATCAGTCATGATACAATAAAGTTAGACAAAAGGTACGCTTCGGCACAACTTTTACAAGATATTGCCTGGTCGTTAAATTACAGGAAGACTGACCTACTTGGCCGGTGAGGGACTTTGCAAGCCAAGCTATCCAGCGTCGAGTTCTTTACTCGTGAAAATCTAAAGCATCCACATGTAAAACATGTCAAATTACCGATATTCTCGAGTCGCCAACAAGCATAAACGAATTCACATGGATATTGTAAATTAATGCTCCCCTTTGCTCAACCAGCCTAGTACCTCTGGGGGAACTTGATTCCGACACCCTACCAGCTTCAGCAGCAGAAAGCAAAATGGTCTCCCCGCTATCCCGCGCGTGCGTAATGGCGTCACCATCTCCACTTAAAGGCACAGACGACTATTCTAGCATTACCCGGATGAATGCCTGAGTACACTTTTTAACAATAATGAATAGCATTCAATGGTCACCCGGTTACATTCTCCCCTGCGTTCAAGTAATCGTCCTTGATTACTCGCTCACGACAAGGGTACTTTTAAACTCCTTAACTGCTTCTCTAAAGAGAACTGAACTAAGACTAGCCAGTATCTCAGACTTATGGAGGCCTCAGCAAGGACTGACCTTGGTTCGTGATGTGGGTTAGGGCGCTGTCCAGCACTTACTCGTTTACTCCTGCGGGGTCCTGCCCCAGGAGGGCTACCGACCTCCGCCCCTGCGTTAGCAGTCGTCGGCTCCCCAGTCTCAGTCCCAAAAGGTGTCATGTTTTCAGAAGATATGCTATCTAGGCTAGGGTCAAGGCTCTGTACACCCTGTTCTGACATATCTTCTACCACTATCACACTATCCTCAGAATCTGATTCCTGCCCCAGGGGTGAGCTGGCCTGAGTTGCTGAAGTTTGCAGTCTCCTTTGGGGAGCTGGAGTGGGATGGTTCTCACGGGGCCTGATGTCTAC
The DNA here is from genome assembly GCF_048418815.1 of Hemitrygon akajei. NCBI lineage: Eukaryota > Metazoa > Chordata > Chondrichthyes > Myliobatiformes > Dasyatidae > Hemitrygon > Hemitrygon akajei. The sequence continues at coordinate 18,080,835 of NC_133127.1, read as the reverse complement.
CCTGTTCACCCTCTTGCTAGGCCCACCCTCCCAAGGTTCCACAGTGTATGTGTTGCCCAGTACCTCTGCCACCCTGTAGACGGTTGGGTTCCAAGCATCCTGGATCTCATTACGGCCTAATGGTCTGTTCCTCAGGTAAACCAGCACATTCACATCAACTTTGGGACAGTAAACTTTGTCCTCCTGCCAGGCAATGCGTTCTGCTGCCTTCTGTTCGGAGTATAATTTTGCTCTGGCATGCGCATCCCTCAGTCGGTTCTGGTGTACAGCTAGGTTGGAGTGTTCCCTTGCATCGGACCACTTACATCATTAGTACCAGCTGCCCAAGCTCGAATCTGCTTAACCCTACAGCTGTTAAGACCAGTGCCGGGTCAAGAGCAGTGCCACAATTGATCAAACTACAGATCGCCACTGACCCAACAAACTCCACATCTTCTGAGACAGGCTCAGACTCCCCTGCAAATAGCTGCCTAGAGAGAGCATCAGCCACGGTACTGCTCCGACCCGGACAATACCGGACATCAAAGTCAAACCCTGACAGCTGTGAGATCCATCTCTGCTCCACTGCTCCCAACTTGGCAGTTTTCAAATGGGATAGGGGGTTATTGTCAGTGATTACAGACCCAGCAGGTATGTGCTCAGTATCTTTTCCCAATACTCGGACTACTGTTCTTTTTCCAGTAGTGTGCATCTGCACTTTCTGGAAAACATCTCTCCAATCAGAATCCAGCTTCCCTTCTAGGGCGGTGTCAAACTCTGCGTAGTCAAGTTGCCTACACTGGCTGATAATGTTCATGCCTACAATACCTGGGATAGGTGGTTCGGTGCCAACAGGATCCCTGACTACTAGAAAGCCACAATTCAGTATCTTCATGCCCATTGCTCGAACCTCTAGCTCTAGATACCCAAGGTAAGGAATATCAAGACCGTTTGCAGCTGTCAGCCTAAGCTAGCCAGCAGTGGACAACATATCCTCGTCCCCTCCATTCAAGTGTTCGCGAAAGTACTGTTCGGTCAGGGTGCTTACTTGACTACCTGTGTCCAACAGACAACGGACAGGGACACCTGATATTTCAAACTCAGCAACTGGACATGTTCCTATGGCGCATTGCAGCAACTGGTCACGGGATAGCGGTACATCCTCCGTATCTATGAGGTTCCGCCGAATTGCCCGACTCCCAACCTCCTGAGGGCAGGAGGATGCAGACTCCACTTCCCTTGCACCCTGCTTCTGTGGGCAATTCTTGGCCAAATGCCCTCCCACCCGACACTTGAAACATATTGGTCGCCCATCTTCTGTGAAACTAGGCTGTAAATTACGTCTGCTGCTAGTAGCGCGTGTAAAATCCCTCTGTACAGAGATCTTTCACTGCTTGAGTCAATTCACAAAGGGCTTTGCCCTGCTCTGCGACTACTTTATGGACGTCATCTAGTGTGACAGACTCAGATTCCCGAGCTTTAACAATCGAGCACTGTGCCAGGCTACTGCTACACTTTGACTTTCCGAACTTGGTATTTATCAGGGCTACAGACGAGCCTCCTCTCTCACTTCTATCGTTGAGGACTCAGGGTGGTTCTGCACGAATCTGTGGAGCTCCCTTCTGAGGGAAGGATCCCTGATCCCCTCTATAAATTGATCTCTTAGTACCACCCTCCTACTGCCCACGGCATCAGGGGAGTGCTTCAGTATCAAGTTAAGAGCTTGGGCTAGGGCATGTGAAAACTCTCTTACATCTTCACCCTCAAGCTGTTTGCGACTGTAGAGGCTATGCTACAGCTGGGGTGCGCTACGCTTGTCTCTAAAAGCTTCCCTGAGATAGGTGAACAAGTCATCGGCCCGGTCTTCCCCAGCATCACTGCACATGCCTGCTTCCTCTAAGCCTGCACCCCGAGCAGGGACATGACAAAGTCATACTGATCCCGGTCAGACTGATTTCTACTATGAAGTGCATGTTGTACTTCAATAAAGTCATCAACAGACCTCCCATCTTTCTCAACATCCCTGGTAAATGGAAAAATGTGTCTTTCCCTAGGGACATATACATAGGACCTTTTGCTTAATGTATCTATGGTTGCCATGGCTTCATCATACCTACTACGTAATTCCCTAATTTGCTCATTCGAATCAAGTTCAACTGGTTTGTCCTCTGAGCGTGACATAGTAAAAGCTCAAGTCTTTAAAGTTTTCACAAGCTTGCAGAAGGAGTTGCTGCCGCCCTTTGCTGCAAATGCGATGGCTTCACGGCCCACCGTTCCCTGGATCCACTTCACCGCTCTGCGTCCTGACGTCCCGGCCCAGTTCTGAGGCTTCACCACGCACTCCACGAGGCAACAGGCACTCTTTCCTTCTGCCCGATGGGAACAGGGTCCTGTCTTCACCACTACCGTTTTAGGGATTGTAGATTATACTGCATACAACAATCAGTGACCCTCTAAACTCGTTTGGAATTAACCCCACTCCTGGTACCAAATGTTTTAGCCTGGGGAAAAGTACACACTCAGGACAACAAATAATTTTTTGGGTTTTAATTCCTTTATCTGTTTTAGATGTTTAAGTGCCAGAAGAGGGTCTTAAAACAAAACGAACGACTTTACAATCAGTTCCTGCCGTTACAATCTTAGTTTAACTTTCGATCCACACACTGGTGTCTCGACCAATTGCGTATGCAGTATAAAAATACAAAGGAAACCACACAAAACTAATACAGTACTAATACGGTAGTGGCAATTCTGAAGGAACACAATACAAATAACATTAGAATCCCCCTAACCCTGTATCTTATGCATAGCAGTGAAAAATGTAAGCGAATACATCTCATCTAAGATGTCTACTACTTTTTAGTACACACGTGCTGAACCCCCAAATGGAGACTGAACATTCACGTTACGCGGTTACATGCACAATCAGTCATGATACAATAAAGTTAGACAAAAGGTACACTTTGGCACAGCTTTTACAAGATATTGCCTGGTCGTTAAATTACAGGAAGACTGACCTACTTGGCCGGTGAGGGACTTTGCAAGCCACGCTATCCGGCGTCGAGTTCTTTACTCGTGAAAATCTAAAGCACCCATATGTAAAACATGTCAAATTACCGATATTCTCAAGTCGCCAACATGCATAAACGAATTCACATGGATATTGTAAATTAATGCTCCCCTTTCCTCACCATGCCTAGCACCTCTGGGGAAACTTGATTCCGACACCCTACCAGCTCCGGCAGCAGAAAGCAAAATGGTCTCCCCGCTATCCCGCGCGTGCGTAATGGCGTCACCATCTCCACTTAAAGGCACAGACAACTATTCTAACATTACCCGGATGAATGCCTGAGTACACTTTTTAACAATAATGAATAGCATTCAATGGTCACCCGGTTACATTAATAAAGTGGTTTATTTCAAAATTGCCGAATTTGTAATTTGTTGTAAAGCAATTGAGTGATATGGCACAGAAACAAATCCCTCAGTGTGACCCTTCAACCACCATTTGCATCAATCGTATGCAAACCCATTTCATTTTGCCCACGTTCACATTAACCACTCATCTATGTACTAAGGCGAATTTACATCAGTCAAAGACCCCATCCACCCTGGACATTCTTTCTTTCCCCCTCATCCATTAATCAAAAACCTGAAGGCCTGTACCACCAGACTCGGATGTTCGTACGAGCAGCCGGTACATATCACAAGTCCTGGTTATGTGACCACTGACGCCAAGCAGCCAATCTCTGAAGGGTATTGATAATGGCTGGGGTCTCCCGTCTTGTAAAGGCACTGCCCAGAAGAAAGCAATGGAAAACCACTTGTGTAGAAAAATTTGTTCAGAACAATCATAATTGCGAGACCACGATTGACCACATAGATACAACAATTCCAGCTTACAACTCACACTTGGGTATCTATTATTCCTCATATAACCACAGGGTGACAGAGTGGAGATATGTCTCTACCAAAGGAGGTACAAGGCACTCCTTCCCTCCACGAAGCCTGCAAGGTGTAGCTCCTGCTTAGCGACCCACCTCCCCCACCAACCAAATCAGGGAGTAGGTGGTATATGATCGTATGAGCGACTGGTGCACATCACAAGTCTTGTTTATGTGACCACTCGACGCCAGGCAGACAATCTCTGAAGAGTATTGATAATGGCTGGGGTCTCCCGTCTTGTAAAGACACCGCCCAGAAGAAGGCAATGGCAAACCACTTGTGTAGAAAAATTTGCCAAGGACATTCATGGTCACAGAGAGGCCTTGAATGTCTACATCATACGACACGGCACATAATGAACGACTGAAGTTGAATAAGATGGGCTCTTGATCTTACAGTCTAAGTCATTACGATCTTACACCTTGTTGTTTATCTGCACTGTACTTCCTCTGCAGCTGTTGCATTTCATTCTGCGTTCTGTTATTGTTTTACCTTGTTCTATCTCAATGCACTGTGTAACGACTTGATCTCCATGAACAGTGTGCAAGACCAGTTTTTCACCGTATCTTGGTATATGTATTAAGAATAGCCCGACTCCATTTCCAGTTGCCTATTAACCCACACGTCTTTGGGACATGGGAGGAAACCGAGCAGCGACAGGAAAACCATCTGCAGGACATGAAAACTCCACACAGACAGTACCAGAGGTCAGGATCGAACCCACGTTTCTGGCATTGTGAGGTAACTGAGTCATTCTAATTCCTGCCACTCTTGATTTGAGGCAAGGTGGTGACATACTGTAAATGGATCAAAGATAAAGCTGAGCTGAATTTGTGAGGATTGTAAATGACAAATGTGTATCTGTCAATAGACACAAACCAGTTGTTGTGGAGGGTGTTCGTTTGTTTTCATTGTAAGAATAATAAAATTGTGAAAGTAATTACCAGGCCATTATGGCAGATGCATCAACAGATTCAAAAGCCAATTACTTCTGGATAGAAGAATGATTCAAGGATATAAATCTTCAAATTAAATCTGTTTATAAGAATAACTGAATGCTTAATGTGTTAAGTTCTACACTTGCCTCCTCCCTCTCAGCTGTTACTATCTGACAATCACAGCCATTCATAGCAGACTGGAATCCACAAGTACAGCTTCAATAATGCTGCAGCCCTCAATATTGTCTGGTTTAGTGCAGCATCTTCTCACATTATACGAACACTAGAGCAAACTGTCAGGTCAGCTGAAAGGGTCATTGGCTACAGTCTACCATCACTGCTGGACTAGCAAGGACTGCGGGCAGGAACACAACCCACCCTGCAAACTGCCTTTTCTAAAAGCTCCCTTCTGGAAAGCACCGTAGGGCTATTAAAACAAACACCTCGCGCCATTTTAAAAGTTTCTTTCCCCAGGCAGTTTAGTCTGATCAGCCATTCTAGTTACAGCACTGTATATGGCACGGTAAATGCTTTAAACCCCTTTTGATCATGTATTTAGAACCAGAATCAGGTTTAAAATCACTGGCATATGTCAGGAAATTTATTGTTTTTGTGGCAGCAGTACGATGCATTACATAATAAAAACTATGATTTACAGTAAATACATATAATAGTTAAATTAAACAAGTAGTGCAAAAAAGTAATGAGGTAGTATTCATGGGTTCGATGTACTTTCAGCGATCTGACAGCTGAGGGGAAGAGGCTATTCCTGAATCATTGAGTATGCACCTTCCCGTACCTCCTCCCTGTTGGTAGCAATGAGAAGAGGGCATGTCCTGGTTGAAAGGGGCAAACATTTTAAGCCGCTTGTTATAACGCTGTTCACATTGGAAGTACATAATGGTATTTACGTACTGTATAAATTTATATACTGTAGAGCCTGGACTGACACCTTACTGCCCTATGTCCTGTTTATTATTTTTTGTAATACCTGAACTGTTTTGCGCACTTTATGCAGTCCTGGGTAGGTCTGTAGTCTAGTGTAGTTGTTTTTTTTCTCTGTGTTGTTTTTTACGTAGTTCAGTCTAGTTTTTTGTACTGTGTCATGTAACACCATGGTCCTGAAAAATGTCTAATTTTTACTATGTACTGTACCAGCAGTTTTGGTCGAAATGACAATAAAAGTGACTTGACTTGACTATATGCACATTTTATTCCATGATGTACTTTAACCTCTTAGTTTAGTTTTAAATAATCTTTATCCTTTATAATTCTTAAATGTTGTTCTTCTTATTTTGCATGTGGCACCAACACAGCACAGCAAATTGCTAATTCGTGTACACGTATGCGGCGAATAAAGTTGGTCTGTGATCCTTCATCAACACTCTAAGTTCTAGAAGCACAAAACAGAAACTGCTGGGAATACTCGGAAGGCCAGGCAGCATCTGCAGAAGGAGAAGCAGAGTTGATGCTTCAGGTGGTTGACCTGCCGTTGGACTTGGGTCCGAGACCTGATGTCCCACACCACCGAGTTTTAGAATACTTATATCCCTTTAGTCATTTAAGTTCAAGCTGAATTGTCATTCAGACGTACATATATACCTATGATTACAGCCAAAGAAAAGTGTTACTCTGAGGCCAAGGTGCAAAACACAGTACCAACAGTCATACACAGCACAAAGTACACATACGATAGCCAGCACTTATAACATATCAGTAAAATACAGTTACAGAGAAAAAATATAGTCCCTGACTCCATGAATGTTGCAGCAGTCTGGTCTGCAGTCAAACACAATACAGCTGGTCTTCTGCAGAACGAACACTGGGGGGCAGCACGAACTCTGACTCCGACGCCTCCCCCGGCCCAGGGCCAGCTGCAGACTGACGACACTGCAGCTTTGAGGCCTAGTCCCTGCTCCTCGTATTCACTTTGTGAACCTGACCCCATGTGGAGGAAAGCAATAATTTAATTGCGCCTCTATCAATTGTTCCCCAAAAATAGAATATTCATTTGTATTGTGTCCCGCCTGTCATGAAACACTTCATTAATATCAACGGATCGGATCATCTGGTCTGTATCACAGAGCTGTTTGTGAGAACTTCCTCTGTACTAAACATTGTCACTATGTTTGAAAACTGTGAGTATAGCACTTTGTAAAACACAGACTGTAAAGTGCTTTCAGACTACCCAAGGCCATAAAAGGTATGATGTGGTTCATCCACATTGATGCTGCATACAAGGAAGCTCACCAATGCCTCTCCTTCCTCCAGAAGCTAAAGAAATTTGGCATGTCCCCATCAACCCTTACCAATTTTTATCAATGCACCGTAGAAAGCTACCAGTCTGGGTGCATTGCAGCTTGATATGGCAACTGGTTAAAGCTCTGGTTTAAGATGGCGCTGGTGAAGTTCACCAACTAATTGCCAGTGGCAAACAAAACAAATAACTACTTTATTAATCATGCTTTTTCTGCTAAATGATCATTGCAATCAGTAGCCGGTAACTTCCCGTTCAGAGCTGAGCAGGATGGTTGCAAAATGGTGGTGTACAGGCCAAATTGAGGTGGTAGGGTCTGGGCCTGAGAGCAGGGAATGAGCCAATGCTTGGCTCTTTCTGGAGCAGACTCAGAAACGACTCAGTGTGAGGAAAGAGCTGGGTTTAACTGACTTAACTGACTTAGTTGGGCTGAATTGGAAAGGTCGGATCAGGACCAAATGGAGATGGTGGGGCCTGGGGCCGAGAGCATATCAAAGCGACCGGACCTGCGTCAGAGGGCAAGGAATGATCCGCGGTTTGGACCTTTTTAAGCACCAGATGAGATTGAAAAGATCAGGGTACTGGGCCTGGAGGTGACAGACGGGCCCGTTCAGCTCCCTGCTCTGTGAGGTTTACTCATCTCTGTGCTAAATTGAGGCTGTGGTCTGCAAGTAATGGGCTCCTGAATCAGCTACAGTGATGCCTGGCTTTGTGTCTGTGGACTCACTTTCATGAACTTGAGTTCTGAAAGCTATTTGTTGACTTTTATTGTTAGCACAATTTGTGTTTTTTTCCTGCACATTTGGTGTTTGACGGTCTTCTTTAGTTAAAGGGTTCTATTGGGTTTCTTTGTTTTGTGGCTGCCTGTAAAAAGACGAATCTCAAGGTTGTGTACAGTATACATACTTGATAATAAATGTTCTTTGATCTTTGAACTCCTAACTTTGAGGTGAACACAACAAATTACAGAGTTGTGGACAACATAGAAGTGAGTCTCCTCTCCATGGACACTGTCTATACTTCTTGCTGCCTCAGTAAAGCATTTGGCATAATCAAAGATCCCACAGACCCCAGAAGATCAAAAGTCTGAAAACATGCACCACTGCAAGGGCAGGTTCTAGGCCGCTGTTATAAATCCATTGACTGGTTCCCCAGTTCAATAAGGTGGACTCTTCACCTCACAATCTACCTTGTTATGATCTTGCACTTTACCTGCACTGTACTTTCTCTGTGACTGATACACTTTATTCAGCATTCTGTTAATTGTTTTATCTTATTCTACCTTAATACACTGTGTAATGACTTAATCTGTATGAACAATATACAACTCACGCTTTTCAATAAATCTCGGTACATATAACATCAATAAAATGAATCCACTTCCAATATATAAATACAAATCTTTCTTTTAGAGTGCGGGGTTCTGCTGATGAAAGAATTTGCTGCACAATTTAAATCAAAAGATGGTCACCAATAGGCTCTGGTGGCTTGTTGCCTGGGAGGCAGGGCTGAATTTTTAAAAAATCAAAATGAACTTTATTCATCATAAAAAAAATAACAAGAATAAACCATGCAATGTCTTTTTTATTCTTACATTGATAGACAATATGTTAAGTGGTGTTCAATTACGTTTCTTAAAATAATCCCTATTAGATACACATTACTAGTATCACCTTACATATGTAAATACAATCAGTCTATGTGTACAATACAGTCACTTGTATTGTGTGTTTCATAGGATTATTTATATTTTTATGTATAATTACTGCATATTTTTATTATGTCAGTTCTGCTTGTGTTTTTGTAATGCTGCATCAGATCTGGAATAACAGTCACCATCAGTATTGTATTGTTGTATCGATGTGGTCAATCGTGGTCTCGCAATTATGATTGTTCTGAACAAATTTTTCTATAGAAATGGTTTGCCATTGCCTTCTTCTGGGCAGGGTCTTTACAAGACGGGTGACCCCAGCCAGTTTCAATACTCTTCAGAGATTGTCCGCCTGGCGTCAGTCGCACAACCAGGATTTGTGATCTGCATCCGCCATCTGCTCCCGTGGCTTCACATGACCCTGATCGGGGGGCTAAGCAGATGCCACATCTTACCCAACGTTGACCTGCAGGCTAGCAGAGGGAAGGAGTGTCCTATACCTCCTTTGGTAGAGACATATCTACACCCCGCCACCCTATTCCATTTCTTGAAAACAATAGGACCGTTGCCACTCATCTTCTTGGGGTGATACACTTCCAGAATAATTGATGGGCTCCTTCACCCAACCTGGCCTCTCCCTGCTCAGAGTGGAAGAACCCTATACTGTGGCCTTTTCCAACTGAGCCCTTGCAGTGGCTGCACCAAGATTCATTGGGTCAAAAAGCCGAAGATCTACCCTGTGATTTCCTTGTGGTCCTCTCGATTATTATCCTTCCTGTAAAGTAATTAATTCTCAAGAACAAATGTTGAGACATCTCACTGGCATGGATTCACGGATAGTTCACTACTGACATCCAGAACACTCTCCGGCTCTGTAATAACCCAAGAAGGACATTATTTCCTTTCTATATTCCAGAAATATGCTCTAGACTGACAGTTTCCCCAATATGTTAATGTTAATAGGTACAGTATATATCTGGAAATTGAAGTTCACACACTTTTGATGTGATAAATGTGCTGCATAAAACACTTATCTGCACTTGAACAGAGTCGGAGCCTAGAAACAGACCCTTGGCCCAAGTTACCTGAGGTAATTCCATTCACTCTGCATTTGGGCTGTAGTCCTCTAACACTTTCCTATTCATGCACCTTGTCTTTTAAATGCCATTGTAATGGTCTCTATCACTTCCTCAGGCAGATGGTTCTGTATACCCAGCACCATCTGTCTAAGTTCTAAGTTCAAAGTAAATTATGGTTTTTGGATCTATTCTGGGGAATAGTCATTAAAAGTCAGTAGTTTTACTTTCAGATTCAGGATACTCATTTAATTACAAACCAAGTGTTTTTATAAACATGAGAAATATCTCCAAAGCAACGTACACAAAATGCTGGCATTAAACAATACAAGATGATGGCACTTGTACATGCAGTGGTTTCTTTCTTTGTTAAGTGTGTTTTTATACATAGTAAGACTATTATTGACTCCAATAACTATATGTGCAGCGTCGCATCAGTGAGCTGCCCATTATTCAGAGTAGCCAGCTGACGTGTCGTAAGAGCTGGCTGGTGGTTCAGAGAAGGGAAATTGAGCTGTCGGGCCACAGGAGAAGCTGGATTGGGTTCGGAAGAGCCGACCCAGGTGTAGACCATGCTGCTGCTGGCTACTCGGAGGTAATGGAGTTGGAGCCTTTGAGTTGGTATGAAGGTGGCGTATAGTGAAACTGTGGGTGACTGTCTTGGACAGTTCTTTTGCCATCGCAAGTTTGTGTTGGACATTGATTGCCGCAGGCCTGCTTACCTTGTTTGGTGCGAGACAGGCGTCGAGGCAGCTGTGTCGCCTCGGTTGTAGCGAGAACTAGGCCTCAGTACTTGGGCTTGCATTGCAGCATTGCGTCCAGGCTTGGTTGTGGGTGACCGCTCCCATGAGTGCTGCCCTCTAGTGTTGGATCTGCTGAGAACCATTGATTTTCAGGACGTTGCTCAGGGTTTTGGACTGAAAATGTGTTTTCTCACATGACTATGTTCTTGGTTTTTTTCCCCCTTTTATTCAAGTATGATTTGAATGACAATTAAACTTGATTTGCTTTGAAGCAACTCAGCATTGTCAGGCAGCATCTATGGAAATAAATAAACAATCGATGTTTTGGGCTGAGACCCCACTTCAGGATTGAAGTGTGTTTATAGCCTCCTGTTGAAAAACTTAGAAGATTAACTTTGTAAAGAATTTAATTACTTGGAATTGCACTCAAAAAACATTCTGCATCGGAACACACTGCGCTGTGCAACTAGCCTTGGCTGCTGTTTTAACTTCACACCGTCCATCTACCTTATTCCAGCTTCTCCACATTTGCAAACCCATTTCCTTCCCACGAGAATGGAGCTAAGCCGTGTTTAATTCAACTGCTTCTTGTGAGAGGGAGCGCCATGTGAATAGCAAACAGTTAAAGCTGATCCCATGGAACTTCCACTAGATAAGGCTGATGGAATTAAAAGTTATGCTTGCAATGTCTCGAGACGATGGGTTCGGTTAGAAAATAGGAAGAAATTTAGTTTCTCAGAGGACCTTTACTCTCTGAGACAAGCTAGCAAAATAACTGACGTGAATGAGATAATGACAGAATTTTAAGATGAAGCTTGTCGAGCACTGGTGAGGAGATAATGATGCCAGTTGCGGGTAGGCAATTGCTGGTGGGTTGCTTGGGACTGTAAATTACCCATGAACAATCATCGTATCCCAGACTTGCTTGACAAGTGTTTCAAGGGGAATTTCAAGTTCACGTTTATTGTTGTCATGGGCATACACACACGAGATATAAATACCATGAAAATTAACTTCTTGCAACAGCAGCGGCAAAGTGCAAGACAAGCACGTTTAACGTGAAGTTAAATTAATGTAATTTATTTATTTTATAATTTCCTTCTAATTACAAAACTGCAATTTTGCAAGTTGTCTCTTTATTACTTTGGTCACATTTCCCAGAAATATCTGACTGGGCTTGAGGTTTCAAGATTTGCTTGGGTTTTTAACTCATTCCACAAAATGAGTTTGAACAGCTTTTTAAAGATACTGAACTGAAGCCTGCTAATATCCGACTGGTTAAAAGATAATTCCTGTGGAAATGACAGTTGTAACAGTAACAAGCAATAAGCCACATTGGGCTTGCATGTTTTAAAACAGGAGGGCTAGCATTGTGGGGCAGTGACTGGCTGAGATGTTTACAACTGACTGGCAATCCATGCCACATCCTCGGCAATAAAGCCAACTGAAAGCAAACTAAGGAGGGTACTGGATGATGCTAAAGCAGTGTTCAAAGATGGCATTGGAAAACTCAGGCTTCTTAAGGTAAAATGAAAATGCCACACCCAGGTTTTACAAGCCAGCACAGTTCCTTATTCTATCCTTGACAAAGGAGCCAGAGAGTTCGATCACATGGGGGCTGAAAGCATTCTTCCGAGGTTGAGTGGATCAATGGGCAATGCCAGTGATCCCTGTAGCGAAGAAGAATGGGTCTGTCAGGATCTGAGGTGATTTTATAATCACTATCAACCCAGTACTGTCGGTAGATCAATACCCTCTGCCCAGATCAGAAGATGTCTTTACAAACCTTTCTGGAGGGAAGCACTTCAGCAAACTGGACTCAGCTGAGGCAGACCCACAGATGGTAAAGAAAGCACAGTACAGAGTGTTTCTCACCCAAAGGACTGTATCACTACAAGAGGCTTATTTTTGGAGTAGCCTCTGGCAGAAAGCAACGGATCAGGTACTGCAGGCAGTCCAGGCACTCAGTGTTACCTGAAAGACATCATTGTTACTGGATCAGCTCCAAAATATCAAGGGAGCATTAAAAAGATTCGATGATTATGGGCTCAGAGCATGATCCGACAAGTGTGAATTCTTTGAAGCAAGTATCACTTTGTTCACACCATCAACGCTCAAGGAAAGTGTGCTGAGAAAATTCAAGCACTGATGTATGCCCCAAGGCCAAAGGACATTGTCAGAGTTGTGACCCTTTTTAGGGTTTGTCAATGACTATAACAGGTTTCTGCCAGACCTGGCTACTGGCTTCTTGAAATCATTACTACAGATAGGGAAGAAATGCAAGAGACAAAGCAGTGTGAGGTGGCTTTCTGAAAGGTAAAGGAAATGGTAACGTCAGACACTGTACTCACACATCATGATCCACATCGTCAAGTGAAGCTTTCCTGTAATGCCTTGTCTAATGGTATAGTGCAGTCATGTCACATGTTATGAGTGATAGAAGTGAATGTCCCATAGCCTTCACATTACGTTTCCTTACCGTTGCAGGAAAAAATTACGCTCAGCTTGACAGAGAAACCTTGAGTCTGGTTTGCGGTGTAAAACATTTCAACCGGTATTTGCATGGGAGAGAGTTTCCCCTCATCACTCAATGACCTGGCCTCCATGGCTGCTTGTGGTAACAAATACCACAGACTTACCACCCTCTTGCTAAAGAAATTTCTCTGCATCTCTGTTTTAAACTACTGCCCCTCTATTCTGAGGATGTGCCCACTTGTCGTAGACTCTACTCTGTCTAGGCCTTTCAACATTTGAAAGGTTTCAATGATCCCCCCCCATCCTTCTAAATTCTAGTGAGTATAGACCCAGAGCTATCAAACGTTCCTTGTATGATAACCTTTTCATTCCCATGATCATCCTTGTGAACCTCCTCTGAAACCTCTCCAATGCAAGCACATCTTTTCTCGGATGAGGAGCCCAAAACTGTTCACAATATTCAAGGTGAGGCCTCACCAGTGACTTATAAAGCCACAGCATCACATCCCTGCTCTTGTATTCTAGACCTCTTGAAATGAATGCTAACATTGTATTTCTTTGTTTGTTTACATATTACATTATATGTTTTATGTAATAAGTACATGAATGAAAGGCATACATCATTATGTCATATCAGAATCAGGTTTAAAATCACCAGCACATATTGTGAAATTCATTGCCTTTGTGCAAGCAGTACAGTGCAATACATAATTATAGCAAAAAAATGAATTACAGTAATATATATATAAATAGTTAAATAAGTAGTGCAAAAATATAAATTAAAAGATGTAGTGAGGTAGTATTCACGGGTTCAATGTCCATTCAGAAATCAGATGGCAGAGGGGAAGAAGCTGTTCTTGAATCATTTCATTGAGTGTATGCCTTCTGGCTCCTGTACTTCCTTCCTGATGGTAGGAATGAGAATAAGGCTTTTTATTGGTGATGGGGGTCCTTAATGATGGATCCCTTCTTTCTGAGGCATCATTCCTTGAAGATGTCATGGATCAAAGGTAATGGGGAGAAGGCCGAGAAGTGGGGCTGAGGAGGAAGAGAAAGGGATCAGCCATGATTAAATGGCGGAACAGACTAGATAGCCCAAATGACCCAATTCTTCTCCTATGTCTTATGGTCTTATGGTTATACTACAGAGGCTGGTGCCTTTGATGGAGCTGACTAAGTTTATAACTCTCTGCAGCACATTTCAAGATCCCCCCCATACCAGACAGTGATGCAGCCAATTAGAATGCTCTCCACAGTACATTTGTAGACATTTGTGAGTGTCTTTTGAAACATACTAAATCTCCTCAAACTCCTCATGTGTTTTCATGGTTTCTTTGTAGCTGCAAATACTGGATAAGAAATAAAAATGGAAATGAAATGGACGATCTTGAAATTCAGCTACAGATTGGCAAGTATGATGTTGTGGCCATCTCTGAAACTTGGCTAAAGGATGGCTGCCATTGGGAGCTGAACGTCCAAGGATATACGGTGTATTGGAAAGATAGGTTAGTAGGCAGAGGGGGTGGTGTGGCCCTGTGTATAAAAAATAATATTAAATCATTAGAAAAGTATAACAACTGCCATTAGGGTCCTTTTACTCTTGTCATTTCTTAACTCAACCCATAGAGGCTCTACACCTAACCATACATCTCGAGAGTTGTATCATAAAGAAGCATCTTCATCAAAATTCTGAGCACCAAACACAAAACGCTGAATAAACTCAGTGAGTCAGGCAGCATCTATGGAGTGGAATAAATAGTCAATTGTAGTCCAAGTTAATTAAACTCAAAAGATGTAATGATAGAAAGCTCCACCTGTGGAGGGATGAAAATGAGACTTACAGGATTGCAGAGAGAACTTGACAAAAACAGCTGTGCCAGAATGAGGCGTGGCTGATGCAGGTGTGGGCAAGTGACAAAAACACATCAAAGTGTTAAAAGTGGAATTAGTAGTTAGTATCTCTACCATACTTACTGGAAATCCTCATGGTCAACCTCCTGGAGGAGAGATGATCTTGGAAAAAGATTTATTAAATCTACGGCTACAGTGACTACCAGCTATAGTGAAACAATACCGGCAGAGATGGAAGTCCAAGATCTCTACTGTGTAATCAGAAAACAGTTCTGTTAAATTATCCCAAGGGATTTGGTCAGTTCTCTTTGTAAGTATTGTGAATCAACATTCAGTGCATGACCCACCATTTCAGCCAGCGAACCAAGAAACAAGATGGTGAGCTATCCAAGATTGAAGAACCAGCGCGGGAATGGAATGCTTCAAGACTTAGAGGATTTAACACGGTTGGATGTACAATTTTATTTCTCATTTGAAGAATCTGAATTTAATTTTCTGGAAGAACTGATTATTTTTGCAAGGACTTTAATAAATGACTAAATGAGATCTACTTTGTTTAAAAGGTGATGTGGAGAATTTGTCATGAAAGGAGTTAAGCTGTATATATATATTTTTTTAGGGGTTGAATTTAATTTTTATTATTACAGGGACTGAGTTATTCTGCATAACAGCAAAAGGTGTTTCTGGCCGGTTAGTATCAGAGGAGTCTGCTTTGAAATGAGCAGTTGTGGTCTTGGTACGTACATCTTCAGCAGTTTCAACAGTGACTATTTCTGCATTCTCGATAGTAAAGGTTTCACTGATCTGTGTTAACATCTCTGTCTGGATTTCTTTGTAATCTTTCTCACTGCACTTCACTCACCAAGGTAAGCTTGAGTGGAGACTTTTCCATCTTTCTGGGTGAAGACACTGGCCAAAGTGACAACATGGTAGGGAACTTTTGGTTACTGCATGCCTGTTGAGTGTATGATAGCAAAGGTTGGAGATTTTCCACTGCAGAGCCAACTTTGTATGAGGGACTTAGGAGTCTCTGCACCAGGGTCAGTTGGAGGAATGACTCTGACAACTGAACCATATCCTTTTAGAAAGTCTAATATTTCCACATCTTTTTCTGTTCCTGTTAAGCCACTGACTAAAACAGCATTTGGATTTCTGACACCCTTTTCCTCTATGAAATCCATTTTCTTTCATTGTAGGTTTTAATTGGAAAAGTGATTTTGAACAATAAGATTCTTTTAGTACCCTAATTAACCTGGGCGACGCCATGCTTCAGGCCTTGTCTAATGAACAGTCCTGGTCGACTATTCATTCCCCTCCATAGATGCTGCCTGACTTGCTGAGTTCCTGAAGCATTCGTGCATGACTTTCAGCATCTGCTCAGTCTCTTGTGTTAGCATCACAGACGGCTGTAGTAGATAGACTTTGACATTTTGTTCCAGATTTTGACACATCATGGTGTGATAACCTAAAAGACCTATTTTCCATAAGACATAGGAGCAGGATTAGTCCATTTGGCACATCGTGTCTGCTCTGCCATTCAACCATTGCTGGCTTATCTTCCAGTCCTGATAAAAGGTCCCTGCCTGAAATGTTACCTGTTTATTCACCTCCATAGATACTGCTGTTGAGTTCCTTCAGCATTTTGTGCATTGCTCAAGATTTCCATCTGCAGAACCTCTTGCATCTGATTATCCAGAGGAAACCCAAAAACTCCTCACAGGGAGTGGCAGGAATTGAATCCGGATGGCTGGTGCTGTAATGGTGTTACACTAACTGCTATGCTACTGTTTCTTTTTATAGATGAAAAAAGAATAAGTGGAATGAAAAGCATTATCCAGGATGCATCTCACCCTAACCATGGACTTTTTACTCTCCTCCCATCCAGTAGGCGCTACAGGAGCCTCTGCTCCCTCACCAGCAGGCACAGGGAGAGCTTCTACCCTGAGGCTGTGACCCTGCTGAACCTCACATCACAGCACTAAGCAGTATTGCACCCATATTGTACTGTCTCAGTACTTTTATATTTGTATGCTGTAGCACTTACTTTTTATTCGCAGTTATTTTGTAAATAACACTTCTTTGGCACTTCTGGTTAAATGCTAACTGCATTTCATTGGCTTTGTATCTGTACTCGGCACAACGACAATAAAGTTGAATCTAATCTAATCTACAGAATTCCTTGTGTTCATCTAAATGCTAATACTTTGAAATGGATGCCCAGATTAACCAGCTTTCAACTGACTGTTAACTGACACAAGTTTTTCTTGACAGGTCTTCATTGATGGAGGAAGTCCACGGCACAATTAGATTTAGTTGAGGAGTGGGAAAATAACTAAAAACAACTAGTGTCCTGACGAAGGGTCCCAAAACGTTGACAGTTCTTCTCCCTACAGATGCTGCCTGGCCTGCTGTGTTCCACCAGCATTTTGTGTGTGTAGCGTGGATATGGCATTAGGTCGAATGTAATAAGTTTAAAACCTTAAAACCTTGAAACCTTACTCAGAGGTTCTCTGAGTAAATGACAAAATCAGCTACATTGGTAATGAACAGAAGAGCAAATTTCTTCCCACTTATTCTTTTTTCATCTATAAAAAGAAACAGTAGCATAGCAGTTAGTGTAACACCATTACAGCACCAGCCATCGGAGTCAATTCCTGCCACTCCCTGTGAGGAGTTTTTGGGTTTCCTCTGGACGATCCATTTTCCTCTTGCTTTCCAGTTTAGTAGGTTCAATCACAAACAAGAGAAAATCTGTAATGATGGAAATCCAAACAACACACACAAAATGCTGGAGGAACTCAGCAGGCCAGGCAGCACTGATGGAAAAGAGTACAGTCGACATTCCGGGCTAAGACCCTTCATCAGGGCTGGAGAATGTTTCATGTGTGTTGTTCACATTTGACTGGTAGACATTGATCCAATGAATGTACTGTATGTTGGACCTTGAAGCTTCAGGTCAAGAGGAGTATATTACCATGTGTACAAGTACAGTAAGGTACAGGTACAATGAAAGACCTGCCTGTACCGGTGTCACAGTGACATATCTGCCTCTACCACCACTCCAGCACTGTTCTCAGGCTCTCACTACTCTCTGTGTAAAAGACTTACCTCTGGCAACAACCCCCCCCCCCCCACCCCCAAACCACTCATCTTAAAATTATATCTTCTGGCATTAACCATTGCTGTCCTGGGGAAAAGGGTGCTGGTTATCCACTCAGTTTAAGCTTCCCAAAACCTTATACATCTCTGTCAAATCACCTCCCTTCCTTCCCCGTACAAGGAGGGAAGACTTAGCTCACTCAACCTTTCCTAAAATGAAATACTCTCTAATCCAAGCAGCATCCTAGCAAATCTCCTCTGCATCCTCTCAAGTTTGCACATCCTTTCTTTAATGATATGACCAGGCCTGAACACAATGCTCCAAGTGTGGTGTAACCAGAGTTTTATAGAGCTGGAACATTACCTATGGTTCTCAAAATCAACCACCCAACTAATGAAGGCCAACACGTCATCTGTCTTCTTAATCACCCTGTTAACCTGCATGGCAACTTTAAGGGATCTATACTTCATTAGGAGTTTGAAGAGATTTGGCATGTCAACAAATACACTCAAAAACTTCCATAGATGTACCGTGGAGAGAATTCTGACAGGCTGCATCAGTGTCTGGTATGGGAGGAGGTGGAATGCTGTTGCACAGGATTGAAAGAAGCTGCAGAGGGTTGTAAATTCAGTCGGCTACATCTTGAGTAGTAGCCTACAAAGTACCCAGGACAGCTTTAGGGAGCGGTGTCTCAGAATGGTAGCATCC
Organism: Hemitrygon akajei; assembly: GCF_048418815.1. Classification (NCBI taxonomy): domain Eukaryota; kingdom Metazoa; phylum Chordata; class Chondrichthyes; order Myliobatiformes; family Dasyatidae; genus Hemitrygon; species Hemitrygon akajei. Next base: position 18,062,112 of record NC_133127.1, on the reverse strand, counting down.
ATTATTAAGGACCTCCAGCACCCAGGGCATGCCCGTTTCTCACTGTTACCATCAGGTAGGAGGTACAGAAGCCTGAAGGCACACACTCAGCGATTCAGGAACAGCTTCTTCCCCTCTGCCATCAAATTCCTAAATGGACATTGAACCCTAGAACACTACCTCACTTTTTTAATATACAATTATTTCTGTTTTTTGCATTATTTTAATCTATTCAATATATGTATACTGTAAATTGATTCATGTATTATGTATTATTTTATTTATTTATTCTATAATATGTATTTAATTGAACACTGTTGCCCATGATAATAAACCTGATTCTGAATTAGACCCCAAAAGCCCTCTGTTCCTCCACACTGCTAAGAATGCTGCCATTAACCTTGTCACTCCACCTTCAGATTCGATCTTCCAAAGTGTATCACTTCACGTTTTTCCAGTTTGAACTCGAGTTCAAGTTTAATTGACATTTAACTATACACGGGTACACAGCTAAATGAAACAGTGTTCCTCCAAGGCCAAGATGCAAAGCATAGTTCATACAGTCATACACATATAGTACAACAGCACATACGGTACAGTCACAAAATAATATTAGCACAACTCCCTGAGTGGCATGGCCTTAAGATTGACAGATAGATACGTTATTGATTCCAAAGGAAATTACAGTCACAGCAGCATTACAAGTGCACAGATATACAATATTAGAAGAGAAGTAAGAAGAATAAATAAAAATAAGTTATCTTAAACAGTCTAACAGGAGGGGGTCATCATTTCCCTGGCTATAGGATGACTCATTATAGAGCCTTATAGCTGAGGGTAAGGATGGCCTCATATAGTACATTTTGGAGCAGCACAGTTGTCTTGATCTATTAGTGAAAGTGCTCCTCTGTTCAGCTAAGGTGGCATGCAGAGAGTGAGAAACATTGTCCAGAATTGCCAGGATTTTCCAAAGGGTCTTTTGTTTGACCACAGCCTTCAGTGTGTCCAGTTTAACATCTATAACAGAGCCAGCCTTTCTAATCAGTTTATTGAGCCTGTTGGCATCACCCATGTTGATGCCATTGCCCCCAGCACACCACAACAGAGAAAATTGTACTAGCAACAGCAGACTGGTAGATCATGTGAAGGAGAAGCCTGCATACTCCAAAGCACCACAGTCTCCTCAGGAAGTAGAAATGACTCTGCCCCTTCTTGAACACTGCCTCTGTATTGGTGCTCCACTCAAGTCTGTCGTCCAAGTGTAGGCCACCCCAGGTACTTATAGGTCCTCATAGGCCTTCACCTCATTCACGTCCTCACCATCAATGGTAACAGTCATGGTGCAGAGATGTTGTCCTAGCCCCTTATTTCTGCAAGAACAAGCAGGTAGAAGCCACAGATAAGACTATAAGATGTAAGAGCAGAATTAGGCCATTTGGCCGATCGAGTCTGCTCCACCATTCAATCATGGCTGGTCCTTATTTTCCCTCCTCAGCCCCACTCCCTGGCCTTCTCCCCGTAACCTGTGATGACATGTCCAATCAAGAACCTATCAAGCTCTGCCTTAAATATACCCAATGACGTGGCCTCCACAGCAGCCTGTGGTAATAAATTCCACAAATTCACCACCCTCTGGCATAAATATTCTGATTCCAATTATTTTTGAAAGATCATTACTAATGCCTCCACAATCTCTACTGCTACCTCTTTCAGAACCCAAGGGTGCAATTCATTGGGTTGGGGTGACTTAGGTACCCTTAGGTTTTTCAGCTTTTTGAGCACCTTCTCTCTTGTAATAGTAACTTCACTCATTTCTCTTCCCTCACACCCTTCAACATCTGACACACTGCTAGAGTCTTCCAAAGTGAAGACTGATGCAAAATACCCGTTCAGTTCATCAGCCATCTCTTTGTCTCTCGTTATTTCTCCGGCTTTTCGTCTCTTTTTTTTTACATACTTGTAAAAAAGCTTTTACTTTCCACTTTGATATTGTTTGCTTGCTTGCTTTCATATTTCACTATTCCCTTTTAGTTGCTGTCTATAGATTTATAGAAGCTTCCCAATCCTGTCTTCCCACTAATTTTTGCTTTATTACATGCCCCCCTTTTGCTTTTACATTAGATTTGACTTTCCTTGTCAGCCACAGCTGTACTATTTTGCCATTTGAGCACTTCTTTGTTTTTTGAATACATCTGTCCGGCACATTCCTCATTTTTGATTTGATTTGATTTTGCTCTTATTTGAGAGCCAGACTATGTGCATCTACACATCGTTCTACAGATGCACAGTGGAGAGCATCCTAACAAGCTGCATCAGTGCATAGAACCATAGAACATTACAGCATAGAAACAGGGCTTTTGGCCTTTCTTGGCTGTGCCAAACCATTTTTCTGCCTGTTCCCACTGACCTGCACCTGGACCATATCCCTCCATACCCCTCTCATCCATGTACCTGTCCAAGTTTTTCTTAAATGTTAAAAGTGAACCTACATTTACCACTTCATCTGGCAGCTCATTCCACACTCCCACCACTCTCTGTGTGAAGAAGCATCCCCTCTAATGTTTTCTTTAAACTTTTCTCCCTTCACCCCTAACCCATGTCCTCTGGTTTTTTTCTCCCCTAGCCTCAGTGGAGAAAGCCTGCTTGCATTCACTCTATCTATACCCATCATAATTTTATATACCTCTATCAAGTCTCCCCTCATTCTTCTATGCTCCAGGGAATAAAGTCCTAACCTATTCAACCTTTCTCTGCAACTCAGTTTCTCAAGTCCCGGCAACATCCTTGTAAACCTTCTCTGCACTCTTTCAACATTATTAATATCTTTCCTGTAATTCGGTGACCAAAACTGCACACAATACTCCAAATTCAGCCTTACCAATGCCTTATACAACCTCACCATAACATTCCAACTCTTATACTCAATACTTTGATTTATAAAGGCCAATGTACCAAAAGTTCTCTTTACTACCCTATCTACCTGTGACACCACTTTTAGGGAATTTTGTATCTGTATTCCTAGATCCCTCTGTTCTACTGCACTCCTCAGTGCCCTACCATTTACCTTGAATGTTCTACCTTGGTTTTTCCTTCCAAAGTGCAATACCTCACACTTGTCTGTATTAAACTCCATCTGCCATTTTTCAGCCCATTTTACCAGCTGGTCCAGATCCCTCTGCAAGCTTTGAAAACCTTCCTCACTGTCCACTACACCTCCAATCTTTGTATCATCAGGAAATTTGCTGATCCAATTTACCACATTATCATCCAAATCATTGATATAGATCTGTATACAGAAACATGATACAGAAACAGCACTGTGGGGAACAGGAAAGCTCTACAACGAGGAGTTAAAACTGCCCAATGCATCACTGGCACCAGGCAACCCACCATCAAGGACATATATACAGAAAGGTGCTGAAAAAGGGCCAGTAACATCACAAAGGATTCCCCCCACCCTGCTCATGGAGGGATTGTTCTGTTTCATTCCGCTGTGTTGATATATGGTTGTATGATAATTAAATTTGAATTTGATCCTCATATTCTTTAAACCCCTGCTATCCATGTCCTTTTCCAAATGTTTTATTGTATGCTTGTAGATGATCTCTCTACTCTTTCAAATTGAATGATATCTTTCCAATAACAGGGTGACTAAAACAATAGACATTCCAAGTACACACAGTAGCATAATGTTTCAGCTCCAGTGCACAGTACCCTGTCTGGTGATGTCAGAGTGTCAAGTGCTGTCATCATCACCTGCTCTGACTGTGACACCATTCCTGTGAACTCTGTACTTGTCTGTATCAGAAATCAAGTTCAAGTTTATTGTTGTCATGGCATAAATTCACTGGGCAGAAAGTTAGCATTTTGGAGCAGCAGCATAGTACAAGACAAAGGCAAGCATAAATTAATATTAGATTAGCTTAAAAATATACAAAACTTCTATGTGCAAAACACAACAACATAAACAGCAAGCAGTTTCTGAGACACTCAAACCATCTAGTCTGGCAGCAACAATCATTCCACAGTTAATGTCACTTAAATCACATTTCTTCCCCGTTCTGATGTTTGCTCTAAACAACAACTGAACCTCTTGACTGTCTGCATGCTTTCATACATTGAGTTGCTACCACATGATTGGCTATTCAGATATTTGCATTAATGGACAAGTGTACAAGTGTATCCACTGAATGTAGATGAATCAGCTTAAGCTCCATTTCTCTTCTCCTTTGCTACCCGTTCTCTTGTCCAGGGTTGGGGCAGGAAGGTGAGGAAAGTACAACAGGAAGATTCAAGCTGCACGCTGAGATATTTGTTACTGATTGTTTGGAATCTGCAGATCACGAGATTTCCAGGAAGCAGACAGACTAAAGCTAACCTGTGTAAGTGAATCTTGTGATTTCCAAGCGTAACTATGTTCAATGCATTCAGAACTATTGTTCAGCTGGTCACAGTCACTTGATTTCCTGTAAATATAGAATTGGAGAGAAAGTGAAAGTGAAAGGGTGTATACAGGTGTTAACTCCCTCTTTTTTAATGCTGAAATTCCCTGTATCATTCTTGTCATTTACTTTCCTCTGTCCCCTCCTCTCCCTCCATCCCAGTCTCTGCCACGTTCTCACCATCTCTTCTGACATTCTCCGTCTAATCTCGAAAGATGAATCTCAGCTTCTACGCCAACTAACACCACCAGGATTGAAGCCATTCAGTATCTTCCTCTTGGCAACTGGGGACAAATAGCACATGATCCAATAGGCCATACTGTTTCCACATATCCTATGTAATGCTCAAAGATCAAAAGAGATGGTTCAGTGCATACCAGCAGATAGAAATGTCTAATCTAACTTAATTTGAGAGTTGTGAAATTGACCTGCAATAATTTGATTACTGGAACTTGGATAATTTAGTATTTTACATTTATTTTCAGATACAGCAACAAACATTCCCTTCAGGCCCAACAAGACTCAATGCCCAGTTACACACCTATTAGTCATTACAATCACCAATTAACCTACTAACCAGTATGTATTTGGACCATGGGAGGAAACCAGAGCACCCAGAGGAAACCCTTGTGTTTCATGGGGAGAACGTACAAACTCCTTACAGACGGTACTGGAGTTGAACACCAAACTCTGGAACATCCTGAGCTCTAATAGCTTCATGCTAACTGTTATACCACCATGGCACTGAAGGAAGAGAAAATATTTCCTGGGGCTTTATTCTAAATAATCTGAATTGGTTACAAGATTTCTTAATGTTTCCTTTTCTGTATTGTGCTCTATTCATATCTAATAGGTGATGTAAGTAATGCATGAAGAGGCACAAGGACCGGTCAGTCACAAGCCCAGAGTTTTGGGTCCTATCATCAGCTTGTCTGGGGGTCAATACTGAACATCAAAGCCTGCAGATTGATTGGAAATGTGGACATCAAAGCCCAAGCATCAAATTCTAGTCTTGCCGGTGAGACCTCACCTCCCACTTCACCCAATTCCAAGATGTAATTGACAAAAGAATGGCTGGTGGGTTTTCTCTGATAGAGGTTTCTAAATTAATTGTTCTTTGCTAATTATACGTGTTACGCCATGGTTAAGATTTTTACTGCTATGCTCTAGGTATTTAATTTTAGCAGTTCTGTGAGAGCAGTCCGTTCTGCTTTCTATCTGTCTGGGTTTGAGCTGAGATAAGAGGCTTTGTTGTTCAACTTATTATTGTGGTGTCAGCCAGTCAGGATGGTGGAATTGGGAGAAGGTACTAAAGAATGCTAGGCAGGGTGGTTTTGTGACGGACACTGGTGTGGGTCGAAGTCTTCTTTGGTGGGAACTGGGAGAAGATGGGAAGAAAGAATGCTGAGGATGCCGTCCACTTTGTGCAGATGAATGGATTCAATGAGGAAGGACACATACTCCTACGGGAGAGCTCGTTTGTTCGAAACGGATTTTGAATGACATTCGGAAGGTGGTGCATGCTTACACTCAGACTGAGGGTCCAGCGCATGAGTTACAGACAACTTCAAAGTGAGCTCCACTTATGTGCACACTTGACTGTTTAATTATACTGGGCCCATTTTGTTTTCTTCTTTCTTTTCTGTAATAACTCTTTGGTTAAGTTAATGTTCATAAATATACTGTCTTTATAATTGTACGTAGTGTACGATCTGCTATTTCTTGCTGATGGGCGATTGCAGGGAGGGGGGCAGTAAATCACAGAGCTTTCACACAAACTGGGTCGGGGCGGGCGAGACATCCAGCCTCACGGATTTCGCGGGACCAAAGTCACGCACACCTTAGACGTATGGAGCTTGGGAAAAGAGGGTTTCCCGCCAGCGAGTCCAGTGGTTGTTAACGAGGGGCTAACAAGCCGCATTTCAAGAGACAGCCAGTTAAAAAGGTGTTTTGAGTGTTTTAATGGACAATATACCAACAGTATCTTTTATTACAGATTTATGTTTCAATAGCTTTGCTGAGTTGAAACCACCCAACTTCCATTGTGGGTTTGAATAATTACTTCAAACCTATATCTGCAGAATTGTTTGCCCAGAAACTTAAACCATACCTGGGCTTCAAATCTGCCTACTGGCACATTCTAACTTTCAGTTACATCCATCCAGTAGTGAGTCTTTCTTGTTAGTTTACATTTTTGATGTTATTGACTCCCAGATCTGGATAAAAATAGTTGTTAAGTGTAGGTCATTGACATTATTTATTTTTAATGAAAAGGTCAGTGCTGTTCAGTACTTATTTTTCCTTTAGGGAATGTCGTATGACTGGTTAATTAATGTCATCTGATAGAAGACTATATAAGTTAGGTCCTCATTGTCTTCTGACACAGTTGGTCTTGTTAACGTGTGAAAGGTCAGTTTTATGTCTATTGGATGATGAACTAAAGTCATCAGATAACATCAAAGAAGTTTTATCCACTCATCCTGCAATTTATGTTTCCTGTAACCACCAGAAACTGGATCATTGATACCCGCCGACCACAGCTGTAGTAAATTCGATTATTGTTTCTGCTGAGGCTCAGTTCAAAATTGGACAGTGTGTATTGATCAAAGACTGAAGGCTTTGGTGAGTAAAAGGGTGATTTAATTTCTTTTTTAGCTTTCCTCATTTTCAGTCATCGACAGAAGCTGGTGCTCTACAAAAGTCTCTGAGGTAATTCAATAAGCAACAACACTGTTTATTTGATGCCACTGACTGAGAACTTGTGAATATGGAGGTAGGACCTGTGATGAGGAGACCCCATTGGTTTGCAGTGATGCCCAGTGAATGCTCTATGATGTTGGCACTCCCCGTCCTCTAAAGCCCTAAAACATGAACATAAATCAGGCTACATCTTTGGAAATGGAACAGTTAGTGTTTCTCAGATTTCAGAAACAGAATCATGTTTATTATCACTGACATATTCCTTAAGCAACCTTGGTTCCTTAGGGTTGTCATAGATGGGGGAGGTGGTGGGGGGTATGCTCCCACTACCTATTAAATGCTCCATATGGTGTTCATCTCTAATCGCCTCTGCGGACCACGTACTGACCCTTCTGGAGTCTTCCCCCGTCCTTCTCAGTCCCGATGGAGGGTCTCGGCCTGAAACATTGACTGTCTATTCATTTCTGCAGATGCTGCCTGACCTGCTGAGTTCCTCCAGCATTTTGTGTGTGTTGCCAGTGATATTATACCTGATTGTGATTCTGATGTCAATGGGAATGAGAAGCAGAACTGAAATAGGTGGGTATCAAGATATCCTCGTGGTTGATGTGGATGGTGGGAAAGTTCTCAACAAAGAGACCCCATAACCTGTATTGAGTCTTACTGATGTAGAGGAGGCTGCACCAGATGCAATAAATGAGGTGGTTTATTTACCCCTATAGATGCTGAATGCCCTGCTGAATTCCTCCAATATTTTGTGTTCATTGCTCAATATGACCATAAGATATGGAAGCAGAATTCAGCCATTTGGCCCATTGAGTCTTCTCCACTATTTCATCATGGCTGACCCATTTTCCCTCTCTGCCCCAATCTCCTGCCTTCTCCCCATATCCCTTCATGCCCTGACTAATCAGGAATCTATCAACCCCTGCCTTAAATATACCCAATGATTTGGCTTCCACGGCTATCTGTGGCAATGAATTTCACAGATTCACCACGCTCTTCACCAAATTCCTCCTCATCTCCATTCTAAAAGGATGTCCCTCTTTTATGAGGCTGTGTCCTCTGGTCTTAGACTCCCCCACCACAGGAAAAATCCTCTCCACATCCACTCTATCTAGGTCATTCAACATTAGATAGTTTTCAATTAAGTCACCCCTCATTCTTCTGAATTCTAGTGAGTAAAGGCCAGAGCCATCAAATGCTCCTCGTATGATAAGCTTTTGAAACCTGGAATCATTTTCGTGAACCTCCTTTGAGCCCTCTTGAATGTCAACACATCCTTTCTTAGATAAAAGGCCCAATTGAGGCCTCACCAGTGCTTTATAAAGTCTCAACACTACATTCTTGCTTTTATCTTCTGGTCCTTTCAAAATGAAAGCTAACATCGCAGTTGCCTTTCTCACCACTGACTCAACCTGCAAATGAACTTTTAGGGGATCCTGCACAAGGACACCTAAGTCTCTTTGCACCTCAGATTTTTGAATATTCTCTCCATTTAGAAAATAGTCTATGCTTTTATTTCTTCTGTAAAAGTGCATGACCATACACTTCCTGACACTGTATTCCATCTGCCACTTCTTTGCCAATTCTCCTAATCTGCCTAAGTCCTTCTGTAGCCTCTCTGCTTCCTCATAATTATAATAATAGACCCTGGGAATTTCCAGCATTTGGAAATACTTGTTGATGCACCATCAATAACTCTCTGAGACGTGAGGCGAGATATCGGCTTTTATTGGCTGGAAGAAAGAACAAGCAGCAATTGACCACCACACTGCATCCTGGAGACTGAGGCCGGGGCGGTGTCCCCAATCGCCTTTATACAGGGGTCCGTGGGAGGAGCCACAGGAGCAGTCAGCGGGGGGGGGGGGGGGGGCGTGTCCAGACAGGTATATGTAGTTCACCACACTTGTGATCCCTCTCTTTTTTTAATTCTGTAACTCCATCTTAATTATACCCAATATCCTTATAACGCGACTTCCTTGCATCAATTTCAGCCTATCCACAGCTCCCTTCTTCATATCCTACTTGGCATCTGTGATTACTTTTATTGTTAATTGGCATTGCTCTGGCTTCCTGATATCCAATGTTAAAATTATCCTTCTTACATTCAATCCCTCATGCAAAGTTCTCATTACAGTGTTTGTGTGTGTGTGTGACTGCACACATCTTTTGTTACTAATGCACAAAGGAATTTAAATTGCACACAAAATGGTGACACCCTCTATCTACCTCACTGGCATGTCAAGTATATTTCACGATTGTACACATGAAGAAATTGTCACCCAAGTCCCTTTTAAATCCTTTAAATTTAATTTTAATGGTCAGTGAACCATACATGAATACGCATGGATGCAATGGAGTGAAACAGTGTTACTCAGTCCAAGGTGCAAAACACAGTCCAACAGGCACATATGGCCTATATAAGATAGCAGTAACTTGCAGTCACACACAAAAGCATCTAATAATATAGCACGAGTCCCAGAGTGTCCTGCCCTGTAGATTGGTGGTGCATGGGATGTTGTCAGCAAGAACAGGCCCACAGCAGTCTGATCATCACATGCTAGTGCAGCCACAGGCAAATGCAATCCAGCAGTGTCTTCTGAGCATTATAAAGATGTAAAGGATGAACAGGAACACTCTTGTTTCGAACTGGAGATGCTGCTGTGACCATACATGTCACCAACTTAGCTTAAGCCACCTGTTCAGCTTAAACCAATGCTCCCTTGTTTTGATTTCCCCTTCCCAGGAAAAGACATTGTGTTAACACCCTTTCTAGAGCCCAATCATGATTATATAAATCTCTATAAGTCCTGTATATATTTGTTTCTTGGGTTTATATCTTGTATTGTTTGATTCCTGTAATAGAGTCATAGATTCATAGAGAAGTACTGTACAGAAACAGGGAACAGTTTGACAGATCCTGGGATTTATCCACCCTGATTTGCCTCAGGATAGCAAACACCTCCTCCTCCTCAGTAATTTGTATAGGGTTCATGAAGTTGTTGCTGCTTTGCCTCATTTCTATAGACTCTGTCTGTCTTCTGAGTAAATACAAATGCAAAAATTTTATTTAGGTTCTCCCCCATCTGTTTTGGCCCTACGCATAGATTTCCATCCTCAACTTCCAGAGAACTAATTTTGTCCCTTCCAGTCCTTTTGCTCTTAACGTATCTTTAGAACCCCTTAGAATCTTCATTGACATTGTCTGCTAGAGCAACTTCATGCCTTCCTGATTGCCTTCTTAAGTGTTCTCCTACCTTTCTTATATTCCATAAGCACCTCGTATGTTCCTACCTGCCTATACTTGCGATGCACCTCCTTTTTTCTCTTCATCGGGGCTTCAATATCACTCGGAAACCAGGATTCCCTACACTTGTTATCTTTACCTTTCGTTCTGCACATATACACTTTGTACTCTCAAAATTTCATTTTTGAATGCCTTCCACTTACCAAGTACATCTTTGTCAGAAAACAGCCTGTCCCGATCCACACTTGTCAGATCATTTCTGATACTATCAAGATTGGCCTTTCTCCGATTTAGAATCTCAGCCCATGGACCAGACTTATCTTTTTGAATATTTACCTTAAAACAAATGACCTTGTGGTCAGTTGATGGGAAGTATTCCCCTACACAAACTTCGGTCACCTGCCCTGCCTCATTCCCTAATAGCAGATCCAGAATCAAACACTCTCATTGGGACTTCTACATACTGATTAAGGAAAATTTCTTGGACATATTTGACAAACACTACCCCATCTAGTCCTTCTCCAGTAAGGGTTTCTTAGTAAATGTGTGGGACGATAAAATAACTTTATGTTTCTTGCAATAGTCTGTGATCTCTCTACAAATTTGTTCCTCTAAATCCTAAGGACTGCTGGGTGGTCCGTAATACCACACCATTAACGTAATGGTCATACGTTTCCTGTTTCTCTGCTCCACCCATAATGCCTCACAAGAACTGTTCTTCAGTCTGTCCGAATGGAGCACGACTGTGGCATATTCCCTGACGAGTAATGCCACCTCTCCTCCTTTAATCCCTCCACTCGGTCACATTGAAAACAATGAAAGCCTGGAATACTGAGCTGCCAGTTGTGTGCCTCCTGCAACCAAGTCTCACTTATGGCTGCAATGTCATAATTCCAGGAGTTGATCCATATCCTGAATTCATCCACCTTTCCTACGATACTTCTTGCATTGAAATATCTGCAGATCAGGACACCAGTGCAGAATGCTCAATCTTTTGATTTCTGTCTTTGTCTGAGCTCTTACCAATATGTGATTCCACAACCTCTCCACTAGCGGTTCTCATGTATTGGCTATGCTGGATTTAAAATATGGAAGAAAATGCTGAACTCGAATGGGTGGAAGCAGACAGATCAATTGACTTTGTTCCTGCTGTTGTGGTCTTTGTATTCATATGTACTGTGGGTTACTAGCAAAAAAACATCTTCTGGACGAAACAGAACTTTCATTTAACAACAACCACAAAGTTTTTACAATAGCATGTTTCTTGATCTTTCTATCATTCCTGTGCATGCTCAGAACTCCCTCCAATCATATTCTTACATGTCGTATCACCACATCTTCCTTTCCTTAAAATAAAAAACAATTAGCAACATTGACAAGAGCAAATGCATAATTTGACATGTCTCTATCAGTCTCTCTGTGGGTTTATGAATACGAGTAGACCTTCTAGGTGGTTTACACAGTTCTTGTGTTTCGTTGTTATTTCCATGTTTTGTCTTGTCTGCATCAGTTAACTGAAACTGTGAAGTTGGCTCTTTCTTGAGGTCTTTGCAATTTCTTCTTAACACTGCTCCTTCTTCTGTTTGGACCATGTATGATCTGGGTTGTACTTCTCCAAGTACTGCAGCTTTCTCTGTCCATGTGTTCATTTTGTCTTGTATCCTTACTTCATCTCCTTGGTGCAGTTCAGGTAATGGATGAGAAGATCTGTCAAAGTATATTTTCTGCTTTGCTTTGTGTTCATTTCCATCTTTTCACTTGTTCACCTCCCACTGTTCTCAAAAGGCTCTCATCTATTGGCAGATTGGATCTCAAACAGCGCACCATCAAGAGCTGAGCAGGCGAAAATCCACGTTCAGGTGGAGTACTGTGATAGGCTAACAAAGTTTTATAAAAATCACCTCCGCTATCTTTTGCTTTGTGCATCAGTTTCTTGATAATTCCTACCGACTTCTCAACTAATCCATTGGACTGAGGGAGAAATGGACTAGATGTTGTATGAACAAAGCCCCATTTGTGAGCAAAATGTCTCATGCATTCACCATTGAATTGTGGACCACTGTCTGTGAAAACTTCATCAGGTACCCCATGTCTGGAAAAAACTGATTTCATGCATATAATTACATTCTCTGCTGTTGATCTGCTCAGACCACACACTTCAGGATTCAATGACTAGTAATCTGTTATTAACAGATAATCTTTGTTGTCAGTTACAAAAAGATCAACACCTACCTTATGATAAGGTCTTTGAGGATTAGGATGTGGATGCAGTGGCTCCTTGGGGTTGCTAATTGGTATTGAAGGCATATTTGACAAGACGACACCAATTCTGTAATTTCTTGATTCATCCTGGGCCAAAACATCACTTCCCGTGCCCTTCTCTTACATTTTTCAATACCTAGGTGGCCTTCATGAATTTTCCCAAGCATTTCTTTTCAGAGACTTTTAGGAATTACAATTCTGTTACCTTTGTACAATATGCTACCCACAACAGAAAGTTCTGATCTGTGGTTCCAATATTCTTGTACTTCTGAGGTACAGTCATGCTTATTATCTGGCCATCCAGCCACCACCACTTGTATTACCCAACTGAGAATTTTGTCCTTTGTCTCAAGACACAGCCGTTCCAACTTTTCAGCAGCAACAGGTACAGTCTCTATGACCATATCAATAAATACCTGAACATCAACAGCGTCCCCGTGACTGTCTTTTGTTGTTGGATCCACAGCTCTGGAAAATGTGTCAGTTGTGTACGTGAATTTGCCACATGTGTATGACACATTTATTACATATCTTTGCAATTTGATCATCATTCACTGAATTCACAAAGGACAGTTGCTTAAAGGTTTGTGAAACAATGCAATCAGAGGCATGATCAGTTTCAACATCAATAGATTGTCTGACACAAACTGATGAAAACTCTCTCAAGCAAACATAATGCTGAGCAATTCTTTTTCAATTTGGGCATACCTTGTTTCTGGATCAGATAATGAACGAGATGCATATGCCATTGGTAGTCATTCCTTATCATGTTTCTGGAGTAATACTGCCCCTAAGCCTGCTTGAGATGCATCGCATGATATTTTGATGGGTCTCTCAGCATCACAGAATTTCAAAACAGGTTCTTTGGTGAGCACTTTCTTGAGATTTTGCCATTCCTTCTCCTGCTCATGATTCCAGCTCCATTCATTTCTCTTTTCTGTTAGCTGCCTCAATGGAGCAAGCTGTTCCAAAAGATTGGGTATGAATTTTCCCATGTAGTTGACCATTCCCATGAACCTTTGAAAATCCTTTTTACATTGCAGTCATGGCATGTTCTCAATAGCAGAAACCTTCAATGGTTCAGGACGCACACCCTCATTATTGATGATATCACCCACAAAGGTAAGTTCTGTCACTCCTAGCTGACATTTGTCTTTATTCAACTTCAGGTTTGACTTGTGTGTTGCTTCAAAGACTTGTCTGAGTCTGGCGTCATGCTCTTGTTTAGATGATCCCCAAACAATAATATCATCCATGGATGTATCCACGCCTTCAATGTGCTCATATAGCATGTGAATAGTTTTATGGTACACTTCAGGAGCTGATGCAATTCCAAATGGAAGCCAAAGAAAACAATATCTGGCAAAAGGAGTGTTAAAGGCACACAACTTTGAAGTCGGTTCATCTAGTTTAAGTTGCCAGAATCCAGAGGATGCATCTAATTTACTAAAGTACTTTGCATTAGCAAACTGTGACATAATCCCTTCACAAGAAGGCAATTTGAAATGCTCTCTTTTAATGGCTTGATTCAAGTCTCTTGGATCTAAGCAAATCCTCAGTTTTCCATTTTTCTTATCAACAATGACAAACGAATTGACCCATTCAGTTGGTTCATCAATTTTTTTAATGACTCCTAGCCGTTCCATTCTGACAAGCTCTGTTTTCAGTTGATGTCATAATGCAAAAGGCTTTTTTCTACATGGATGTACTACGGGTGGCACTGTGTTGTCAATTTTAATCGTGTGCTCTCCTGGAAGACAACCAAGCCCTTTGAACAAGTCCTCATACTCTTTCATCAAGTCACTGTATTCTGACTCTGTGTCACTGTCCAGGACTAAGACTCTTTTCACCAAATTCAGTCTCTCATAGGCAGATAAACCCAGTATTGACTGTACATTCTTTTGCACCACCACAAATGAAAGCGTGTGCACAATATTTTTGTGTGATACTTTTGCCACAGATATTCCTTGAACTGGAATGTCTGCACCTGAACACCCAGTCACTTTATATTTGTCTTGTGTAACTTTGGTCTTGGCTTTAATGCATTAAACTCAGATTCTGCAAGAACATTTACTTGTGCTCCAGTATCAAGTTTAAACAGAATATTGTTTTGGTTCACTGGCAATGGAATAGTCCAGTCATTCTTACTTTGTTTATTTTCACAAAGCACATCTATATAAAACTCCTCAAGTTCATTTTCAAGCACTGCATTTACTTGTCTTATTTTCTTTCTACTTCTGCAACAGCGTGAAAAATGATTACTCCTACCGCAGTCGTTGCACATTTTCCCATACGGTGGACACTGTTTTGGCTGATGCTGCCACCCACGGCGATCACATAGCTTTTATCTCTCAGATGATGTCTAGCTCTCCATCAGTTTTATTGTTGTTTTATTATTTTTTTCCAATATGTTTGAGCTTCCTTACAGCATCTAAGTTGTAGTTCTCAATGAACCTGTGACGTCACTGTTTCCAAAGCTTTGCAGAGCATCAAAGCTTTTTCCAAGTCTATGTTTTGTTCTCTTAACAGTTTTTCTCTCAGACCATTATCCAGAATGCCCCAAACAATTCTGTCTTTAATGAGAGAGTCTGTCAATTCTCTAAACTCACATGTTTTACTCCGGTGTCTCAACTCAGTAACATATTGATTAATAGTTTCACCAGCTCTCTGCATACATGTAAAAAATCTGTATCGCTCATACGTCACGTTACGCTTTGGTATACAGAATGTTTCAAATATGTCCATTATCAATTTTAACTTTAAATTATCTCCAGTTTCAAAAATAAAATGATTATATATCTTCAATTGTTTCATCACTGTGGAGAAGAAGCACAGCTTTTGTTTTTTCC